>NC_140223.1:39758167-39863167 GCF_951802725.1 Rutilus rutilus
CTCGAGATGGTGACGGGAGCTCCACTGAAAGTCTTCTTTCCTATTGGTTGTCGCCCGCGAAAATCGTTTCTCATTTACATAAAGTTTAAATCTCGCGTCGCTTGACACGCCCACATTCTGTCGCCAGCGTCACTGTCGCCGGAAGTCTCCAGCGCTCCATTGAAATGAATGGGATCGTGTTGCTTTGTCGCTGCGTGTCGCTGGCGGAGTGATCGGGGCCTGAGGATGCTTCTGTCGCACCCTTTTCCTCTCTGTAGGGTTGTAAAGTTGTGATGCTTCTGTAATGCGCTGTCCTCGTGTCCAGACCCCGCAGGTGTTCCAGCTGCTCAGCAAGAAGAAGTCTCTGGCCACGGCCGCGCAGCTGCTGCTGAGAGGAGCGGAGAAGCTCACCAAGTCTGTGGTGGAGAACCAGGAGCAGCGCCGGCAGCGCGACTTCAACTCTGAGCTGCTGCGCCTGCGCTCGCAGTGGAAACTGCGCAAAGTCGGGGACAAAATCCTGGGGGATCTCAGTTACCGCAGTGCCGGTAATGCAGTGATTTATCAGTTAGTGCTGCAGGGATGACGTTAGTGCTGGGCGGGATGAGCAAAAAAGTATATCACGGGATTTTTCTAAATTATACCGGTTTCAGGGTATACAATGGTATATATATATATATTTTTTTTTTACCATTTTAACATTTTCTGCTGATTGAGAGAGGAAATACTGCAGTAGATTGACTTAGAATGCCCTATTTTACTGTCATGAGTGAATATTGTAGAGAAATCCCACACTAGTATTAAAGGATTGGTTTGGAGTAAAATCAGCCTAGGGTCCTTTGCACCATGACCTCGAGCCAAACACCCCCCAGAAGCCTTTTCTCCTCGGTTGAACATTATTAAAGTTAGAGCTTATTTAGAGTTATCAGCCGAATGGCTGCAAGCGCTAACGGATCCAAGGCTGTATCTGGTAAATTACCCCACTAATAATGCCCAGAATGGCACCAAACTTCTACAGTAGTACAAATAGGTTCTGTACTCATAAAACGAGGCATTGGAAAGTTTGTAAGTGCATCAGGAGTTTATTTAAATAACACTTGCCTGACGGCTAATGCTACCGCTAACTCGGACGTTGACGTCACTTCCGTGATTTGGGAAAAGCCCGTAAAAGTCCTGGCAGAAAGCGATGCATAAGGATGTAGTGTAACGACACCCAGTTCCAGGAATGCATCAATATTTTGTTGGTAGTACCAGTTTATAACAATTATTAGTTAAGACTAAATTGTCAACACTTCGGAAAAAATAATAAAAAATGTGCATCGTTACACTACATCCTTATGCATCGCTTTCTGCCATTTCTTATATCACGGTATTTTTCAAAATTATACCGGTTTCATTGTATACAATGTTTTCCTTCTTTTTTTTTTTTAAGCATGACTGGGTGTTAACCACATTTTCTTCTGATTGAGAGCGGAAAAACTACAGTAGATTGACTTAGATTGCCCCATTTTAAGGCCTATTTATACTTCTGCGTCGAACTGCCACCGTAGCTACGTCGTAGGCTGTGTGTAGCGCGCGTACCATACGCCGTACCCTGACGTGCACCTCTCCAAAAATGTAACAACGCGTCAATTCTACGCGGACACAAGCGCTGTGATTGGTCTGCCAGAACCCCTCCCTCGGGGTTTCACATGCTCCCAAGGTGCGCGTCAACGCGGACAACGACACAGAAGTATAAATTAAAACCAACACGTTGCCTACGGCGTATAGGCTCCGGCGTAGGTCCGACGCAGAAGTATAATGAGGCCTTTACTGTCATGAGAGAAATCCCACATGTTATGATTTATTGATTTTGGTGTACTGTGGAGTGGGTAAAACTGTTTTTAATGGCAGGCTAGCAGTTACCGTTGACTCACGCTAGCCTAGCACCGGCGAACTATGCAACTGGAAGGACTGGATCAAACATTTTTAATACTGTCTCCACTGATAAATAACACCCAGGCTAACTTGGAAATGAGGTCCGATGTCCAAAATCCTGAACCACCCCTTTAATGCAGGTTTGGGAGGCTGTTTATAAAGAGGTGCCAGCAGGAGGCGCTGTAGGAGCGGCTGAAATAGCGGTTTCCACGACAACGGCTGTACACACAGCAGTGCAGCGCTCATAAACGCTGCTTTATCAGGAAAGATAAAGAAAGATTCAAATGAAATAACATATCGAAACTTTTCTAAAAGACAGTCAGTTCCCTTCAAAGATACATTCATATAAAAACACCCGGGCCGCGTTTTGACTTCGCTCATCTTATCACTCAAAATATGAGTCTATATTGACTGAAATGTATGGATTACAGCCTATCATGTTCAGTTTATTCAAATAAATTAAGATAATCTGCAGTATTTGTCATAATAAACAGCATTTCCTCATAAATGTGAAGATTATGAACATATGAGTGCTGAAGTGTTTAAAGGGATAGTTCACCCAAAAATGAAAATTATCCCATAATTTACTCACCCTCAAGCTATCCTAGTTGCATAACACTTTCTGCTTTCAGACAATCACAATCAGAGCTATATTAAAAATATCCTGGCTCTTCCAAGCTGTATAATGGCAGTGAGTAGCGCCTGATGTCCTGGGCCGGATCTCGACTCGCGTACGGCACTGATTATAGTTTATAAAGTTTTAAATATCATACACAAACACACAGCTTCGCTTCAGAAGGCCTTTATTTAACCCTCTGGAGTCGTATGGATTACTTTTATGATGGATGGGTGCACTTTTTTTAACCATTAACTCCCATTATAAAGCTTGGAAGAGCCAAGACATTTTTAAATATGCCTCTGATTGTATTCGTCTGAAGAAGAAACTCATATACTCCTAGGATGGCTTCAGGGTGAGTAAATTCATTTTTGGGTGAACTATCCCTTAAATATGTGGCGTTGGCGTTTCAGGCTCTCTGTTCCCGCATCACGGCACGTTTGAGGTCATCAAGAACACAGACCTTGACCTGGATAAGAAAATCCCAGATGATTATTGCCCGCTCAACGTGCAGATCCCCAGCGAACTGGAGGGATCCGCGTACATTAAGGTAAAATTCAAGAATAGCAGTGATGTAACTCGCCGGACATGAGATGTTATTTTCCCCAAGATAAAGTGTGTGTGTGTGTGTGTGTGTGTCTTTGCGCAGGTGTCCATTCAGAAACAGTCTCCTGATATCGGAGACCTCGGCACCGTCAATCTCTTCAGAAGACAAACTAAAGCTAAACCTGGTAAACTCACATGTGGGGGTAGATATTGGGAATAATTATAACTGAATATATGGGTAATTCTCTTTAAATAGTCATTAAAAGTTTAGTTCGCCTGAAAATAAAAATACTTTCATTGCTCCGTAGGGATTTCTGTGAGAGATTTTGTGAGAATGGATATCGTCAAATAGTTTTGGTCACAATTGACTTCCATTTTATGGACAATTAAATTAGTAAAGATGGCAAAATGTTTATTTTTGGGTGACCTGTCCCTGTAGGTTTCCTGAGTCCTGAATAGCATCTCTGATTTAAATGTATATTCCTAAAATTCTGCTTGGACTATTTGTTCACTTTATTAATCGTGGAGGTTTCGAATGGCAGAGCCAAATGCATGTTTTGTGTTCTTCTCTGATCTGATCATGTTGTCCTCTCTCAGGTTCTCAGATGTGGCATTTAAAGCTTGAAGCGGCTCAGAACGTGCTGCTGTGTAAGGAGATCTTTGCCCAGCTCTCACGTGAAGCCGTTCAGATCAAATCACAGATTCCTCACATCGTCGTCAAGAACCAGATCATCTCGCAACCCTTTCCTGGTATTTACCTTTACAGCTAATCCTTTAGCAGACGCTTATATCCAAAGCCGCTTACAAATAAGTAAGAGCAACATAACCAGCCATGCACACGTATTTGATCACCGTGATTCTGTTCATGTTTTAAGGCCTATAGTTATATTTAGGGCTGCGTATTGTTCAAAAAATTAGTTCGATACCAATATGATGCCATGATTTCGATAACGGTTTTTGAACGATACTTTTAATTTTATGAACATATCTAATTAATTGAATTCATAAAAACTTAAACTTAATTTATTCATTTGTATACTATAATAAGGCCCTATGAAATGTTTTTGTGTGTTTTTTTAATTGATTTGATAATCAGATGAATGTGCGTGTCTCGGTTTAGTTTGCGCACATGGTTTCGTCTGCGCCATTCATTGCCATCAAGCCGAGGTAAACTAGTGTTTTCCTTGATGCCTCGCCACAGCCAATCACCAGCACTTGTTTTGGTCACATCATACATGCTGCTTGCTTATTGTTTCACTGACATTGACCAGATTAACCCCTCAAGTATTGAAATTTGGTACCGAACAACAATAATGTTTTTTGATACTCAATGGTACCCAGCCCTAGTTACATTAGCATGTGTTCACACATTCTAGAATAATTTTTTTCCATGTGTACAGGCCTAAACTGTGTGTGTGTGTGTGTGTGTGTGTGTGTGTGTGTGTGTGTGTGTGTGTTCAGGTCTGCAGTTGTCTATCTCTCTCTGCCACTCCACTGGAGAAAAGAAAAACCAGAGAGCTTCACCAGACAAGAGCAAACCAGACGACCACCTGTATGTGTTAGAGCACAACCTCCACCAGCTCATACGAGAGGTACACATACACACACACACACACACACACACACACACACACACATTTTCATATTTTTTTTCATTTCATATTTTTATTTCATTCTTTTAAAAAAAAAGAAATGAAAAGGAGCAGAAAGAATATAAACTTATAATATCTGCCACTTGCGTCACTGAGTCTGAGGTGTGTGTTCCTGTAGTTCCACAAGCAGACGCTCAGTTCGGTGGTGATGCCTCACCCGGCCAGCGCCCCGTTCAGCCACAAGCGGATGCGGATGGCGGGACCCATGGCCTACGACAAGACCGAGATCAGCTCTCTGCAGCAGAGCGAAGGACTCCTGGAGAAGATCATCAAACAGGCCAAACACATCTTCCTGAGGAGCAGGTGCGCCACACACACACACACACACACACACATCTCACACTGTGCTCTCACAGCGCACCCTTCAGACAGAAAGTGACTGCACCTCACTGTGTTTGTGTTTTTCCTCAGTACGGTACACAGTATTCTAGGAATCATATGTAAATACAGTGTTGTCACTAAAACTGCTATCAGTTAGGCCATGGAACGCTGCATATAAACTGAGTTTGGGTCAAGGAAGTTCTACAAGGAGAAGTAGGCGTGTGCGATGTTGACCAAAGACGTCTGGATATTTTCTGGAATTTTGGCTATAATGATAATTAGAATATTTTGATAAAAAAAAAAATATATGTTTTTATGCTGGTTAGGACTGTCGTGGACGGCTCTCACAGCTTTTCATATTCTTCATATTCTGTGCAGTGGTCAGAATATTAACTTTTTTTCATTAAGGGCCGATATTCGCCACCTTAAACTGATTTCCAGGGGCATTTCTTCCTTTTATAATGGAATTTATTTTTCTAACCTGATTAGATGTATGAATCGTCTTACATTTTTACATTAAATAAATAAATTCTATTTATTGGACACATTCAATTTATTGGAATAAGACTCATTATCAATAAAATCTATTTTTGCACTGCATGGGTGGATTTTCACATGTGACTTATAACAGACACCCCTAGAGAACAGCATACATTTTAGTCTGAAAAACATAACAAAAAGTAACATTTAAAGATGCTGTGCATCCAAAATAGTGTTGGATTTCATTTAAATATGCATGACTTCACATACAGTAATTTGTTGTGAGTCAAAAGGTTATTTGTATAACTTTCACTCTTTAAAGGTTTTGACCACTGAAAAGCCTCTCTTTGTCCTTGTGTCTTTCAGGACGGCTCGAACCATCGACAGTTTGGCCAGTCGTATAGAAGACCCTCAGATCCAGGCTCACTGGTCCAACATCAATGATGTGTATGAATCCAGCGTCAAAGTGCTCATCACGTCTCAAGGATACGAGCAGATCTGCAAGTACGACTAGATAACGTTGACACTAAAACACATTCACAACCATGACAAAGGCTGATTTACACCACACAACTCTTGCACAAACCTTTGCACTGATTTTCTGTAGTTTCCACAGGTTTGAGTTGACTGATTTCACCAATTTTCCACCAGAATTGGTTTGAACTGGAGCCTGTCGTGAACCGATCGTTCTGACATGAGCTCGACGGACATCTGACTATAGTCTAGTAACTGCTGTACTATAGTCACCTGATTTGGCTGATTTGGAAGTTAAGTTTGGGCTTTTAGAGAGGAACGAAAGCGCACCAGTGTGAAGGAAAGGAGTGTGCGCTGGACAGAATGTGGCACAATAATCGCTTTACCTCGATTATCTTTTCACAATCGTTGGAAGCCAAAATCTATAAATCGCACCGCCATATCACAGAGTTTGCCGGTAGTTTGGCACTGATGTGTGAATTGTATCTTACCGGTAAAAAGCCAGAACGCAATTGCTCATGTGAACGGCACAGCGGTCAATCTGGTACTTTTACGTTCATTTACTGGGTTTAGTGTGGGGAAGGCACATTGCATCTAGTTGGAGGATATTAAACATGTTTGATATTTGACCATGAACCATGTAAATCACACATGAATCATTCTTGCATAAATAGCGTTTTCTGTAGAGTTTTAGAAATAATTTACACACAAATTTTTCACAAACTTGCTACTCTCTACTCTCGTGCCTCTGATTAGTTGAGTTAATACTAGGAAGAACTGGTGAAATGTGATGTGTGTGATGCGCAGGTCGATCCAGCTGCAGCTGAACATCGGTGTGGAGCAGATCCGAGTGGTGCACCGGGACGGACGCGTCATCACACTCTCACACCAGGAGCAGGAGCTGCAGGACTTCCTGCTGTCACAGGTGCTCGCGCTCGCCTTTGAGTTTGAGCATGCAGAAGCTCTTGGTGCGGTGTTAATCATCTGTGTGTGTGTGTGCAGATGTCGCAGCATCAGGTTCATGCAGTGCAGCAGCTGGCTAAAGTCATGGGCTGGCACGTGTTGAGCTTCAGTAATCACGTGGGCCTCGGCCCCATCGAGAGCATCGGGAACGCCTCCGCCATCACGGTCGCTTCTCCCAACGGAGAATACGCCATCTCAGGTGCGCAAACACACACATCTACACATGCAGTGCAGCTCGTGTCGACCTATAAACACAGTGTTTACAGTTATACATGATGAACCAAAAGGATTTTAAAACTACTGTTGTCAAAGGGACCGATTTAGTACCAAGTCGGTACATTACGATACCAGCATTTCCCTCTAGCATTTTGATCGCTTTTGAACGAATTCTTAAAACACCTCTGATTGGCCATTGCGTTCATGCACTCAACATATATCAGGGTGGCCGCGGGTCCTTAAAAAGTCTTAAAATGTCTTAAATAAAGTTTTCCTAATAAAAGGCCTTAAAAAGTATTAAAATGTCTTAAATTCAGATTCGATAGGTCTTAAATATTTCTGGTCACGTTACCGCTAAAATTTCTCCAGTCTGACGCACCTAATGTCCGTCAAATAACCAGTGAAGCATCGAATCGCGAGAATGATTCAGATTTTATTACATAAACAGATATTGATAATGATAATGTAGGCTTTTTCCATAGACTGTGGCTTTTTCTGGTGACGCCGTTTCGTTGTTTCAAATGTAGGCGCGTTGCGCGTGGAAAGCGCGCTCATAATGTAAGAGACGCCGGCGCGACCACAACATTGTCCAACATCAAATGGCAAACGTAAAATGCAAGCGGAACGAAACTGCTCGTTATTGTGTGGTTGAAGGACCGTTATCAGTTTGGACCAGTGCAGCGCGAGCCGATCGTGATCATGCGACACTGTTACTACACAGCGCTAATAAGAGATGCAGTAAAGAAAGCATTTGTATTCGCCACAGAACTGACAGAAGTAATAACATCGCTGCGAGATCTAGTGAGAAGCATTCATATTTCTCCGTTATTAACGGATCAAACAGCGCTGACGTGGAAACCAGGAAGAAACATTGTGCCATGAATGAACTATCAGTGTCCACAGATCTGCAACATTCACCATGGATTTACTGTAGTAACACTAACTGCAACCATGTAAGTTTGGCAGGAATAGTCTGCTATAATGCCTTCAAGTAACACGTCGGTTTTATTTTGACATTATGAATATAATTGCTGCCCTCAAATGTTAATCTGAGCTAAAATAAACCTTTGTTTATAACTATTACAATATGACATTTCATTTTTTTCCAAGGAGCTGTTTTGTTTTATATGCTCCTAAGAATAGTCAATTATAGCTCTAGAATTGCTCAAAGTAAAAAAAAAAAAAAAAATCATACTTTATGATGTTAGTTTTAATATAAAAAAGAATAAAACATTTAAATCAAGGACATTTCTCTGGCATTTATTTCTTTATGCTGTATCAAAAACGTACCGAACCGAACCGTGACACAAGTGTATCGTATCGAACTGAACCGTGAATTTTGTGAACCGTTACACCCCTAATATATACTTATGTAATATAATTTGTATTTCCATCACAGGTTTGGTCTTAAATTTCATTCAAAGTGGCATTAAAAAGGTCTTAAAAAGTCTTAAATTTAACTTGTTCATATCTGTAGACACCCTGATATATGTCTGTGATTGGCCATTGCGTTCATGCGCTCAACATATATGTCTGTGATTGGCTACAATGATCAACACTTATAAAACATGTTGTAAATAGACATCTTACACAGATACACACCTCCCGTGTGTATCTGAAAGCAGGCGTCTATCAGCGGATCCCTAATATAAGCGTCAAAGATGTCTTTGGCAACACAATTTAAAACTGAACGGCACATCAGTGTCATGTGAGCTTGTTTCCGCCACGGAAGAATAATAAAGGTTACTGCTCCTTTTTTTTAATCCTTTTTTTATTTTTATCACTGGTTTATATCTCACAATTCAAGACTTTATTTATCGCACCTGTGAGATTAATACCTGGTATTTAGATGTGTTTTGGTCGATCGGATCACAAGTAGACGAGGGAGACACATTCCCGTTTACACCTGGTGTTTTAATCCATCTCTTGTCCACTTTCGGCCACTTCTGTCCTGATTTCTTCGAAGGAAGGGTAAATGTATGGGTTTTTCAGATCTTTCGATCTAATGAATAAATTAAGCTTGTGCAATTTTCATATGAACGGAGACGACGGAAAAACACACAGAGCAGCAGCAGCTTTAGTTTCTGCTCTAACAGCCGAACGCTGTGAGTGTGTGTCAGAAATCTGGAATAGTGAGAGAACATCGGCTTGGTACTTTTCACCTTCAAGCAAAAAGTTGGTTCTCGAGCCGACAGTTTAAATCCCGTCTGGCGCTTCCCGTAACGTTTACTCATTATTTCAGTTGGCGGAGAGAAGATGCTCTCTTGTGGCTGTTTGAACACATGAGCGTTTACTCTGTGAAATCAATCCGGTCGAATTTGTTTTCTGCTAGATCAGGAAGTGGTTGAAAGTGGACAAGCTCAAAACACTTTCGACCCCGTTTACACCTGTATTTAGTAGGGCTGGGTAAAAAATATCGATTTCTCGATTTTAATCGATTCTCATTTTTACGAACCGATATCGATTCTTAAATCTCAAGAATCGATTAGTCATCCTGTTTTCAGTTGATGAATGAATGTAACACTGTAGCACATCCCATCCAATAAATCTCAATAATCTTTGTGCTTTGTTACTATTGATATGAAACAAAGTCTCAGATTTCAAATTACGTCCATTTTCTTACGAAATTCAAAAACATAAATAGTGTTTTGTCGCTGTGGCGTGAGATCGCTCTGGCTCAGCTCTAGAGAAGCACATGATCTTCTCTTCCGCCTTAATAACACCAGTTACAGCGCGAGATAAACATGAGTGAGCATCTGAAAGTGTTAAAGATAGAGTACAACTTATCGAAGTCCGTATCATGTGACATGGAGTCGCTCAATCAGTGTTTCAACCGTGGAAAGACGTCAGTAAATCAGCTTGTAAACAATGTCATGTAACGTCACATTTACCTCAGAAAAACCATATCCAGTGGCCATAAACTCGTCAGTCAGTGAGAAAAATTAACTCTAGAGAGGAGCATTCTGCTAAATATATGCACCATATTACATATTCATTATAATTTGTAATGTTCTTCAATATTTAATGCATGTTTGAATAAATCTGGCAGGTTTTTATGACAGCCACCATTTAAATGTTTATATTTCATATAACTTTATTATTATAAAAATATTTTGTATAAGTGTAATTTAAGTGTTTGTATACAAATCAGCTCATTTTTACCTTCAGTATTACAGTAGGCTAATGAAGCCTATAGGCCACAACTGACTCACATAGTTTACAGCATTAGTGAAGAGATTTGTTTTCCTTGTGAAAATTTACCATGTATTGTCCCTGATATCCAAAATAATCAATATTGATTTGAATCGAACCGGAATCGAAATCGAATCGAATTGTGAAATTTGTGTCAATAAATAATATTTAGTGTCGTCCACTTGTGATCCGATCGACTTATGGCTCTAAAACGGGTCCTAAAAAAGTTGCATTTACCTTGTGTATTACATGGCAAAAAACAAGCTTGCACACTGTAGGAGGAGTTAAAGTTAACCCTGGAGTATCCCTCTCACGCTTGAGTTTGTAGCTCACGTCTCCTGTCTCTCTGTCTGTAGTGCGCAACGGTCCCGAGAGCGGCTGTAAGGTGCTGGTTCAGTTCCCACGCAGTCAAGCCAAAGAGCTGCCCAAGAGTGACGTGGTGCAGGACGCCAAGTGGACCCACCTGAGGGGTCTTTACAAGGAGGTGCACTGGGGCCGCATGGAGGGAAGGAACTTCGTGT
Organism: Rutilus rutilus; assembly: GCF_951802725.1. NCBI lineage: Eukaryota > Metazoa > Chordata > Actinopteri > Cypriniformes > Leuciscidae > Rutilus > Rutilus rutilus. Next base: position 39,769,042 of record NC_140223.1, read on the forward strand.
ACAAAATGGAGCTGCTAATGGCCGCACTGACGCCGTGTCCCTGAAGCTCATCGCTCGTGTCCTCGTCTCTCTCGGTCTCACACTCCTGTGACGTGTTGCTTTTCCCCCGATCTGTAAATGACTCCTGAAGTGCTCTTGAGCTTCAAGCATGGAGTTGACAAGACATTTTTCTAAGAAAAGGCCAACGATGGCCAAAACGCATGTTGGAAATAAAACATTTGTACTTAAAGCTATGCATTTTTCTTTTGATGTTATAACAAGTTTGCACAAGCAGAGTGATTCTTCTATACACAGGAAAATACAGAGTTAGAAAAGACAAATAAAAGATCAATTAATGAGTACATTTTACATTTAATGAGTATAACCAGTGCAGGAAAGCATCATTATGCAAAGATGCTAGATGTTGCTAAATAGTAATCATCACATTGAGCCACATTCAAATCTATTTGACATTTGCACACTGAAACTTATAACGGAGTATATCTGTTAGGATTGGTACCTGACACACAGATGGAAATTAGCACTAGCAATATCAAAAAACTGTTAAAAACCCATATATCCATAAAAAAAATAAAAACGCACAAAATACATAGATATATTCCTGCAGCAGGCATAATACAGCATGTTTGCCTGTTTATATTGCACACACACACACACACACATACATATATATTTATTATGTATATACAGTAGAGGTCAAAAGTTTGGAAACATTACTATTTTTAATGTTTTTGAAAGAAGTTTCTTCTGCTCATCAAGCCTGCATTTATTTGATCAAAAATACAGAAAAAAAAATAATATTGTGATATATTATTACAATTTAAAATAATTGGTTTTCAATTTATTATACTTTAAATTATCATTTATTTCTGTGATGCAAAGCTGAATTTTCAGCATCATTACTCCAGTCTATCACATGATCCTTTAGAAATCATTCTAATATGATGATTCATTATCAAAGTTGGAAACAGTTCTGCTGCTTAATATTTTTTCATAACCTGTGATACTTTTTTAGGATCCTTTGATGAATAAAAAAAAAAAAAAAAAGAAGCAAATGTTTTACAAATATAAATCTTCTGTAACAGCAATATACTCCACTGGTCAGTCATTTGGGGTCAGTCATTTTTTTTTTTTTTTTTGTGAAATAAATCAATACTTTTATTCAGCAAGGATGTGTTAAATTGATAAAAAGTGATAGTAAAGAAGATTTATATTATTAGAAAATATTGTTTTATTTTGAATAAATGCAGTTCTTTTTAACCTTTTATTCCTCAGATATATTAGGCAGCAGAACTGTGTCCAACACTCATAATCAATCAGAATATGAGAATGATTTCTAAAGGATCATGTGATAGACTGGAGTAATGATGCTGAAAATTCAGCTTTGCATCACAGAAATAAATTATAATTTAAAGTATAATAAATTGAAAACCAATTCATTTAAATTGTAATAATATATCACAATATTACATATTTTTTCTGTATTTTTGATCAAATAAATGCAGGCTTGATGAGCAGAAGAAACTTCTTTCAAAAACATTAAAAATAGTAATGTTTCCAAACTTCTGCCCTGTACTGTATGTCTATGTTTTTCTTTTCACATTAATCTACACTCCAAACACCATAATGACAGCAAAAACAAACAGAATTGTGACAACTTTGCAAATTTATTAAAAAGTTAAAAGCTGAAATAAGTAGCCTACATTGCATAAGTATTCAAACCCTTAAGCCTCAAGTGGGAAAAGAGGCTCATCCCCATCACACCACTTTTGGGGTATGATTTGCACATCTGCATTTGGTGACTTTCCACCATTCTCCTCCTCAGATCCTCTCGAGCTCTCGAGCTCCCTCAGGCTGGATGAGGACCATCGGTCGACAGGCATCTCCATGTTTCTCCAGAGTCCATAGGCCGCTCTTGCGCTGTCTTAGCTGTGTGCTCAGGGTCATTGTCCAGCTGGAAGGTGAACTTCTGGCCCAGTCTGAGGCTCTGAATGCTCTGGACTAGGTTTTCATTAAGGCTAACTCTATATTTTGCTGCGTTGAGCTTTCCTTCCCCAGTCCGTGCCGCTGAAGAACACCAACAGCATGACGCTGGTCCTCCACACGTTACCGTCGGGATGGTATTGTGCAGGTGACGAGCAGTGCCTGGTTTCTGAGCTTCATCAGACCTGAGAATATTGAAGTCCTTTAGGTGTTTCTTTGAGTTTTGATGTGTCTTCACTGAGGAGAAACTTGGGCCTTGCCACTCTGCCATAAAGCCCAGATCTGTGAAGTGTGTTTGTCCTTCTGTAAGTTTCTCCCATCTTCATATATGATCATGGAGCTCCACCAGAGTGGCCATCAGCCTCTCGGCCACCGCTCTAACCAAGGCAGATTTGATATGCATTTTCAGCCGTTAGACCTTTTATTGAGAGGTGTGTGCCTTTCTAAATCATACCCAGTCAATTGATTTTACACATGTTGACTCCACTCGAAGTGTAGTAACATCTACAAGCGAAATTGGAAAGCTCCTGAGCTAAATTTCAAGCGTCCCAGAAAAGGGTATGAATACTTATGCAATGTTATTATTTCATATTTAATCATTTAGCAGACGCATTTATCCAAAGCGATTTCGGTGTTTTATTTTTTTTAGAAATTTGCAAAGTTGTCTCAAATCTGTTCTTTTGCTTCGTCATTATGGTGTCTGGGCTGTAGACTGATGTGAAACTTTTACAGTAGTTTAACATGAGGCAGAAATAAATGAAGTGGTGAATACATTCGCAATATATATTAGCATAATTTTCTATTTCTGGACCGGACGTTGGAGATCTGCCACGCCGACTGAACGATCATCTGGGACTTCAGAGGGAAAGCTCTTCGCTCAGCTCGTCCTCTTCATCTCCAACACTTTAATGAGCGGCTCAGACACGGTTGGCTGTGTGTTTTCGTCACAGTGGCTGTAGTTCGGTCTCCGTGTGCTCTGTGTGCACAATACAGAGGTTCATTTCAGTTGCATTTAATATCACATCCTACAGAAAATATGTAAAACGCAAAAATTGATATTCTGCTAAACATTCTTTATAATAGAAACAAATTATCTGATAATTTTCTCTTCCGTCCTGTCAGTGTGTGTGTGATATAATTATGGAAGTAAAATAATGTCAAATGTTTTTGAAACAAAAAGCCTGTTGAATTGCACTACTTGAAAAAAATAGGCATTGCATTAATCATGCTTGCATTTTCATGCATTATATTTTTAGGGCTTGCATTTTTATGGGCTGAAATTCAACATGGTTGAATATTTAAGCTGTGAATATTTCAATTAAAAACATTTCAAATACATTTTCATTATTAAAAATTCAATAATCCATATTCACCTTTCATATTTCACTTCCAAAATATTCAAACTGTTTAAAAATACAACCTATAATATTCTACAGGCAATTTTCGGTCCATTTTATTTCGCTTTGCAAATTCGCTTCCACAAATTCAGTGGTTCAAATTCGACAGTTGCTGGTCTTCGTCAACAACACGCGCTTTTGCACCCCCTGCTGGTGGGGTTGACTAACAGCAGATGGAGAGTATGCTCGGTAATCTACTGCTTTTCCTGCAGTTCCTGGATGTCAACGTAGTATTTTCTGTCGAAATTTGAACCACTGAATTTGTGGAAGCGAATTTGCAAAGCGAAATAAAATGGACCGAAAATTGCCTGTAGAATATTATAGGTTGTATTTTTAAACAGTTTGAATATTTTGGAAGTGAAATATGAAAGGTGAATATGGATTATTGAATTTTTAATAATGAAAATATGTTTGAAATGTTTTTAATTGAAATATTCACCGCTTAAATATTCAACCATGTTGAATTTCAGCCCATAAAAATGCAAGCCCTAAAAATACAATGCATTAAAATGCAAGCATGGTTAATGCACTGCCTATTTTTTTCAAGTAGTGCAATTCAACAGGCTTTTTGTTTCAAAAACATTTGACATTATTTTACTTCCATATATAATCCAATGCCCCAGACGTGAATGAAATATAATACATTTATGCACATTGAGACACTTAGCATGTTGCTATTGGTACTATTACTTTAGGGCGTCTTATAAGCATTTGTGTGGCGACCTGAGGTGCTGCCAAGACAGCGACGTAGCCTACATCGTCAACAAAGTACGAATCTTCATATTGAAAGGGTAATTTGGTCTCTTTATGCAGCAGAGTTGGCATTTCCAAGGCGATGGGTTCTTTTCTCTTTTACAGTGGATCTCAACCTTTTTCACTTCAAGGTCCCGCCATTGTCCACGGTAATATTTGAAGCCCCCGCCACAGTACAACTGTGTAGAGCTTGGCATAAATAGAAAGATGTATATTCATTATAGTAAAAATAAAAATAATAAGAAATATTTCTATTTTTAGTTTGTCTTATTTTCATCTTGTTGTGATGAGAGCCACTGCTCCGTGATCTCTTCAGACCAATCAGATCCGCTAATCGTTTCATTATCCGTCCAGCAAACACAGAACATTCCCTTCACGGAGTAAATCATTTTCTGCAGAGGGAATTTGGTAAAAGTGAAGCCCTTATGAAATTGTAAATAGAACAGATATCATTGTGTTTGTAAATGCTCTTTATAAATGATATTATGAACAGGTTTAGGTGGCAAAGGAGTGTCCTCCATACCAATACAGAGATTTAAAAATAATAATAATTTTAAATAGATTACAAACAAAAGACTTCTACATTATACCTACTGTACAGCGTTCACAACCCAATCCAAACACTCCAATGATTTATTACGGTCCGAGCACCAACGCTGGGAAGGCTCCTATAACATTTATTAGCCTTCTTATTATTCTCCTGCTCGTGAGTCTATGGAAAGAAATCTGGCAAAAAGGTTATGAGCATATACCACTGTAAATTTGGGGTCTCTGAATCAAACCCTCTAGCGCCGCCAACAGCTCAGAGTTTTATCTAATTGTTGCTAATAACTTTTGAACAGTATTGCATAGAGTCAAATTTCTGGTTTGTTTTGCGTCGAATGCGTGCCATTGCTCAGGTTTCGCCGGCATAGATTTTCTGTCATTTTGAATGAAAAATGTACTGACGAATTCCTTTACCATTCATTGGATCTGCACCAAATTTGGCTCACATTATCGCTAGATGCTGGCTAAAAGATATTAAAAGGTTTCGATAGACCATGTGTGTGTCTCAATCAGCTCCCTGGTCCAGTAGACAGCGCACTATTTTTTTACCACCTATTTTGCATACAACTATAAGAACAGTAAAATATTAATCTTTGGACTGATCTCTTTTTATTGTTTTTAAAGGCATGCTTAATCAAATGACACACTTTAAGGCTATATTGGGTGTAGGCCATTTAAAACAGGGTTCCCACGGGTCCTTGAAATCCTTGAAAGTTTGTGAATCTGACAAAAAAAATTCAAGGCCCTGGAAAGTTTTTGGAAATAAACACACACAGACACGGGTCCTTGAAAGTGCTTGAATTTATTTTGTGCAAGAAGTTTTCTGGAAAAAAAATTCCATATTATTCCCTCCGGTCCGCTAATGTGTTATTTCGTCAACACTTCGTGGCCTATGCATATTAGCTTGCTTGATTTACGTTAGTTACACACATTTACGCATTACGCTAAGTGTTTCCCGCGTGAGGTACTTTGTGTTGTGCGTTGCCATGACGTTCACGCGCGCAAAACTGTAACAATGTATCTTAAAAGGTAACACGATGTAACCTTGCTCTCACTTGAAATCTGTCCCCACATTAAGTCCTTGAATTTGAGGGTATTGGACCTGGAAAGCCTGGGAAAACCCAGACAAACTTCCGGCAAATTTAGATTTGCTCTGCAAGTAGTCTGGCAAAGAGCCCATTCAAGCTCATTTCTAATCCGTCCAAATTGAGGCACCAATCAGAAACGTTGAGGCGGGCTTTACACGATGACGATCGCTCTGATTGGTTTTAGGTCTATCCAATTGGCATTTGAGATAGAGGCATTTGAGCGAAAGGAAATTAAATTAGATTTAATAGAGGATTTTAACTGTGACAAGATGATTGACAGGGCAGTTTACGTGACAGGATGCACGCGACAGATCCGTCCGATAAAGATGACGAAGTAGTATGTCCCAAAGCTTGCCTACTCTTTTGCTACACATTCAAAAGTAAATACCTTTTCTTCACAAAAAGAGTACATACTTTTATGGCGTAGTGTAACTTAGGCGAATTGGGACGCAGCATATGGCTTTACACGATGACGATCGCTCTGATTGGTTTTAGGTCTATCCAATTAAGCCCAGAGGCATTTGAGCGACGTCCGTTGGTGACGCCCCTTTGGAAATGAGTTATTAATGAGGCTTTGCCAGACCATAACTCAGAAACTACTGAGAATGGTCTGGTTTTAACCAGGATAGGAAAGTCCTTGAAAGGTCCTTGAATTTGAAGTTAACCAAGGTGTGGGAACCCATAAATTTGACAGAAAATGCAGTATTTTACTAATGTTTACAAAATGTTCAAAAATGCTTGTATTATACTCATGCTCATAATTGACTTATATTCATTTTGAGATTCCATGTTTGTCATGTGCCGCCATTTTCAGTTTCCTTGCCAAGCTACTTTTTCAAACTTCAGCATTCATCTGATCTTTGCGAAATTGAGCTAATTTCAGTTATAGATCTTTGATAAATATATAGCGAGAAAGCAGAACTCAGTAAGCGTGTTCATAACTGAAGTGATTGACAGCTTCAGTGATTAAAAATGTGTTTTTTTTACTGTAAAAACCTTTCATAAAATGGCTTAAGACTAAATTACAATGGAAGAAAACAATGTTTGCATGAGACACACCCTTCTGTGTTTTGGTATCACACCTATCAGGAATGCACACACTGAATAAGACATTTACACATTTTTGTGTCTGACATTTCCTTATTTATAAGCCTCTTAAAATAAAAGGTTCTGCTACATAATTTTAAAGGTAAATTACAGTAAAAGCTTGTTACCTGGTAAGCATCTCCTTTGTATCCAGGCTTTTATGAAGCGGTACAGTTTATTCAGGAGCCACACACACAGCATTAGAAAAGCAGCCAGCGTCGCCAGCACAATGACGAACACAACCAAGAACGGTACGTCCTCGTGCAGCACCTCTGAAACACACAGCATTTGTTCAATGCAAAAATGGGAAAGTTATATTAAAACGTTGTGCCAGCTGACATTTGTGATTTATATCAAAAACTCTCTAAAATATGTGCAAGCTGATATCCCAGACTGCAGAGAACCAGTGCATTTACAAACATGATAGACTATATCTGTGACAGTGACATTTAACATACAGTCCAGCCAGTGTTTGGGGTAGCAATGCATATTGGAAGTACTTTTTGGAAGTAACCAGTAATGTGTTTATTATTATTATTATTTACGTGTTTTCACATTGCTTTTCTAATGATTTAATTTATTTAATGGTAAAAACATGATTAAACACTGTTCAATTCAACTGGATAATCAGCATCTGATGCCAGACCACTTTCCAAAGCACAGCATAGTGCAACTGAAGGACAAATATCTTAAAAGCTACTCACCAGTTACACTCAATACCAGACCCATATCTTTGCTGTTACCAGACATTTCTGTCACAGTGATGATGTAATAGCCGGAGTCTTGGAGACGTAAGCTGGATATGGTTAGAGAACCGTTGGGATGCGTTTGCACTCTTCCCTCGTACATCTGCGTGACATTCGCAGAGCCGCCGAGGACCCAAGCTGCGATCCTCTGCTGTCTGCTTACCGAACTGAACGTCCATCTGACCGCTGGAGTCCCGATGCATGCGATGTCCACGGAGAAAAGTGCACTTCCCTGAACTGGTGCCGTGACGGTGTTCCCCGACACCTGGATGGTAATCGCCTGAGCTTCAGAGAGAGTAGACAGAAGAAGAGTGGGTGATTTTTCTTCGGGATGTTAAAATACTTTCTTTCATCCCAGTTTACAGTCCGTTTACATGCACACAAGAAAGCTGGTTATTGCCAGAAAGCCAGACAGCATAATAGTTCGGCCCAGATCAGGCCCACATCCGGTACACGTGGATTCCACACGGCCCAGATGTGGGCCGGATCTGGGCCGACACTATGTTGCTGTCGGGTAATCTGAGATGCAAAGGCAGCAAATTCTTAAATCAAGATGCATTTACTAAAGTAGTAAAAGGCCATAAGATAGGCTATTATGTCTTGTTTTCAGGGGAAATAAATCAAAATTAAGTGACCTGTTGCTTAAAACAAGCAAAATGATCTGCCAATGGGGTCAGAAAAATGATCTTGTTTCTGTCTGAATTAAGATTATTTTTCTTACCCCAATGGCAGATCATTTTGCTTTTTTTTTTAAAGCAACAACTCTCTTATTTTTGATTTATTTCCCTAGAAAACAAGACATAATATCTTAGGGCCATTTACTACTTTAGTAAATGCGTCTTGATTTAAGAATTTTTAGATATTTGGACTGGAAACAAGACAAAAGCATTGTTTTCCTGTGTAGAGTACCAGCTCTGTGACTCTGCATGACTGCATAAATTGCTTCAAAAATTTTCTGGCCAGAAAGACAGTCATAAAAAAAAAAAAAGGCATTTATTTGATCTTTATTATTTGGCACACATTAGGCCCTCGTGGTCTTCCACTTCAATCTTCCTCCAAGTCCACACATTATTAGCTTAAATGACTGATCTGACTGTTGGGCTTCAGGGTGAACGTCTGGCATTGAGGATGTATAGAGCCGTAAAAGGGGCACGTGATGAAACCTAAAATGACAAATGTGACCCGCTATACAGTCCTGCAGATTATCAGACGGTGAGTGTACATGCTGTGTGCCATTTGGGATAGGCCCAATAACTGCAAATATGTTAATAAAACAACATCGATGTCTAAACGAATTCACCCTAAAATTAAAATTCTGTCATTATTTACTTACCCTGAATGCTGAAACATCCTCCTGGGACCCAGGAATAGACTTTTGTCTACTGTAGTGGACATTATTTTTTAGTGAATTTCTCTGACATCATACATGTCACATGTCACATGACCTGGGTGTCCTGTAAAGAGCACGTTCAGGACTTTTCAGAGACACCAAATGTTTGGAGGTTTCACCATGAAAACAACTTCTCCTTGGTCTTTAAAAATGTCTTTTTGACATTTATTTAGTGATCAAATGTAGTACATGTATGGAAATATGATAATATATTGTAATTATAATTTAAATCGGACTACTTTTCAAATTGTATTTCATAAACCAACATCTCAGGAAAATGTTATGGGGTTTCAAATCAAACAATGACTTTCTGTTCCAGAACAGGGCGTTGATTTCACACGTGTCCACTGTAGAGACATCAGGACTTACTGTTTATCAGGCATTCTGGGAGACACAACAAGTGAATATGGAAATACAGTAAGTTATACATTAATATTCCTATGAAATATTAGATATTATTATTAAAATGTTGCTAATTATTACTCCAATTATTACACTTCTTTTTTCATTAAATGTTGCTCCAAGAACACATTAATGTGCACATTAGATACAGTGTATAGATGCATTGCATTGAATGGGAATATTAATTTATGGCCATTTTACCCACATATTGCATGAAGTAAAATGGTGTATCAGTTCATTCGGTTATATCTTTCATAACATAGTTGAGAATCATCTTTATACAAATTTTGGTTAAAAAAAATCCTGAAACCCCAAAATTTATTGGTGATTGAAAAAAAAAAATCCAATTGGTTTTGCATATACATATAATTTCATGTCATTTTATATTTGAAACAACTGAGTCCTGGTGTCCACTACAGAGGGCATAGCATAACGTATGAATAAAATATAATTTTTCAAAAAATGATTTGAAACCATTTGTTTCTTATGCTCTAAACAATGTGATGACATGACTTTTTTTTTCTGGGTCTCAGGAGGTTAAAATCTTTTGAATAATATAAGTCCACAGAGTCTTGTGATGCAGGAATTATAAATCGCCTCACGTTCATTCATTTAGTCCAAAAGAGATCCAGCCCCCTAGACTGATCCTAGTTTTTCCCATGTTTTTTTTTTTTTTTCTCCATTTCTGTCACAGATGGAGTTTGGGTTACTTAGTTGGGGATATTAATATTCAGATATATTATTGATTTGACTACGCTGACACGCAATCGGATGAGAACAAAACATGAACTGACTCGAGCTGAATAACGACACTACTGTCTTCTGCAGAGCTGCTTTACATCAGAATCTCATATTTGCTGAAGTTTGCATCATTCATTCTGGTATTTCCTCTTTTATTACTGTGATATAATTCTGTTTTGCATAAAGCGGTATAGAAATAAAGGTGCCTTGACTTAATATAACACTTGCCAAAAGATCCCCAGACAACAGCATGTCCATATAACACAGTGGCTGTGGATGGATTTAGCTTCTCGATGGGATTCCTTGGGCTAAGAACATCAGAGGATGAAAACCTCCAGCAGATGTGCCTGTCCTTTCTCAGAGAGTTAATCATTACCCTCCTTCAAACCAAAACACGTTGGTGGAGTTCAATACCAATGATAAGATCAAAGTAGAGCTGTAATCTTTCTCTTATCACTGGGAAAATGACCCGCTTTAAAACATTACTGTCCAATCCTAGCTTAGCAAGTGCCATGTTATTTTACTGCTCCTACACATTTCCAAATGAAACTATCCTCTGAAACAGTGTCTTTCAAGTAAATTAGCCATGAAGTAAAGAATCTGAAGTGACAGGAGAGTGAAGAATGAGGTTGTAAACTGGATTGGCTAGCCTGACTCATTCACTCTTCACAATCCTTCGGTATTCAGCTCAACTGCAAAGTTACATACGTGGCAAGTGTTGTTGTTTTTTTAGCCATGTTCAGCTGAAAAGCAACATCTAGACTTGTTATACAGTGTGATATTACATGAAAATGCCAAATATTACATCGCCAGTTTTTTTTAGACAGGATTGTTACATGTTATTAAAGCGATTGTGCAGGATCGTAGAGACATTCTGTGTTTAATGTTAGAAAGTTTTGTTTGAACAAATGCATTGCAAAAATAGCTGAACGGTTCAAACTAAAGCAATGTAATCATACTATCATAATTCTTAACATGCATTCACCTCTTCTGGAATCATGAAATATACACATCTGTCCATAAATGTTTATCTAGTTGGGTAAATGAGGACATAATCTATTATTTTCTGAGTTATAATGACTACACACTAATTAAACCCTAAAAAACATATACTTTTGTCCTCAAAGCATATCTATAATAACCAATACAAACACATAAGTAGACACACATATACTTACTGTGATGGCAGAGACAGAAGATAAGATACAGTATGTGTGCGTTCTGAGACAAACATATCCATGCAGACCTCATTAGACTGATTCCTCCATATATTTAAATACAAGTTACATGTGATTGTCTTTATAGCTATGTCATAACTCTAGACTTTCACCCTATCTTTCTCTGCTATCCTGTTTGCCGCATTGCTCCTTATGCCAGTCTTTGCGTGTCCATATTTTCTTCTGAGTTGTTTTCTCTTTCCCTTTCCCTTTCAGTATTTGCTCCCTTTTGCTGTTTTTCCTGTCTGTCTGATCTGTTCATTCAACAAGTCTTATCCACTTGCAGGCGATACTGTTCAGACCGGTTCAACAGCCAGTGAAAACACACATGCACGCACACACATGCACGCACACACATAGTGAGCATATTGTTACTGAAAATGTACCGTATTAGACCAGTATTGGTGTGTGAAGGTGATTTTAGGTAATTTAACAAATAACAATAAAACGTATGACTGTTCAAAACTTTTATATATATATATATATATATATATATAAATATAATTGTGTTCTTTGAAAAAAACAAAAAAGTGCAGGGGTGGCACTACTACTCTAAAAGTGGTGGGGCAAAATTGTATACTTTAAAAATGTAATAAAAATTGAGCTATTAATATTAATTTAAACTAAATATTATGTGGCAGAAAAAATGCATGTAAAACAATAAAACAGTTTCATCAAAAAAATCTTAATTTGTGTTCCGAAGATGACCGAAAATAACATGAAGAAGAGTAATTAATGACATAATTTTCATTTTTCTGTCCCTTTATAATCAATGGCATCCCTTGTAATTGAAATGGACCGCACAGAATACTCTATTGCCAAATTCAGAGAGTCGTGCAATGAACAAACGTGGCTTTTCGACTTGTATGCGTGTTTGGACACCACTGACACAGCCAGCCATGTTAGCGGCTCCATCATAACACTGACCACGAAGATCAGAGAGTTCGAGATTAAAGCGAACGAAAGCATCCTTGATTATCGACACAGTAGAAGCAGCATCTTTAGCTGGGTTGAAATCCTCATGAACAACAAAGTCATGTGAAACATGCAGAATAACAAATTAATTTAGTTCCTTGATGGAAATATCAGTTGTACTGTCAAGTATTAGACTAAACAATCTATCATTCCTAATCTGTGCAGAAATCGCTCTTGTACCCCCTGAGGCCGTTATATTCAAGGGGGTAATCCAGCATCCGGAAAGCATACCATCCCCGAGGGCCGCCATTGGCTAACAAGCCATCACCTGCTGTTAGCATTCCATTGACTCCCATTCATTTTGGCGTCACTTTGACAGCGAATAACTTCACATCTGAGGCGTTTAAAGACTCCATTTGTCCATTATTTATTTCTAAAGAAACACGACAATGTATAAAAGGCTCCATTACCTTGTATCTTACGTAATGGCCCCGTAGAAGCAGTTTTTGTAAAAATAGGCTAACGATTGTGTCATAACCACGCGACTCTCTGTCGCACAGTAGAGAGATTACCGTATGGACAGGAGGAGAAGCTCGCAGGCAATCGGGGGGACATGGAGGCATAAAGTCCGATAAAGTCAAGGGAGAAGCCCATAGAGAGTCATAAAGTTGCTCCTGCTCCTAGCTCATGGACAGCTCCTCCTCGCACTCTCCGTCTCTGCAAGTTTCGGAAGGGAATGATTCAGATTTCCCTTGACACAGCTACTAGAAGACAGACGAGTTGCTCACGTCACATCTACGTCGTCAAGCTCAGTTTGAGTACGCTCAGCCATCAGGAAGTGAGTGCTTCTAATTGACTTCACTCTGTTGAAGTCTATGGGGTCGCTGTGTCCATTTCTGTCCAGTTCATTCTGTATCTCATGGAAGCAGTATTTATCTCGCCTTTGCAACCAAGATTTAAAAGTTGCACTGTCCCTTCCTGGTAGTTTCAGTAATTTGACAAAAAGGCTGCCTGCATCTTGGAAGACCCTGCTCACCAAATAAACTAAATGATTCAAGGATTTTTATGAATGCTTCTTTTGCTTGTGCTTGCTCTTTTTGCTTTGCCGACATAATCTGTGTGCTAATATAGCAGTATGTACTTCTAGAGTAGTGAAGGCATTTTAGAGTGGCCTCCTTACGGCTTGAAGATGCCTCATGACCTCTGAATATTTCTGGTCCATGCTTCCAGTTTGAAAACCCTTTAACAGTGAAGGCATCACTGGTACATTTTGAGAATGTTATCGATTTCAGATCCATTGCTACTCTACATGTATAACTAAATGTTTTTCCTTAAATCCACTCTAACCAGATCCCAATTTTAAACCATGAAGGTTTGAACATCCTTTCTCCCTTCACTTTAGGAACTGCCAGGTCTGATGGTTGGTTTGGCTGTAGATACACTGCCACTGACTGATCTTCTCTTTCCGATTCTGTTCTGTCCCTGCTCTCATTATCAGTGATGGATATGTCCGTATTGTGTCTCTTCCTAAAAACAAATAAGATGAACACTGTGATCTAACTAACTGAAGACGGACTTGGATTAAGCATTTAAAACAGTTGCATTAGTCCTATTTATATAATTTCAAGCAAAACACGTAAATCTGCTGGTTACTGAGGTTCTTCAAAGACATGCAAATGTCTTAAATGCTTAAACTGGTCCTACATGCATACCTGTCTGTTTCCTGGGAACTCAGATCTTGGGATGCTGGTCTGTTATTTTCCTTTTTCCGATTATCAACTGTCTGTCTCTCCCTAAAGACAAATAAATGGACACTGCAATCTAACTAACTGAAGACTGACTTGGACTAAGCCTTTAGAACAATTGCATCCCAGCTAACAGATTTTTGTTATGAGAATGTTCTCCAAATATTCAGTGTTGGTTCTGGGGAACGTACTTTTTTTTTTTTTTGCTTGACGTTAGAGGAACGTGTTTTAAAAAGGTCCCTCAAACATTCTTTCAACTTAATTTTGATTAACAGTTCAACATTCTAGGAACGTTGATTTGTAACATTCCAAGAACATAAAAATGTCCAGTTTCCTGAATGTTAGTAGAATGCTATTTAAAGGTTAGAATGATGTTCCTGAAACATTCTTTCAATCACTCAAACACCTGCTGTGAACAAACACTGAAAGAAAGAGAAATAAGAACACAAACTACAACTTTCTTCAGCCACAGCCTTAGATGAAATCATCTGAAGATTAAAAAAAAAAAAAACATTTCTGAAGATCTCAGCAGAGGAGGATTAAACAACTCCACAGACAGTATTACCAGCTTCATTTATTACTAACCAGATTGACTTTATTTCTGTCAGACGTCTACAGCAGTTCTTATTGAGAATTAACAGAGGTTTAGATGTTGATATTTGGTTGAAAATATTTAGTTTGCTTTAGTTGCGCAGTGTTTGCTTTAGTTGGGCTCTTGACCTCTTGTTAAGTAGCTTCTTTTTCAGCAATTGCAGGTGTTTTCAGAAAACATTTCTGCATTAAGCAGATCAACATGTCTGTTTTAATGGTCAAATGACTACATTAAGTTCTGCATGACTTCCAGTTTGTAAAATCTGGCGAAGGTGGACGGACAGATGCCACCAATAGACACGCCACTGGACCACGCCCAGGAAGAGGCCATGCGTCTGGTGGAGTGTGCTTTGACGCCGATGGGGCATTGAAGGCCTATCGAAGCTTAAGCCAATGCGATGGCGTCCACTATCCAGCGGGACAATCTCTGCTTCGTGACTGGAAGCCCTTTGGTGCGGCCACCGAAGCATACGAAGAGCTGCTTTGACTGCCTAAACTGGGCAGAGCGCTCTGTATAAATTCTTAAGGCCCGAACAGGGCAGAGTAAGTGTAATTGTCGCTCGTTTTCTGAAGCGGAAAGAGCAGATGAATGGTGTAGAGAGCACTTTGGGTACGTAGCCGTGCCTTGGCTAGCAGGTCTTAAACAAAAGTGGCCGTAGCATGGCCGACTGTAGCGGCTCGAAGGGGGCCGTTGATAGATCCCAAGAGGGTATAGTAAGAGGACGAGGCGGGTTGAGCCTCCTTGCCCCTTTTAAGAAGCGAACTTTGCCAGTTGCTTTACCCAGCGACTGACCGGCCACAGGAGCATGGTATGCTGCTATGGCTGCCACAAAGACTTTGAGCGTGGAGGGAGTCGACCCACGTCCATTAGCTCCTGTAGGAAGAAAAGCAGATTTTTTCAGATTGTCCTGTTCACTTGGGAAAGGAGGTCTTTGGCCATGGGCCTGCTGCTAGCAGCTGAATCAACTCGGGGAACCAAGGTTGGATCGGCCAGAGAGGGGCCACCAGAAGGACGGCACATCTGTCCTCCCTTATCCGTTTGATGACCTGAGGGAGTAGCGCGGCCGGGGAAAGGCATAAAGGGGGAGGCTGGGCCATTCGTGGGCCAGCGCATCCCTGCCCTTTGTAAAGAATATTGGGCAGTGAGAGTTGCCTTCTGAGGCGAAGAGTTCGACCTCTGCCTTGACGAAGATACTCCAAATCGTTTGAACCGTCTGGGGATGGAGGTTTCCAATCCCCTGGAAAGATGTTGTCCCGGGACAGCATGTCTGCTCCCTAGTTCAGTCTGCCCGGGACGTGCACCGCTGTCAGCGAGCGCAGGTTGTGTTGTGCCCATAATACCAAGTTCACACTGCACGATTTCAAAGTAGTCGGGTCACTGTTCTTTTCACACTGCATGACTGTCTGGGGTAACATTCAGTTGCTGGTGTGTGCACACTGCACGATGGATCGGCGACAGGAGGTTACACACCACATGACTTTACAAAAGAAAGAATCGCAGACAACTCTGGTCTGCAAACTATGTTTCACAACCAAACACACGCGAGAGGTGATAAGGAAATGACACAAGATCACGTGTGCGTGAGACTGGAGTTCTCGTGCGAGACTGAAATTGTTATTAAAAATGATAGCCTGCAAGAAGCTTGCAATCCAAATTGTCTGTGCGCTGATCTGCGGTGAAAAGGAGAAACAAAAACAGATTATGCAGGAGGAAATGGTTGGGGAGATGAGGGGAGCAATGATTGTGTGTTCTGCAAAGACAGTTGGGGGTAAATAAATTATTTTGCAATGTGCTGCTGTTGCTGCGGGTCAAGCACATGTTTGTACTTTGTTTCTGTTTGATATAATTGTAAATATATCTATTCAAATACTGATATCTGGTCTATAACTCCTCCCTGAACGTCCCGCTGCCCTGTATCTTGCTCTCTCATTGGCTGTAGGTCATCGCCGATGTAGTTTTCAGTCAGAACACATTCACACAGAAGGCTTTTGAACTGCGACAGCTCCAGATATTTAGCATGCCGAATATCTCACGGGCGTCGGCGATTCGTTGGCGATTCTCTCAGATTGCGTCTTTGATAATTCACACTGCGTGATTGTCACTCACGTAAACAAGCACCAATTTGCCTGTGATTTCAGGCATTTGTCAGCGATCTCCCAAAACCTGTCGGCGAGCAAAAATCGGGCCTAAAATCGTTCAGTGTGAACTCGGCATAAGGGTGTGAAGTCTGGCTAGCTTGTACAGAGGCCTTGCCACCAATCACAACTCATTAATGGCTCCCATCATGCATTGCGGTATGAATAAATTATGATCTGAATTGTCTGTGTAATTTACTTTTCCTAATTGAATATTCTGCTCATCACCATTGTTGAGATGCATAGACTGAATCTTGACGTCTGTGTGTGCCTAAAAGAAAGATTTTTTTTTTTAAACAACTTTTAAGAAATCCTTTGTATTATATCTAAAATTCTGGATATTTATGCAGATTCACAGTTATGCTGTAATCAACAACATAAATCTAAGTCAGAAATAAGGATCTTAATGAGTTCAGGGATCAAGTTCAAATGATGATTGTCATAATATAACCAACACCATCAGATCACTTTTTCTCTTTGTTCATCGGGCAGTTATAAGATACAACAGCCAAACAAAATCTAAAGTAAATGTATAAGTGTCAAGAGCCCGACTAAAGCAAACACCCATCACCATAACGGTGGCTTACAATTTGTGATTTTCTCCTTCAGTGATTCTACTTGTTAACATCAGGTGTCTTCAATAATGATCAATCATTACTAAATTAATCACTTAATTAGCTCATTAACTTTAACACTCTTGAGTGTTAATTTAACACTCATATTTTAACACTTTACACTCTTGAGTGTGGACTCATATACACTCCCAGGAGTGTTAATTTAACACTGGAGTTTTTGCTGTGCAGTATCCATATTTCTGTGTTACAAATATTCAAATGATCACAGAAGCACTGAGATAAAAGTTTATAGTTCGAGAATAAACAATGATGTCTACAGTAGCAACCAAAACAGAGTAAATCACCTTTTGAAAGTCGCTTCAAATGTGTATATAATGAGCGAGTACATCATGAATGCCTTTTTTCAAACCGTGTTTTTGTCTTATCCTGAATCACTACGGTAAGCCTGTAATAAGCGTTTAGACTCACTTTAGACCACTTCTGTTTATTAACTGCTAGAGCAGTTTCATCCAGTAATGAAACAAGTGAAGATTTTATGAATCAATCATTCAAACCGATTTAAAAAATATTATGTTTCACCTGTCTGGATCTTACATGTGTGTCCAAGCATATTCTACCCCTTCTGAGAGGGTATTCTCCACTGCTGGAGATACTATAAGCTATAGGAGAGGTCCCAAATTATCCTAGAGAATGCAGAAATGTTTATTTTCCTTCAGAAAAAAATATTATTTTAGCAAAAATTGCAAACATTACCAGTCTGTTAACCCTCAGACGGTCTTCGTTTCGGAGTCACATCCTGGGCCTTCCCGGTCAGAAGTGACCGGAGGCCTAAAAATGAAACTTCCTCCATCCCAGTAAAACCAATGCAATTTATTTTTGTTCTATAATATTTATTCTTTTTAATTTAGTATTTTGAGATCATTTTATTGAATTTATTAATATTTATGCAATATTTATGGTCTATTTTTGCCATTGAAAATAATTAAAAAATTTATATAAATATATGTATTTAAAAAATAAATAAATTATACAGTATTTTAGTTTAATATAGAGTCTAGGCCTTCAAAAAAAAAAAAATGTTTGAAGCAGATTAGCACCATCTGGTGAGAGTATGGAGAGAAAGCGTAGGAGCATGGTGTAACCACTAGATGGCATCTACAGTTCTCTATGGAGAGGCATGTGAATTCCCCAGCTGTTTATGGACACATTTACTTTTTTTTTTGTACATAATTTGTAACAAAAAATGCAATTCATTCAATTATAACACTTTTTGTAAAATAATATTAAGTTTTTTTTTTTTTTTTTTTTTTTTTCAATTTCCCATTCATTTTCTATGGGGGTCATTTTTGACCGAAGACCACAAGTGTGACTATTTTTTTTACGACCACTTAGCATGCTCGAATCATGACCTCAATTTTTTTGTGCGTGCACATACCTAATGCCATACAAGTCACCAAGTTTCGGAACATTCCAATGAAGCTGTGATTTTTAAAAATTCAAAACAGATTTTTTGTAATCAAAATTTATTGGTGTTTATGTGTATAAAAGTGTGTGTGTATGTGTGTGTGTGTGGGTGGGTGTGTCTTTTTTGTATTCTTGATGTTGTAGAGTGTCACCCCTTTACAGCGGTGTACTTTTTTTTAGGATTGAGGCCGATTTGTAGATTGTACACACAAAAATTCGGAGAATTTTTTTTTTTTGTCAATTTCCCATTCATTTCCTATGGGTCGGTCATTTTTGACCGAAGACCAAAATCGTCACTATTTTTTTTACGACCACTTAGCATGCTCGGATCATGACCTCAATTTTTTTTTGTATTCACATACCTAATGCCATAAAAGTCACCAAGTTTCATAACATTCCGATGAAGCTGTGATTTTTAGAAATTCAAAACAGAAAATGTATCGGTCAGAAATGACCGAGGACCGTCTGAGGGTTAAACTCATTTGACAAGTATCAGAAATAAACACAAAAAGCATTGTGTTATTTTCCCCTTAATACTATTTTTTATTAGTTGTTTTAATAATTTTTATTGAATGGGAACCGAAACCGGAATCGTTTGGCGGAACCGGAATCGGAACCAGAACCGGAAAATTTCTTACGATTCCCAACCCTAATCACCGGTGATCGGTTCTGCGCAGAATTTGCTCATCTCAAACGAGCCTATTAGGTGCGTTCAGAAGCACCTCTGCGCAAAACTATTGGTGTATGACATTAAAGTACCGCGAGACCGATTCGAAAGCAATCAGAGCCATCTGCTATCTATTCATTCTCGCGGTACTGATGTCATACACCGATCGGTCTGCGCAGCGCCGCTAAGTGCTGGAAAAGTGCCGGGTCAAATGCCATCTCTCCCCCGTTGCTCTGCCGGCCCTGCTCTACTGTAATGTTGTGGTAGACAAGGACAGAGTAGCTGAGGTCAGGGTCTAATTGCAGTCTATTTAAAGAAGAACGCAATCCAATGGGAAACACAATTGCAACAGCTTAAATATAGCAAAGACATTAACCGTCAAGACTGAATTCACACAGTTGTTGGCGTCTAGATCCTGAGACTCTTGTTTGGTTTGGTTTTAATTATTGTCGGGATCCGAATGCTCATGCTCCATGTTTGGTCTTTTGTTGTGAGCACATGGTTTGTTCCCTCATACCATGGGTTCTTATCTAGTCTTGTATGTTGTTTTTCTTTGAGCACGTGGCTTTAGGTTGTTTTCATTGGCCATGTGTTCTTGAAGTGTCAACTGTTGTGAGCACATGACTTCTGTCATGTTTGTTTCTATGTGCTCTCCTGTCTAATGTCTTGATCCTTTAGTATATTTCTTAAGGTGCATTTTGATTAAGCATTTAAGAAATAGTTCACTTCACAGTTTGTAATGTAAAAATTCAGAGGGCTTCAGAAAAGGACTCTGCTGTGTGTCTCACTTTAGCAGTTCTGAGCAAGACAAGCCAGATCTATTCATCATTCACCGGATTATTAAAAACCATATACTAAGTGTTTTTAATAAGGAGATTCATCTATCAAGAGTGATGATGCAAAAACACTGCAAACAATATATTAAAGAGTTTCAATGTTTTTTTTTAATGATAGAAAAATAGACCAGCTGCTCGCTACTGTTAAAAAGAAGTTTTTGAGGCTCATCATTTATCAGTGTTTTGATGTACTCCTTTTTTCTCATTGCATTGTGATCTTTATTGTTTACATTTACTTTTTATGTTTATTTTAGTTTGGTATTGTACAGCACAGTGGTCAACTACTGTTGTTTTTATTGTGCTTTGGAAATAAATTTTGAATTGATTTGATCCGATCCGCGAAAACGACTAAAAACGTATTGTGCTGGCAAGGCCATTAGTTGGCGATGTTACTTTGTAAAGAAACTACATGCATACAGACTAAACACGTGATATGCTTTCACATGACGTCAGCGGTTTCAATTTTTTTTGTTTTTGTAGTTTACACAGAGATGATAAAAAAACTTTGTATGTATTGGTTTCAGAAACTTGCACTTTGAATCCCATTTTCAAAAGTTTGCGGTTTCAAGCCTCCAAAACACCACTGTCGTGTAAATGAATGACCAAAACACACAAAAAGTTTTTCGTTTTTAGTTGAAAACGGTATTGTGTAAACTGCCCCAAAGACTGACTCTTTCTACGACAATCCCACCCCATTATCTCATTAGTTAATTCACCCCACCTGCTCTCCCTCATTACTCTCCTAATTTCCTTCCCTATTTGTTCTCCTTGTGTATGGAGCCAGATCAGCCTCAAATATAATACATTTACAAAACGAAATTAATAAATGCACAGCACAATTCACATTTACAAAGTAACAATTCATAAATACACAAGTAAAAAGATTTCCCCACATGCTCACACAAATGCATCTTACCTAAATAAATTAAAAATGTTTACACAAATATGTATATACCAAGTTCTTGAATTAATTTCCATCACATATTTATGAATGATGTTACATGTATTTATGGATCGTTGAATCTGCATTTGCAAATCGTCACACGTGTGTAGACTGCTTTGAATTTGTGTGTGGTATTTTTGAGACCTTCTTGACAGGTTAAGATTCATAAATAGCCTATCTTTTTTTAGAGGATGTTCTGTTTAGCCAATGAGCTTTTATTTAGTAAAGTTAGAAATTTAGTGAGCTTTTAATCCACCAATCAAAACGCTCTTTACTGAGCAGACTCCAGGACCTCAACGCTGCGTACTGTGCAATGCAAGTGGAACCTTCAAGATGGCTTGATTGACAATTGTGTGTGAAAAAAGAGAACAATACAATACTATAGAATTACTATTTTGGGATAGAGTAGCCTACAGGTGATAATGCTTTGAAACAGCAGCAGTTTATAATACTAATTATTTGTATTAATTGAAGTAGAGTGTAATAATTGTGATAAAGTGAAATAAGGTCTAAGGTGAGAGATTTATTGTCAATGTCAATTTTATTTTTATAGCACCATTAAATCACAACCTAGGTTGACCAATGTGCTGCACAATAAAAATATAACAATAAGACAATACAATAAAATTAATAAAAAACACAATGCAATATAACTTCCTCATTGATTATATGCCAAATCCGGCATAATGTGGTCTCGTTTTTTAGTACTGGTTAAAAGTCTTGCAGCTGCATTTTGAACTATTTATAAAGCTGACTGGCTAATCCTAAAATAAAGCAAGTTACAGTAATCCAGTCTAGATTTAATGAAAGAATTTTTTCTTGACAGAATAGGTTTTACTTTTACTAGCAGTTAAAGCTAAAAGAAGTATGATTTGACCACTGTATTTATATGTTTGTCAAATTTCAGCCCATCATCAAAGACAACCTGATTTTTAACCCAAGGCTTCACAGACGAGGATAACTCACCAATATTTATTTTTGGTGTACTAAGAGAATCTGAAGGACCAAACACTATTATTTCTCTCATTAAAGAAGAGAATGTGCTTTTCTATTTTTTACTCTCATTAAAATTAAGAAAATGTAAAAAGAGCAAGGCCTTCACATCAGACAAACAGGTCATAAGTGCTTCCAGACCATTAGTTTTAAAGGCAGATAGATTTGAGTATCATCTGCATAGCACTGGAATGACAGACCATGCTTCCTAAAAATATAACCCAATGGGAGCATATATAATGTTAAACGAATAGGAGCTAAGAAGGAACATTATTTCTTATTTGTGCATCCTCGTTTGTCATGTGGATGGCTTGCCCTGCCCTGCCTCGCCCCTGTTTCACTTGACAACAGAAACGAATACAGGAGGTGAAGGTGAATATTACAACAACGAAACAAAATAAAAACTAAGAGTTTATGTAACTGATCAAAACAAAAGTCCTCGGAAAACAACAGAACAGAAAATATGTGACATCTGAAATGAATAGGGCCAGACAAGGAATACATCCAAAAGGTGTACTGTTGGTGTGCTTCCAGAACAGGGTTGGGAAACACAAACCAATGTTACTCTATAACATTGTAACATAAGTTACATTATAACATAAGTTATAATTAAATACGTAATGTTTGTTTGTGCATGTTACAGAAAGCAAAATCTGAATATAGAATTTATAATCAATCCTTAAGAAGAATTAGTCTGAATGCTTCTGCAGTACACTATAGGTGTCATGTATTGGTAATCCAATCCAAAATGCTTGACGCAGAAAATATAACTTATCAGTCTTTAAGCAAGAACTATAACAGGAGAAATACAACTACTAAATAAACTTCCACACTTCCGACAAAGAACTGAACAAAACAAGGATACACAGTAGCAAACAAGGGAACTAGACGAGACACAGGTGTAACCAATCATTAACCAAGGAAAGGGGAATAATTAAGACTAAACTGAAAGGAAACACAGGAAACAGACAGAATGAAGCCAATCATAATCCTGACATTACTCCCCCCTCCCGCAAGTGCATCCCAGCGCTATTAACAAAAATCAAAAAGTGGCAGGAAGGTGGAGATCTTAAAGGGGGTGTGGATCTTGTCAGGGAAAGGGAGGAGTGGTGTGGCACACCAGGGCAGGAGCCAAGGTGGAGCCCTAAGGGACCTCTTAGGCGGAGCCTGGGATCCGACTGACGGCAGCAGAGCTGGATTTTGTGGAGACCCCAGTGAAAACCAATGGGACAACAGCCCGGGGGTAACATCGCCAGCTGGGAAGTCCAAGGCAGTGCCGGTGGCTTGTGGGAGCAAGGTAGGGATGGAGGCCTGGCAAAACAGGGGCTGCATCCAAAAACCTAGGCAGCTAAATTGCTAGGCTGTCCTGTCAGGCAATGACTACACATGAAGATACCTCACAAAGCTGATTTCAGACAGACTTCTGAGGCAGTGTAGCGATTTAATGATCGATAACAAAACAGAGAGAGCTTTGCTGACAACAAATTGAATATTTAATTACTACAATACTACCTTCTCGCTAGAAATGTCATCAAAAGTGGGAAAAGTTGGTCAAAATGTACACTTTACACAAATCCTACCACCGACCTCAAATTTCTGATGCCATTTTTATTTTTTAGCTCAACAGTCAGGTAATGGAACGCACAGGATTGTGGGATATCAAAGGTAGCGAAGGATCCATCTATGCTGCCTTCAAAAATACCTCAGATGAAGGTATATCAGGAGACAGGATTGGATTGGGATGTGCCTTGTTACCTTCCTACCTCTATATTCTGTCTGCAGAGGTAGCATTTTTCAGTTTTCGGACGCAGCCGCCTGGCAGAACAGGGTGACGACGGAGGAGCCTGGTGGAGCAGAAGGGGTGGAGTGTTGAGGTGCAGCCAGAGGCCCGGAAGTCCACAGCGAAAGACCATGGTGGAGCCTGAGGGATGGCAGACCACGGTGGAGCAGAGGAAGCGCAGAGCCAAAGGACTGACAGGCCAAGGTGGAGTCATGGGCCTGGGGGCCGGATCTGCTTCACAGAGCTATGCTGGAGGTGAAGGGGCCTGAGGTGGACCGAAGAGCTGTACAGAGTCAGCAGCGAAGGCAGAACTAAGGAGCTGCGAGGCACCAGAGGAGCAGGCGAATCCAGGGCCGTGGACTGACCTGACGATGCTGACTCAGTGATGGACCTGGCGATCAGATCCTGCCTCAGTACAGATGTGGTGACAGGCTCTGACTCCGGGATGAACTTTATGGCTGGCTCTGGCTCTGGCTCTGTGATTGGAGGGGGTTTTTGCTCGTGATACGAGTCAGGCGCTGGCTCATGATTTTGGTCCGTGGAGGTGAATGATGGAGCTGGAGGATCTCTGTGGAGGTGAATGATGGAGCTGGAGGATCTCTGTGGAGGTGAATGATAGAGCTGGAGGATCTCTCTAGCTGTCCGGGACACTCCGGGCAGGGGCGATGTGTCCTATCTGGATCTGGCAGAGAGATGGCTGCTGGAGGTGTTAAAAGTCCCGGGGAGTTGGAGTTGATGGTGGCGTTGTCCTCAACGACTCCCACGGTGAGGGAGGATCCGCAAACCCACAAGGTATAATCATTGAACTCGATTAAAGGTGATCTACCCTCAACAGCAGCATCTATACGATGATGTACAACTACTAAATACAGAGAAACTATTAAATACATTTCCAACAGAGTCGACGACCGACAAAGAACTGAACAAAACAGGGAGCATAAATACACAGTAGCAAACAAGGGAACTAAACGAGACAGGTGTAACTAATCAATAACCAAGGAAACTAACAGGGGAATAATCAAGACTAAACGGAAAGGAATTACAAGAAACATACAAGTCATCAAGAAACAGTACAAGTCACACAAACAAAAAGACAAGTAAACCAAACATAATCCTGACAGTAGGTGTTTATTTAAAAATCTATTAGTTGAAATATTAATTTTTCATTGCAATGTACTGACTACGTTCTTAATCTTTACTGATATAATTATTTGGTTATGTCAGTAACATGGGTATACTTTTTTTTTCCTGAGACTTGTTTATTATGATATTTGATAGCTGAAAATTACAGTAACCTATTATATGAATGTCATGCATACTGATACAGATATTTTGACCTTCTATAGATAAATTACCTGTGTCATAGGCTTCATTTATCAAAGACAAGGGCATCATTCACAAAAACTGAAAATTACTGTATATTCATCATCTGAGTCTAGTGAAACCTTCACATGTGTGATTCTGTAGATCTGTAGATTGTGTTCTACTGTATTACTGTGAAGATCCCACATACTGGAGTGTGTTCTTCGGTTTTCATGCCAACTGCGTCTGCTGAAACCAAAGCAGTACATTATTTGTAAATATATTATTTGTAAAACCAACATGCGAGTAAATTTTGAAAGCAATTGCTTAATGTTCTTGGGGTTACACTTTATTTCACTTTAAAGGTATAGCGGAGGATCTTTCCGAATTTTAGATAAGAACCGCCCTCTCCACTTTTTGAAAAAAATGCACATGCGCAACACACTACCTGCTCCCGAGAGGGAACGCCTATTAAACGTGTGCGAGGTTCTCCTCGTGCACGCTCTGTTTACAAGTTGCTGTCGGCATCACTCATACAAGATTACTTTCCAAAAGAAGATTTGCACTTTTTCTCCAAATAGCATGCCAAACTTTACCTGTCGAGTAGAAACTTCGCGACTGAGGCATCAGTGGGAAGCCCAACCTGTGTTTTCAGCGCACGCCAGCGTGTGAAACAATCTCCCAAAAACACTCTGATCTTGTTTCTCTCTTCTGAGGCCTTTCTCTTCTTCTCATACAGTTCGTACAAACTTTTTCTCTTGCGACCCTCAGACATTTTCAAAGGACCCGGTGAAACGGCGAGCTTCAATGAATGGCTTAAACCGTAGCTCTAGCTCACCACCACACATAAACACCTGAAAGTGCGCATGCGCAGAAAGCGAAAACTAAGGGACGAGCACGTACGACGGCCTTACGTAAACATATCACCAGAATGATTGACACTTAGGTGGACCAATGGTTTACACTACCCACCCGGAAAAAGAAAATCCTCCGCTATACCTTTAACTAAAGGCCCGTTCACACCAAGAACGATAACTATAACGACAACTATATTTGCGTCCACACCAACAAACGATAATGGTCTGTTTATTCTAAGCTCACGCGTTGCAGTTTCAAAGTGTGTAAAACGTCATTGAACATGTTTTTGCTGTTCTTGTTGCATTTACGCAGCTTTTTTGCAATTATCACAACATGAAAATGTTATTCCTTCACATGCCTAGTTGGGGGACCATCAAAATAAAGTGTTAGCTGCTTATTAAGCAGACAGGTCTACTAATACTCTAATGACTGGTAGTTGACATCTTACAAAGTTAGTCTACCTAGAGTTAGTAGAATGTAAAAGTTGACTATCAAAATTAACTGTTACCGTTCTTGGCTCTTAGAATGTATAGTAAACACCCTGACAGTTAACACATTTTTACATACATAGAAGTATAGAGAGTAAACATGAAACCTGATTCTGGTTCATGCACGTCCCACAGAGACATCCGATCAGTCCGTTGACTACCTGTGCCAGTAAAAGCACAGCCTCTAGGGTACCGATGCTCAACAGGATTGAAAACAGGACCACGTTCCACATCACCACATTCTGCGGTCTCTCGCACTCTCTCCATGATGTCTGGTTAAACAGGTAACTCTCTCTGAACAGAGGAAAGGGGAAAAAGTCACTGCAAAATTAAGTATCCTCAAAGGCCTCTTCTAACTGCACAAGGCCAGTGTTTTTCTCATATTCATGCAGGAGTGATGACAGTGACGACAGATTCCTGCAATAAAGCTAATCCTAATAAACTAAAACTGGCGACATGTGCACACCTGAGCGCATCAGTTGAAATGAATATTAATGCAGCAATCACACAACACTCTGATTGTCAAGATTCTGTTCAGTTAGTTTCATTTTTATGCACTTTTAGGCCCCGTTTACACGATGGGAAAACGCAGATATTTCCCTGCGTTTTGGCCTGTCATTTACACGAAAACGCCGTTTTTATCCAAGAAAACGACTATTTCTAAAAACTCCGGCCAAAGTGGAGATTTCTGAAAACGCCGGTTATGTGTTGCCGTGTCAACTGGGAGAAACAGGGTTTTAGGTTCTCAAACGTCACATTATGCGCCAGAAAATGCTTACGTCATGTGAGCGCCCTATGTTTAGAGTTTGTTTGGCTACTATTTGATCATGGATGCTGTTAAGGTGGTACTCATTTTTACTTTTGTGCAAACGGTTTTGGCCTGTTTGCATTTGCTTCGCTGTCTGTCCACACAAACGAATCTCGCTGGTCTGTTGTTTTGAAAGGAACTGGAAGTCGCTCGTGCTATTCGTTGTTGTCGTTGTTGTTTTGAGGATTCTGATTGGCTTGCATGGCTTTATCCTTTTCCCTACACTGCCGCCCATAGGTTTGGCATAATTATGATGTTGCTTGACGACGTATTTATGCGGGTTGATGTAAACGACAACTTTTTTGAAAACGATGTTGTGTGCACGATGTTATTTTTGAAAACGGAGGGGGAGAAATATTCATTTCTCTAAATACCCGGCTATGTGTAAATGTGGCCTCAGTTTGTTTTTTCTCTGTCTCAGTTTCCTGCCAATCATTAGTTTCTATGGACGCAGATGAATCATCACAGCTGCTCATCATTTAGTTAATTATCTCTGTGTATTTTAGTTCCTCCTTGTTCACTTTTAAGTTGTCGGTTGTTGATTGTGTTTAAGCTTGTGCTAGACACGTTGTTACATTGCCAAAGTCTCTGTGGATTTATTTTGCTCATTAAATACTTTTGTTTTGGAAATTCAGAATCTTCTTCATGTTTGAACCTGACTGATCCTGACACTGAACACCAATCTCTCATCAAACGGCTGTTGCTGCTCTAATGCTTAAAATACTAAAAAATACTATTTCTAAATGTAAATTTTTTGTCATTCGATAAAACCAATAGATCAAATGTCACATATATAATCTTGTGTCATTTGATAAAACATTTAGAAATAGTATTTTATTTATTTTTTTGGTACAAGACTCGACAAAGACAGAGCAAACAAGAGGGCTTAAATACACACAATACTAATGACAAGACAAGGGACACCTGTGAACAATTAACAATAAACCAATTACAATGACGCAACAGACAAGGGAACACATGGCAGGATCACAAGACTAAAAACAGGGGATCACATGACAGACAAAAGACAGGAACAAGAAACAAACTCCCAAAACGTGACATATATGGTGCACCATGTTGTATTTGCGTCGTTGTTTTTGAATGGTACCCTAAAATGGGCAAATATATTCGCCCATTCTATAAATATAAAAAAATATATATATTATAAATATAAATATATTTTTTAATGTAAAAATGTCAATGTGAAAATGACGTGAAAACACAGTTGTAGCGACAATGACCTTCTTGTCACTTATGCTGGGTACACACCAAAAGATAATCGGGCTGATTTTGGGCCGATTTCCCCCCTTCCGACAATCCTAGCTATGTCCCGATTATCTTGATGGTTTAACAGATTATCTTATCAGATTTTCCCTTGGTGTGAGGTGTGTTAAGAGTGTCCGAACCTGCTCGGAAGAACGTCGGAGCCGCTCCGATCGCGAATCGTAAATATTAAACATGTTTAATATTTACGATCAGAAATCCTGATGTGTGGGGGGAACCCCGAGGACAAACGCGCGCACGCTCTGGAGATTATCACGTGAAACAAAACAATATCCAATCAGAAAGCGAGATGATGGAAGACACGGTCATTCTCACACACACACACACACTTGCAGGAAGCTTAATGTTAAGATTTAGTATTCATAAGTATAAATTTCGAGGAAACAAGCCTTTGTTTTTCATTTTAAGTGCAGAAATTTTACAATACCTAAACACAATATTGGGTTTGAAAAATAAGAAAGCTGCAAAGTGCGTTTCAATCTGTAAACCTTTTCAAATTTTTGTTTAACTTTTAAGTTTGTCACTGTTTATGTATATGTCTTTTTATGTTTGTTTATCGGCTTTACTCTTTGTACCCCCCTGACTGTAATTGTAATTCTTAAAATCAATAAAAAAAAGATAAAAAAAAAAAAAAAAAAAAAAAGAAGAAGCTGAGTGTTAAGGGATCAGTGAGGTTCTATAGAGGGATTAAATAACTTTTTCTAAAGAGACAATAAATCCCAATAAAGACAATAAACAATGAATATATTTCTGTATAAAAGGTTATATATAATGGTAGGTACAATGGTTTTTTCATGTGAATTTTCTGTGAAAATCATTCCAAACACTATCGCAATTTCTTCCTGCATGTTGTCCGTCATGCTTATTCTGAAGTCTCACGATATTTTGCGAGATTCCCTGTGTTCATAGTTGAGACTCTGGTTGAAAATCTGTTTGTGTGTGGTGTGCTGTCTTTGTCACATCATGGCACACCACACACTATAGGAGCAAAACGCTTAAATCTAGGATTTTTTGTCCTCATGTTTGTGGTCTGTCACATTTTGAAAATCTTATAAGATGTAAAAAATCTTTTGGTGTGTACCCAGCATTAGAGGTGTTGTAGGATTATTTCTGACGCGTGAGATCCAAACAAGTTCTAGTCCAGTACCGCATTTATCCCTTCATTTGTCACAGTTCTGATGCCAAAACACATAATCCACAAGTTAGCATGTCCACATACGATCCTGACACGGTCAAAAATGGTTTGCTTCCCTCATTAGTTACACCTGACTTCACTTGCTCTCTGGCTAACTATAACCCTATTAAACCCACACTCCACCCAGTGTCCAACAGTGGAACTACAACAAATTATAGATAGAGCATAATGGCTCTTACACCAGTACTGTAAGTTGCAGAGTAACAGAACTAGCAGAAAATGACATGACATTTTTGTATATGTCATTTTTGTATTATGTATACACTTTACAAACAAAAAATTAAATGTGTGTGTTTTTCACGTTACTCTGTAGTCCTGTTTAAGAATGGGTAGATAAAGGTCCCGTCTCCCGTGTCACACAGCGGGCCGTCCTGCAGGCCGACGGCGGAGACGATCATGCAGTACAGCGCTCCAGCGACACCCAGCACAGACATTAACATGGACAGCATCATCTGCAACACACACACACACACACACACACACACACACACACACACACACACACACACACACACACACACACACACACACCACTGGCTCAGTTTCTCTCACGGCGCTCTTTGCCAGGGCCAAATGTAGCCAACTTGAAAGTCACAGGAAATTCTGTGTGTCTGATTTTGTTGCAGATACGGATGAAATTACTGTTCACAAATAAATGTTGAAAGAAATGGCAACTCTTGTACATGTGAGGATATATTCAAGAACTTTTTTTTCTGATAAATACAAAGAATGAATAAAGCTTAATTTTGTCCATTGTTTCCCCAAGAATCAAAGCATATATTCTTCACCCATCTCAATCATAGTTGTCACGTACAACAATTCGTTTATTACCAATAACAAAGCTTTTAACATTTTATCCTTGATTTTAACTGGTCATTCGCAATATGTAGCGCTAAAATATTTCTGCAAAATGGTTGCATGTTGTGTGACATAATACTTTGCCATCCATATTGCAAGTGAACTTCATAAAGATGTATATAAAGAAGACTACTGTATATAATAGGCTACACATTTTTGAATAAAGATTTAGCAAATGCACATGGTGCTCACACAAAGAGAAAGCGCCTCCAACAGACCTGAACTTTGTGAACGCAAGCAGAGAGTGACTCACCCCACATCTGTTTGCACAGCAGCTCCCCTCGTGCCCTGCAGCCTTCATCACTGAAGCCGGCAAAAACGCCTGCAACACGGACACCAATAACAGGAATCACACTCTGAATGGACATCTCTTTCTTTCACATACCCTCAAAGCTTCAGACTCACCAACAGTCCTCCCCCGATGACCCCGGGAAAGAACCAGATCTTTTCTGTGATTTCCTCGGTCCTCCACACCTCACCATTGGGAAAAAACAGCAAGATGTTTCCAACTATGGCTAAGAGGCCGAGTGGAAAGAGAAGGTCTCCGGTGCATTTGGCACACTTCCCCGTACACATGATGACCTGATTTGGGTTTGTTGCTTAATCGGGGTAAAGAGAACGTTCTTGTATTAAAATTACGAACCAGAGGAGACTGAGAGTATTCTGTTACATACTATATGAATGATGAGCAACATTCCCATTTTTTATTACTGCATTGTCCAGGATCATACAATAATGGAAAATAATTAAAATGCAAACTATTCCAATGTACAAACTACTATAAACAAAAATAACATATTTTACCTTTTTCCTTGAGTTCTCCTGTTCTGCCTTCCTCCACTCGTTGACTAACGAATCGTTCTAATAGTTCCTGGTGGGGCTAATAATTGTCAAGTAGTTTGTGAAAAGTTGGCGAAAACCAGGAAAGTGTTCAGTATCATGAGACCACTAAAGGTAATGTAAGCAAAAGCATGTATGACACACACAGAAACCTGTCCCTGCGGTCAATGACCCTGTCTTTTTTGAAAGTGGACAAAATGTCTAAAACTTAAATCTATGACTCCAAAGATTCCTGTTTACTTATAATGAATGAGACCTACATAATAAATAAAATGTTAATGGGATAAAAAAAAAACATCATTGAATCCCATTTAAAAATATAACTTCTTACATTATTGCCTCCTACACTTTGTGATTAGGTATTATTATTTTATTTTTATTCAAACAGAAATTAAGGTTGTCTTCCACTGAATGGGTGACATTTCTATCTCCAGGAATTCTAGAACCAGGAACTCTAAAATACATTTTATTATTAAGCACAGTGCACCTGCACATTAAGCTAACTGCAAATTTAAAGTGTATAATTTACTCTTTCCTTTCCAGCGTTCTTTTAAAAAGTTGCCAGCCATATAGCTCGTCCTGGGTCGACATTTCATTCAGGTTTGATTTATATGCTGTTTAATGTTAATGATCACATTATTTAACATATACTTATGATTGCATATGATATCGCTTTTTTCTGAGTCTTCGCATTCCGGAAAGCTGGAAAATTCAGTCAATGGCGGGAAAAGAGTTAAAAACATTAAAGGCAGGGTATAGGCAATTTGTTCCAGAAACATTTTTTGTTATGCTGGTTGCGAGTCTCTTCACATACTGATATCAATAAGTAAAGTGGTCTAAATGTATTCATATTTATATACTGTATGTCGTCTGTGGAAGGCAAAGGACGATAAAATGTTTGTCCTATCATTGTATTCAGTGTCATACCTGCCTGTCAACGTATGCCTCTGCGCACCTGCTCACACAGACATCACATGTCATCAGCGTGTTTCATGCTGTGCAGAGTTAGACAGACGTCAGTCACCGAGCGCCACAAACGAAACAGCAGCCACCTTTACAGTTCCTCCTGAACCAAAACAACCAGTTTATGCTGCATTCACACCATAACTACTGCAATTTGGAAGAGATGGAAACCTGTGACATTATACTTCAGTTCATGACTCGAATTTAAGCATTTCAATGGCAACACTATCAACGGCGAAATGAATCTGCAGCAGTCAGGTGTTTATTATTATTGTAATGTTATGTGCTTTGAGACATGAGGTTGTTTAACGCCGTCTCTCGTCTCGTGATGCTTTGCAAAATCTGCTGTGTACGCACACATGTGTTTTTGAAGAAGGCATGGTTTAATAAAGACTAGCAACACTTAAAAAATAGCATTTGTTGCATGTCCCCAGCTCCCCACCCTCTATCTCTATACCTTACCATGGAATATAATGGCAAACGTTTTTTTTCTTTTTTTTTGCATTGTTGTGTGACTTTATATCCAATATATGCTTTAAAATATTAAAATATTCATGAGAAATCCAAAATATTTTAACTAAAATACACGTTAGTCGTGTCCCCAGGTTTACTCTAACACATTCCCCCCTCTGAAAAACTTTGCCATGAACACAAGACACATTTTCAACAGGAAGTTGCATCATATAGATCTTCTGAAGGCAATGGGGCGACCAAAAGTAAATCCTTTTCTATATATTTGATATTTTCTATATATTTCTATATACCTGTCTTAGAAGGTCAATCTCAACATACTGTCCTGTTACCTAAATGATTTGTTAGATGTTATTGGTTTATTTTAAAAAATACTACTTTTTGGTAAGTCACTAGAATTCGCTCAGTATCCTCATGCTAATAGCATGTATACCATGTAGCTATATTTCATGTATTTGCTAATTCTATGCTAAAAACTCAGTCCTGTTACCTTTAGTCCTGTAACTCATATAAACCGTAACAGTGACACGGGTGAGGAGCATCCTTTGGTGTATTGATTTATTAGTGTGAATATTAGTTTATGTAATATGATTTACTTTATTTTCACGTTTTAAAGTTACTGTTACTTAAGTTGTAGACTTATCAGTTTTACAATATGGGAGCCAATCCACCACTAAGTGCTGCAGAGACAAGCAGTGACTCGATTGCATCCGACGCGATGCAGACCCAGAGAGGAGACAAAAATATTTAGAGAAGGAATGTGAAAAATACAGAAAGGACCTAATCAATGACCTCAGTCAGAGAGAAAAGCACAGACGTCACAGAAAGTGACGCAGACCCTAGTTATCACCAGAGTAAGCTGCACATCCACAGCCAAGCACTTCCAGGTCTACTCTATGAAATGGATCATGTGCCAAAGACTATGTGCTAGGCCCTAGGGTAATGAAAATAGTCATGATAACATTACACTATGAATTTAGCTATCAGGTCATAGAGATTAATTTAACAATGTAAAAGTACATTTTCATGACTATTGCGATGTGTCATTTATTGATGAATGTTGTTTTTTGGGCAACATAATCAAGGGTAGAGAAGACGCCGAAAAAACGAAAGAAGCTTCGTCAACAAATCCAAGAACTAAAGGTTCTGTTGAATCCGGAATCAGAAAGACGCGAGACAGACCGCCCGGTCTGGGCCAAGCATGCGGAAAACCGCCCGATTCCGGTCCCTGGCCGGTCGATCGGTGCATCTGTAGAAGGATATGAAGGTTAACTACACCTACCAGTGAAGGAGGAACAACAGCTCAGATCTTTCTGGGTTGTTAATCCGCCGAGTGATCGGGACATGTGCATGTGCAAGATGTATGAGAATCTGGGTTTTCTTGTGCAGAAGCTACACTACTTGAAAGTGATCAGCGCAATCAATCTGGATTTCCTTGTGAAAGAGATCTCATGTGACACAGAAAATATAAAGTGTATGTATGGAGAATGTTCTGAGTGCAAGGACCTCTCTTTCCCAGTCTCGACAGAGTACAATCCAGAAAATAAAATGTCTTATATCCAGTGGGTAGTTAAGCAACACAAGAATGACCCTAAATGGCAAAACATCTAAAGTCACAATAAAAAAAAAAAAGAGTTCTAGACCAATCAAGAAGAACTGCTGGAACAGCAAAACCTGCTTCTGCACAGGTTTTAAGAGACACACTTTTAACATCAACAATCAGTTTATCCACTACAGGGCGTTGAGACAAAGGTTGTTTTGTACTGAGCTGTTCAGACGAGGATTCAATGCCGGAACATGGAACTTCTTTGAGGCAAACCATGGGAAGGGAAGGTGCCCTGAAGATGACCGTCTAGTTAGACATTCCTGATTCTGCAGAGCTGTTTTCTGTGTTTCAAGAGACTTGATTTTTTTTTGTCAGCGAGGAAACACTTGAGAAAACCATTTCAGAGATGCCCATATATGTGCCACCAGTTCCAGTCCATCAGGTAGTGTCCCTAGCCCATGGAGATCTGATTTAAAGGGGACGTAAGCTGCTTGTGCACAACAACACAACATCTGAACTGTCTGGTGTCATCACAGATACAATGATCTACATACAAACATGTTACGACCCCCGATATAATCTAGGGGTTCAGGGGTCTAACATTAAAAATTTACATTAAAGAGAAACATATATAATCTATGTGGTGTACAAAGACCCACCGATCCAGGTAACTGTGCAAAAAGCCAATACCTTTATTCAGAACAGCAAGGTTATATAGGCAAGAGTGAAGCAAGACAAACACATAAAGAATATAGATAATATATACAGTGGATATATATGCAGAATTTCTGTAAGATGGTCAATACCACAAAGGAAGAGGGGACGTGGGCGGCGCCAAAGAAAGGAAAGAAACAAAACCAAACGAAGTCTAACTTTTAAAAAACCTGTAATCCTAACTAAGAAAATAATAGGGGGGGGGGGGGGGGGGGAGAAACGTCTGGCGTTCTCTTTATCTGAGGTGGTCTTTTCCCATTGGCGACAGATATGATGGATGACATCAGCGCTGATGATGATTGACAGATTACTGGACCAATCACGGGTACCTAAGAAGTGAATGTAAACAAGAGAAGCGGGGAGAAAAACAAACAAAACAAAACAATGTGTGTGTGGGTCAAACAAGGGTTTAGCCAATGGTTGAGCTGAAGTGCAACTGTCACTCAAGGCTGTCACCAAGGGGACAGTGACCCTTCTACACCCAACCCATCCCCCATTGTTTTGCACAAGGTGAGGAGCAGAGAAGAGAATGTTGAGCACTAGAAAAAGGAGTGATGTTTGGACTAATTTTGTGGAAACTTCAGCCACTGAAGCAAGACATTGTTTTCCAATAAAGGAGGAAGCACTTCAAAGTTGAGAAGACACCTTAAAAACCTCACATCCCACAGCACACGTTAGAACAGAGAGTGAAGACGGTGGCCCTGCAACAGCTGGAGCTGTTTCCACCACCAGCACCTCTTCAGCTGGATCTTTGACTTCTTTGGCTGCCACCTGGACCACATCTGCAGAATCCAGTACACCAGCAGCACCACCACCATCCAAGGAGCAGTCAGGCCAAGGAGGCCACAACAGCAAACCTCTATGAGCTGTTGCATAACACGACCCATGGATCCGATAAGACAGAGCAAATGTAACAGGCTTAAAAAGAACATTCATTCTAATGATATTCAAAGTGTTAAATTACATGAAATTAGAGGTTAATCTACATCAAAATGTGTTTTGGTGCCCTCTAGTAGTGGTTTTTATACTGCAGACGTTTGTTATTTTGTCCATGATCGCGCACCGTAGTTCAGTAGAAAATGTCTGACACTGCTGCGGCTGAGCGTGTTTCTCCTCTCTCCACTTATTGTGTTTAAATATGTCATAAATGTGTGTTACTCAAAATGTAATTGTTTGTAGTGATTATATCAACAAATGCACAATGCGTTGGATGGTTTTAAATGTTTGATGAAACTTTGTTTAGTAATTATCATTGTGCCTCATATAATGAAATTAACATGTGCTGCTGCTAATGTAGCCTCAGATGGCTAATTGGAAAACACAGTTACCTTTAATGAGAGTGAAAAGCGTTCATTTCATGTTTTTCTTATTTCAGTTTTTTATGTCTGCAGTATGCATCAACTGGTGTATTGATACATGTTGGTGTATTCCTCAGACACCATCATCGTTGCTGCGGAGAATAAAAAGAAAAGAACTGACAACCAGAGTATTTGTGTGCGCCATCATTTTGGAGTTTGCAGCGTTTGTTAAAGACGACAATCGTGGCACAAACTAGATGAGGCTCTGGTCAAAATGATTGCTTGTGACTTTCAGCCATTTTCTATAGTGGAGGATTTAAGGAATATTCATATCTTCTGGACCCATCATACAGCTGTAATGCCTAGGCTGTATGTCAAGTGAACAACTGACATAATGGACAAAATCAAGTGTGCATCTGCTGTATGTCTTACAACTGGACCTCTGTGACTACCTCAAGTTACATGGCCGTGATTTGCTACTTCAGAGAGGATTTTCAGATGATCACAACAATCACAAGATTTATTGAAATCAAAGAGCCAATCATCTCCTTCCTGGCTCTCACTAACCACCAACCTTGTCGCCAGAGGAATGGGAAATTGCCAGAGAAATCGTGGATATTATTCATCCATTTGAGGAGGTCACCACCGAAGTGAGTGCAGAAAAGTAAGTGTTTTTTTGTTTTTTGTTTCCATTTAAAATTTGTGATTAACATTCATATTAAAAAACAACATTTTAAATTCTATATCTCTTAATGATGCATGTTTTCCTGTAACCTTATTTTTAACAGAGAAGTATGTGTAATATTGATTTTGGCTTTGTTATATGTACAGTATGTAAACAATTGTTCATTTTTGTAGGTTTGTGACTGCCTCCAAAATCATTTTGATGATGAGGTCTTCAGAGGATTGTTACCCGGTGTCAAAGGAACCAGCTTTGCACCTGTTAAAAAACTAGTGGGACACCCTGATGTCAGAAATGACTAGAAGATTTGGCAGAGTGAAGCTCATTGAGAAGCTTGCTGATGCAACATTGCATATAGCTTAGCTTATTGCATAGCAAGCTTGAGGCCTTCTGCTGCCACGCCAGATGCTACGGTGGAGATGCGGAGACACTCTTATCCCGCACGTCAGACCCTCTGGCATGGTGGAGGACATGTTCACCCGTTTACAAAAGCCTTCCTGAGGTCATTAAGCCTAGACTTTGCATTGTGGCCACATCGGTGCCGTCTAAAAGAGTGTTTTTATAAGACTGGGCAGATTATCTCAGACAGAAGAAACAGGCTCAGCCCATCCAAGGTCCGAGTTCAATTCAAACATGCCTTAAAGCAGGCCCTTAAAATATATCCACAGTGTGTTATAAGTATCACCACTATATTCAGTTTAGTTTCATTATTATGGACTTTTAGTTTGATTTCATTCTCATCATGTGCTCCTTTGTTTGGTTTTCCCGCTCCTCATTATTAGGTAATTTGTGCCAGCTGCGTTCTGTTAATCATCCTCGTTTGTGCTTGCTATATAAGTTGGTCCCTCACATTCGTTCTGTTTGGTCTACGTTGCTTTAGTGTGTGTTGCCCTGCCTGTTTGTTTATTCGTTGTATCTTTGTCATTAACACTTAAATCTGAATCTTGCCTTCCTGCAACCACCTGTGACAAAAAGATTGTTTTTAATTTATTATTATTTATTATTTATTTGAAAAGCCTGGCTTGTTGTGCAATATTGTTTTTAGCCTTTATATTGTGATTTTAAGTTATGGTTATAGTTTTTATGCTCTAGCTTTATAGTGTCCTTTTAATTTTCATTTGTTTTTATTTAATTCATTTTTGGATGGTTATCCAATTTGTTTTAAAACTTTGTTGGCAAACAAATAAATAAACAACAATTCAAGAGTGTTTACAGTGTTGTAATAAGCTATGCTACAAAAGCGTAGGTTTCATATATGTTTATCAAAGCAACATCAAAGATTCTTTTGTACCTTAAAATAATGTTTCCAAAATCGTTTTAAAATTAACTCGTAACAGGGTGAACAGCACTTCTGCATTCGCTTTGCGACCGGCTATAACCGCACCATGCGAGTTTGCCAGATCGGGTAGTGGATCTGTAGTTCGAATGAGACATAAGAAACTACAAATTAGCTTATATGAAAAATAGCCGTTTCTAATGGCGCAATACATCATACTTTCATAAAATCATGCAACATACTCTACCATTGGCATGCCCTTCACTCGCTAATTTCCCTCCGTCTCGTTCACTCGGATGTACGTCATTGCTTACGTTGCACGAGTGCCCACTACTGGCAGAAACTGCAATGGGCTGAACATTGCAAGTGCGTGTCTAAAAGTGGACTGGAACTCACATGTCTGTGGACATCGTTATTTCCAAAGCCGGTGCTGGATAAACAAATAGCGTGCGTGTGTGTGAGGCTGCGGTAGGCTAAATTATTTATGACAGCGGTAATGGACAATTCTGCTTCCAACCTGTAGGGGGACCGAAGAGGAAAAGGTGTTGTTTTAAATAATGGCACATTTAAGTTATATTTTTATACTTAGCTTCTGTGTCTTTTAGGTTAAAGGGGTCATGACATGGTTTTTGTTTTTGTTTTAATATGTTCCCTTAGTTGCAATTATAGTATTACTATAGTTTTTTTGTTCAAAAAACTTTACAATTTCAGTGATTTATGACCTTTTCCCACCCTCTGATTCAAACTATCTGTTTTGGGGGTGTTTCCCCTTTAAGAGTTCAGTGTTAACGCCCACTGTTATGATTGGCTAACATCATTGGCTAAAAGTAGTTTTAAGATGAAATACATTACTTTCAGTTTGCGGCATCCTTACAATTTGCAGAATAGTCGGCACGGCCTGATCTTTAAGCAAAAGTTTTCTGGTAAAGCAGCATCATACTGCGATTTGTTCTCAAAACAGACATCCTTGAAATGTAGAGAACACACACGCTAAAATTAACACTGCCGTGACTGGGATGTCCGCAAAAAATAAAAAAAATATGCAAAAACTGGTACGTCACTTCGTACCATGACGTCACTTCGTACCATGGATCCCCAACGAGCTGTAATTAGAGTAAGATACCAAAAGATCAAGGCAAATTTGGTTTCTCATGTCATGACCCCTTTAAAAAAACAATTTGTAAACCTTTTAGATTATTTATTATGGACTAAAACATAGTGAGTGACTCAAAATTATGCATGAATCCAAAATACATAACTAGCCTACATTTCTATTTTTTTTTTTTTTTTTTACTTATTTTTATTCAGTATAACACAAAGGACAACACAAATCATATAACAAGGATATAGCCTATCATTAGTGAAAAATAAATTACAGCTGATCCAAAATTAGAAATTGTTAAGTCAATATATTTCCCATAGACTATTTGTATATGGCTATGATATTTACTGAAGATTAGAATCCACTCTCAATCTTTGCTTTATCAAAGTGATTTCCCCCATCATACGGAAAAAGTTTAAAACATTAACCACATTCGATGTTATAAAAAATAACCATCATAACAAAAATTCACAAATATATCAACTAAAAAAAAAAAAAAAAAAAAAAAACCTTGGTCAACAGAAAATTAACGAATCAGTCTCTGAGACAAACTCGTTGTTCCCGAGTCAATTAAAGATTCGTCACACCACTAGAACACGCCGGACTGAGTGGCAGAAGAGCTGCTGCATTACTGGATTTAATAGGGGAAAATACGAAACCGTGAGTAAAACAAACTATTATCAGTTTAAACTAAAGGTTGGACTCGATAGTGTTCCTTACAATTTACCAAAGATCCAGTGATCCATGGATATTGACATGCAGCCAGGAATCGTGTTTCCTGACATCTGTGCCTGATTTCGACGCCAGGGAAATAAAGCAAATTTCCCTGTGAACGCAAATACAATAATGGTAGTTCTATCAGTTATATAGTTCATATCGTCCACCCCTAAAACTTGTATAGTTTTTGTCAGTGTTTATTTAAAAACATCCAATTATACAGAATATTAGATGGTAAATATTTAATTGATGACAATACAATATAGGGTATGATTTTACCCCTAAATTCAGCATATTCACACAAAATGATAATTCCTACAGTAAATCCACGTTTCGCTGCCTGGAGTCATTGTTAATGTGAATTAACAGCGATCCATTTGCTTCTCTTTTCTGTAACGTTAGCTTCTCCAGTCTGTCAAGATATAGACTACCTCAGATTTCTTGTCAAATCTATTTGTTATAGGATGTGCCTGACTATTTTTCTCAGATATTGCTTGTAGATTTGACAAAAAAAAATTTGACACAAAACAACAACAACAACAACATTGAATTAAATGTGATGTTTTAAAGTTTAAGACTGAAATAGTATTTTCTTGCAAAAAACATTTGGTAACACTTTACAATAATGTCTCATTTCGAAACATTAGTTAATGCAGTAACTATAAATTAACAACAAGCAAAATATATTTACAGCATTTATTAACCTTTGATAATGTCAGTTAAAAAAAAAATCATTTTAGTTCACAGTGCATTTACTAATGTTTACAAAATATAACTTTTGATGTTAAAAATGTTGTAAATGTTGAGATTAACATTAACTATGATTAACAAACAGCATATAATTATTGGTCATTGTTAATGTAGGTAATTAATGTTAACAAATGAAACCTTGTTAGTAAGTGTTACCAAGTTTTCTAATCAATTTAGCTTTATTTACAACTTCAAAGCATATATTTTTTTACAGTGTAGTTGAGCCCTCTTTCCCTGTGATGCCCAGAA
This sequence comes from Rutilus rutilus, assembly GCF_951802725.1. Lineage (NCBI taxonomy): Eukaryota > Metazoa > Chordata > Actinopteri > Cypriniformes > Leuciscidae > Rutilus > Rutilus rutilus. The sequence goes on from NC_140223.1 coordinate 39,810,437, forward strand.
GGGACAATCCTTGCTCCTGGATATCACTGAGTGTACTCATTTTCCAGTTTGATTTTGAGGTTGTGGTGTATCTACCAACTCCGTTATTTGTCCTATGGAAGACAACACTCCATGGGATCCTGTGAATCAGGCAAGAGGTGGCAGTTGAAGGGCCAGTTCAAGTTGATCAGGTTAAGAGCGTGACTGCAGTGCTGCTCAGCCGTGGAGCAGATGGACTGGCACGGCTGCAGAACTCCACTCTGAGGGCTACAATGGGGCAAAAACATACCGCATACTAGCCGCCGAAAAGATTCAAAGCAGGCAAGCTCCATCAGCACCTGCAATAATATCAGAACAAATTTCCCAAATAAAAAATGTGAATTGTATTGTTGATCAAGACAACTCTCTTGACTCATTGAGAACGTGCTTTCTCACCCTGTACTTGTGCAGAATAGAAGCAGCCTCTCTCTGATCAGAAACTGTCAGCCAGATGTTTGGAAAGGATGTATGATTGTAGCTTAGACCTCTGCACATTTCAACCCGGATGGGCTCACAAGGTGAAGCTGAGAAGAAAACAAAAACTAAATAAGAATGTGATTCTTCAATGAGAGAGACTTTTGACTACTAAAAAAGTAACTTTTTAGCATGATGTTTCAGTTCAAGGCTTTGCATTATATGGTCAAGCACAGTACGTTAGATATTAAATACGTCACATACACATACATCTTTAAATAATATTAGCACATAATACAGTAAAACGGGAAACAACACGGTTACACATTTATTTATATATTTTTAAATATATTGTCGAACAAACAATGAACTATTGTGTTGGTAACCATTAACATAAACATGATTAATGCTGTTTTCAAATTTTGTGAATGATGACTTTAATTTTTGGATGAACTATACCTTTAACTGGGTTTTTAATTAAAATGGAATAAGAAATTATTCTTTTAATGAAATAATACTCTAAACAAGGAACTAAAACTGCCAGTAGGTGGTGGTAAATGTCTAAATAAAGGGCCTTTCACATCGGACGCGTAACGAAAAAGCGAAACGAATAAGCGAATAGTTCGCGTCAAAACCATTCACATCAGCCGCGACGCGAATTTGCGACGTCTGTGACGTTCAGAGCTTCAACATTCCAAAACTTTCGCGCCGACAGCTGAGAAAACATGGACACTTCATCATCATCATCATCATCATCATCCAGTGAAGACGAGCCTTAGGGGAGTATGCTAATGTCCACTTTTAGTTTCCTTTTCCTCTCCTTTTTCTCACACAGGTGTCCCTGAGGTTTTTCCATTTTTTTTTGCGTCTTCAACTAAACACAGTGCGTTTTGTAGTGTCACTACACATTACATGCAACACACGAAGTAACAAGTTAAAATCATTCGACTAGAAACTGTAGCTATCACACACAGAATGTATAGTATACTAAAAGCAGCCCTAAATAGTTTCACTACATTTTGTTACATGTTCAAAGTAAACACGGTCTCTGTCTCTATCTTTGACGATAATAGTGTTAGCTTTCTCTCCCAAATGTAGTTTAGCCTGCTAGCCTACACAGCACAGGACTATACAACGACTAAAACTATCACACAACATACACACAGTCGTGATAACCGAGTTGGTTGGCAATGCTACGCCACACATTGTCTTTCAAATCGTGGTCCTTGTAGTATGTGATTGGCTGAAGCCTTTTCTGTCGCCGCAAAAGTAAAAAAAAAATTGACATCGAAGCAAAAAAAACATAAAAGTCGTTTTTCCGCCGCAGCACATTCGCGTTCGGTGTGGAAGCACTCATTACACACACAGCTGATCACAAAATAAAACCATCACGCCAATTATTCGTGCGTCAAAACCTTTAGTCATTAATTCATTAATTCATTCAAATGGCTGATTCATGCAGGAATGAAGACGATAGGTGTGTTTGACCTGAAGCGATGCTGTGCAGACTGATCGGTGTATGACATCAAAGTACCGTGACAGTGATTCAAAAGCATACAGAGCCGTCAGCTCTCTAATCGCTCTCGTGGAACTTTACTGTCATACACTGATCGGTCTGCGCAGCACCGCTTCAAGCCGAACAAGCCTGATGGCTCTCTCTATGAATGGGCCATTGAATCATTGGTTCACCTGACTGATTCACTCAGAATTCAATCAGAAACACTGTTGTTTTGCTTGGAGATGCACAGTCATTCTGCTATGGCTTTATACAGTACCAGTCAAAATTTTGGAAACACTACTATTTTTAATGTTTTTGAAAGAAGTCTCTTATGCTCATCAAGCCTGCAGTTAAAAATAAAAAATAAAAATAAAAAACAGTAATATTATGAAATGTTATTACAATTTAAAATAATGGTTCTCTTTTTTAATATACTTTAAAATGTAATTTCTTTTTGTGATGCAAAGCTGAATTTTCATCAGCAAGTACTCCAGTCTTTGGTGTCTTATGATCCTTCAGAAATCATTCTAAAATGATAATTTGATACTCAGTTATTATCAATGATGGAAACAGTTGTGCTGTTTAATATATTTTTTTGGAATACTTTTTTCAGGATTCATTGATGAGTAAAACGTTAACAGCATTTATTCATAAAAACAGCATTTATTCAAAATAAAAACATTTCTAACAATATAAATCGTTACCATCACCTTTTATCAATTTAACGCATCCTTGTTGAATTAAAGTACTAGCCTAATTTCTTAAAAAAAAAATATATATTGTTCCCAAACTTTTGAACGGTAGTGTGTATTGTTACAAAAGATTTCTATTCTAAATAAATACAGTTCTTTTAAACTTTTTATTCATCAAATAATCCTGAAAAAAGTATCTCAGGTTATAAAAAAAATATTAAGCAGCACAACTGTTTCCAACATTGATCATAAATCAGCATATTAGAATGATTTCTGAAGGATCATAAGACACCAAAGACTGGAGTACTTGCTGATGAAAATTCAGCTTTGCATCACAAAAATAAATTACATTTTAAAGTATATTAAAAAAGAGAACCATTATTATAAATTGTAATAATATTTCATAATATTACAGTTTTTTTTTTTTTTTTTTTTTTTTAAACTGCAGGCTTGATGAGCATAAGAGACTTCTTTCAAAAACATTAAAAATAGTAACGTTTCCAAACTTTTGACTGGTACTGTAGGTAACAAAAACAGACAATATTGTGTCTAAAATATAACACAATATTAATTTCTTATTTATTGGTCTGTTGTATAAAATCAGTATCACATTTGCACTCGTGTTATTTGGAACAAAAACTAACAAGAACCATATCATATGATATAAATATGAGACAAAAACTCATACAGAGGTATTTTTTGTCCCAATATCTTGAATTTTAGGGGCATATTTCGGTGCATCATGTTCGTCACCATAACCGAGTTGGTTGGCAATGCTACGCTACACATTGTCTTTCAAATCGTTGTCCTTGTAGTATGTGATTGGCTGAAGCCTTTTCTGTCGCCGCAAAAGTAAAAAAAAATTGACATCGAAGCGAAGCGAAAAAACATAAAAGTCGTTTTCCGCCGCAGCACATTCGCGTTCGGTGTGGAAGCGCTCATTACACACACAGCTGATCAGAAAATAAAACCATCGCGCGAATTATTCATGTGTCAAAATCGCGTCCAGTGTGAAAGGAACTTTAGTCATTAATTCATTAATTCATTCAAATGGCTGATTCATGCAGGAATGAAGACGATAGGTGTGTTTGACCTGAAGCGGTGCTGTGCAGACTGATCGGTGTATGACATCAAAGTACCGTGACAGTGATTCAAAAGCATACAGAGCCGTCAGCTCTCTAATCGCTCTCGTGGAACTTTACTGTCATACACTGATCGGTCTGCGCAGCACCGCTTCAAGCCGAACAAGCCTGATGGCTCTCTCTATGAATGGGCCATTGAATCATTGGTTCACCTGACTGATTCACTCAGAATTCAATCAGAAACACTGTTGTTTTGCTTGGAGATGCACAGTCATTCTGCTATGGCTTTATAGGTAACAAAAACAGACAATATTGTGTCTAAAATATAACACAATATTAATTTCTTATTTATTGATCTGTTGCATAAAATCAGTATCACATTTGCACTCAAAAACTCATACAGGGGTATTTTTTGTCCCAACATCTTGAATTTTTGGGGCATATTTCGGTGCATCATGTTCGTCACCATCAACTGTATGAAATGTCACATGACCTACGTTAGGTCTGGGGCGTTGCGGTTGCATTAAATGTATTAAAAATTGTAAGGCATTATTTTTTTTACCCTAACTAATTTATTAAATTAATGCATTGAATCGACAGCGCTAATATTTATATATTCTCACTGAAAGGAGGGTAGGTAGAGTTAATGCAGTCATGCTCATCTGCCCCGTCTGCGCAGTCACTCCATCCATCACACCGCCAGTCCTGGTGAAGACACTCCCCAGAGCCACAGGCAAACTGTGTTGGACTGCATGTTCCTTAAAGCAGAAAGACATGACGCAGTGCAGCTTTACAAACTGACAAACTTTACAGAGCTTTACAAACATAGAGGTTCACAAAAAGCTGTGGAGTCTTGTGGTACTCACTTTCTGAAAGAGATATGGCCTTAAATGATGCATAAAACCCACTGTCAGCAACACCGTCATCTGCCACAAACACAACAGTCATCACAGGTCCAGAAGAGGTCAGATCGGGAGGCAGCGCTGAACCACAATACCTGCACGGAATGATAGTGATGCATAATATATTGAAGTGAAGAATTCATTATAAAAATCCAGAAAGGACTGTGTGATGGTTAGGATTAGTATGTCAGAAATACTGTGATTTCTTTTGCTTCTGTGTTAAGTGTAAGTAAGACCTGTGTGTGTGTTGAGGAATGGGAGTTTATGTACAACTGGGCAACACTTTAGAATAGGTCCATCATTAAAGCTACACTGTGTAGGATTTTCTCCCATCTAGCGGTGAAATTGTTTATGACTACCTACTGAATATTACTTTCTAGCCCCTCCCATTCCGAGGGCGTTTTAACTCCTACGGTGGCCGTATTATTTCAAATCTGCCGGCAGTCGCGAGTAATCTCCCCCTCGCATTCGTCACGGCCACTGAGTGTCAAAACGCGAAAGGCGAAGCTTGAATTTCCAGGTATGTCCCTCTTTGGCTAATGTATTTTCAAGATGGAGATGTATTTTCAAGATGGCTGCCGCCATTCGAGCGACTCGCTCGTATGTATTCTAAATGGCAGATTCTACGCTTACGAGAATACTTGATTAGTTGGTAGAAGTAATTACACATTAATGAGCACATATCATTTTGATAGAACAAAGTGGTTTTTTTTTGCTAAGAATCAACTTAAAAAATTACACAGTGTAGCTTTAATAAATAACTACACAGGAACAAATGAGTAACGCACTATTATCATTCTACTATTAGCTACTATTATCTACTGATTAACAAATTAGTAAGTAATAGCACTCAGTCGGATGAGGTAATTCACTATTAGCTAATCAGTAATAAATTTTTTTTCATACCTCCCAGAGGATTACTTAGAACTACTATATACAGGTTCATAATTTATGTGAATATTGCATAATATATCATTAACTCTAAAGTAAAGGTCGTGGTAACCCACTAGTAATGACTAGTGGGTCATTACCAAATATTAAATATTACCAAATCCTTTAGAATTAATTACTAATTATTTGGATCAGTATTCTAAAGTGAAAATCATGGTAACCCACTAGTAATGCTCAAGTGTTACTCAAGAAGCCATTACTATCCAAAACCTTACAAAAACCTCAAAAGCGTACACTGATTTCAGTCATTACTAGAGTGTTATCATGTGTTTCACTTTAGAAAAAAACAATTCTGGGTTTGGAGTGTGGCGGGGTAAACTTGTGTAGAGGTACACGGGGGACCATAGCTGATATTGTAACTGCAGAAATGCATCATCACAGTATGTAAAAAGGATCAATTGCTGTCATTCTGTGCTGTCTCCTGACAGTGTTTAACATCTGTATGATTACTCCAGTTCATCAAATACAACTCTCCCTGAAATGGTAATTTAGCTGCTCTATAACACAATTAAAGTAAGCTTCAAGATAATGCACATAATGTAGTTGATAAAAATTCAATTCAGATATGTTAGACTGTGTAGTGATGAATTTTAGAAGAAAAGGTTTGAAATGTAGACAAAAAGAAGCAAAAAACGTAGTGAAGTATTCTCACCTCCCCAGCACAGTGTTGGGAACCGTGTCTGTACTGTCGTAAACCTCCACATAGTCAAACTCACAGACATCCTGCGTTTCCAGACTGAAATTCTGAAAGCTTAGTCTTACAACTTGTCCATCTTCCACAGATATTTGCCACATACACAACTATAAGAGAGCAGTCAAACATTAAGTAGTAGAGATAACTTAAAATAATATGATAGAAACAGTTATGCAACAGAAACAAATAATAGTTACTGAATAGTTGGCCTACTGAACCAATATGTTAATAGATCAGTGCACAGCCAGGCTGGCAGGACTGGTCAACAGCTCCATATGTAATACTTATTTCATATACCAAGATGTTTCCCAATCATAGCAGTGGGTATTTGCATTGAAATCTTAAAAGAGACATGCCTTTTAAAAACTGACCCCTGGTTTCACAGATAAGGTTTAAGCCTAGTCCCAGACTAAAATGTATGTTTGAGCAGCTTTAACTGAAAGCAACTTGCAGTGGCATATCTTAAAATATACCCTTGCCATTGTTTTGTCTCAAGATGCACACCAGTTATGTTTTTATTTTTCCTAAGGAACGTTAATAAATGCTACTCAAATGCTCTAAGTGAACTACGGCCTAATTCTGACTTAATCTAAGACCTGTCTGTAAAACCAAGCCTGAGTGTTTTAAATCAGAGGGTCAGAAACTGAAAGTTCACAAAAACATATCCGCATAATTCAACTACAGTGGTTCAACCTTGCGTGCGTCTTCCTCTGCTTGTAGGTCATATGTCAGAACGCCAGAACGGAGACTGATACAGAAGAGAAGAAATTACTGAATAATACGATATTTTGTTTTTTTCAAAAAGTTTTCTCGTCGCTTCATAAAATTAAGGTTTAACCACTGTAGTCACATTGACTATTTTAACAATGTCTTTCCTACCTTTCTGGGCCTTCAAAGTGTTAATTAAATAGCTGTCAATGGAGCCCCACTGAGCCATCGGATTTCATCAAAAATATCTTAATTTGTGTTGCGAAGATGGTCTTACGCATAGACATAATTAATACATAGACGCCCTATTGGCCGCTGGATCGTACGTCAACGGCGCCGCCATATCAAAAATGCCTGCTTGTGTGTTGCATGGGGCTGTGCAAATCGCAGCACAATTGAAAACAGGTCTTGGATAATTACCTTTCACAAGCAAGATTGAACATTTGTTTCTGGTTGTATTTGGTCATTATATAATTAGTAATAGTAACGTTAGTTGGCCACCGGAGTCAGTCAGACTAAAATAGCTAGCAATAAATAAATGATTGTGTGACAGTGACAGGATGTCAATTTTAGACATACGCACGAAGCGTAGTAAGCCATAGGGTATTTTAATTTTTTTTAACAAATAATGCATTATAACGTAGGACAGTAGTATTTAAAGGTATAGTGGAGGATTTTCTTTTTCCGGGTGGATCATCAAGACTATTGGTCCTCCTAGTTGTCAATCATTCTGGTGATATGTTTACGTACGTGCTCGTCCCTAGGTAATTTTCGCTTTCTGCGCATGCGCACTTTCAGGTGTATATGTGTGGTGAGCCGTTTATATACTGTCTATGGTGGTGAGCTACGGTTTCAGCCATTCATTGAAGCTCGCCGTTCTCACCGGGTTTTTTCTAAATGTCTGAGGGTCGCAAGAGAAAAAGTGTCTACGAGGTGTATGAGAAGAAGAGAAAGGCCTCTGAAGAAAGAAACAAGACCAGAGTGTTTTTGGGAGAATATTTCACACGCTGGCGTGCGCTAAAAGCACAGGTTGGGCTTCCCACTGATGCCTCAGTCGCGTAGTTTCTACTCGACAGGTAAAGTTGGGCATGCTATTTGGAGAAATCCATTTAAAATCACTGCTAGTAAAAGTTAATGTAAGCTATGGTTAGCGATGCTAGCCCTGGCACAAGTCATGCACCGACAGCAACTTGTAAACAGAGCGTGCACGAGGAGAACTAGGCTCGTGCATGCTCTCTCGTGCACACGTTTAATAGGCGTTCCCTCTCGGGAGCAGGTAGAGTGTTGCGCATGTGCATTTTTTCAAAAAGTGGAGAGGGCGGTTCTTTTCTAAAATTCGGGAAAATCCTCCACTATACCTTTAATAGTGCATTCAATGTTGCCACAGGCATGTATAAAATTATACAGTGATCCAGTGGGAAAATTAAACCATTCGTTTTTACATATTATGTTTTCAATTAATTTTTAGTTAAAGTTTTATGATTTATTTTGTGTTTTGTGTCTTTTAAATTATTTTTGTCTATATTTTTGTTTTATATACATATACATATTAGTGCTGTCAAATTGATTAATGCCACAACTGTACAAAAAAGATCACATTTCTCAAGTGTGTAGAATTAAAGGTAAAAACACACCTGGTTGTAAAAAGGCAAAGTCAGTGAGGATGAAAAAGTTACAACAAAATAAGTGTGCATCAGATGGATGTGAAAGACTTGTCTAGTAATGAAACTACTGATACAAAGTTGGCATTACATATAATGACTAATAAAAAGGAAGTGTCGCACATCAGTGGTTACGTTTACATGCACAACTTTTGTTTCAGTCGGACTGAATTCATTCCGATTGGTGAATCCGAACATAGTGTTTACATGAACGCTAAACATGTATATGTCACAAGCTTCAAATCCGGATAGATTTTTTGACGTGCACACTGCACAAATATACAGTTTCCCGCTGTTTGTGCATAATTCTTCTACATTGATTCTTTATTTGTTTTAAACAGCAGACTTAATATTTATCCATTTCTGGTCATAATTTGGAGACAATGAGCATATGAACCGTTGTGCCATGCTGCTTATATTTATCACGCAGTAAAAATGGCCAAAACAGTGGATGAGAGTCTGAAACAAGGACTGGTGGGACGTTGTCCTGCTCCACTTCTCAGACGCTGAGTGAAAGGAGAATTTTAGAATGATGGGACACTCATTTATTAACATCGAAGTGCTACCGGTTGCAGTACAATATAGTCACAAACTAGCAATACACTCCCACATATTTTGCTATTCTGACTGCACTTATTTCCGTCATTGGTATAAGTAGCAGTGGGTGTGGTTATAGACAAGAAATTTTACACCATGTTGACGTTTCTGTAGTCATTCTGCAATCCTGCAGCCTGAGCCCCTGTTGTGAAACCACCCTTACAGGCAGTTTTTAGGTATTGGGCTACTTTTAAGTTGTTGCTGTGGGTAAAACATTTTTTCTGCGGGTTGATTTCCACCCCTGTAAGTATGATTTCGGTGCTCCAACACCCCCAAAACACCCCCCATGTACAAATTCAGTGAAGAATTGGGCTATTTTTTTGGCTACTGTTGACTGCCCATTGGGCTACTTTTGTTGCACAGACCTGGAAACCCTGCCTAAAGGTGTCATTTTAGTCAAAGTAAAAATGAACAAGCAAAGGGAAAGACTAGGCTACCTCTCTATGTTGTCCCAACCCCAAGTTGGGACAGTATGGAAAATGCAAAAGAAAATAAATAAATAATTTGTCATTTGAAAAATCGATTCACCCTGTACTATATTGAAAACACATTATTAGATGTTTTACTTTGTGAATTTAATTTATTTTTGAAAATATACACTCATTTCAAATCTGATGACTGCAACACGTTCCAAAAACGTTGGGACAGAGGCAATTTAGGACCAATAGTGATGTGACAAGTTGAAATAAGAAGGTGATGTGAAACAGGTGAGACAATCGTGTAATCATAGTATATGAGAAGCCTTTAAAAAAGGCCTCGTCCTTCAAGAGCAAGGATGGGTCGAAGCTTGCCAATCTGCCAACAGATGCGTCAGCAAATAATTACTTTGAGAACAACATTCCCCAAAGACAAATCGGTAGGATTTTGGGCATTTCACCTTCTACAGTGCACCGTATAATTAAGGAAACCGGTCAAATCTTGGTGTCTAAAGGGCAAGACCAAAAACCACTTCTGCACGTGATCTCCGATCCCTCAGACGTCACTGTCTTAAAAACCGTCATGAGTCTGTAATGGATATCCTGTCATGGGCTTGGGAATACTTTGGTAAACCTTTGTCAGTCAACACCATTCGTCGCTGCATCCACAGATGCAAGTTAAGGCTTTACCATGCAAAGCAGAAGGCATACATCAACACTGTCCAGAAGCGCCTCCGACTTGTCTGGGCTCGGTCTCATCTGAGATGGTCAGTAACACAGTGGAATCGTGTTTTGTGGTCCGAGTCAACATTTCAAATAGTTTTTGGACAAAACTGTCGTCGTGTTCTCCGGGCCAAAGAGGAAAATGACCATCCAAGCTGTTATCAGCCCCGTACAGTTGCGCAGCTGAAGAAATGCATAATGGATGAATGGGGGAAAATTCTGCTTGCTAAACTTAACCAACTGTCTTCAGTGCCCAAACGCTTAATAAGTGTTAATAAAAGAAAAGGTGATGTTACACTGGTAAAAAGTCGACTGTCCCAACTTTTTTGGAGTGTGTTGCAGTCATCAGATTTGAAATGAGTGTATATTTTCAAAAAGTGAAACATCAAATAATGTGTTAATATTTTGTTTTCAATATAGTACAGGGAGAATAAAAATTTCATATGACTCTGTTTTTTTCTTCTTTTTTTTATTTTCTTAACGTTCATTGTGATCCAGACAATATATTAATGACTGTGTCAGATGATCAGGAACATCTCAGGAATGCAGATGCAGCTCTCTACAATCTGAATGAGTTTGGTCTATGTGTCCAATATCATGAGAAATTTATGCATTTTATAAAGGATTTGCTTGAGTACTTGGGGCACTTCATAGAAGCACAGGGTCTTCATAAGTCACCAGATAAGTCCAGGGCAATCATGGATGTACCTGTACCAAAGTACATCATTCAGGTTAATTTCTAAGACTTATAAACTATTACAGTAGATGTACAGTGGGTACGTAAAGTATTCAGACCCCCTTACATTTTTCACTCTTTGTTATATTGCAGCCATTTGCTAAAATCATTTAAGTTCATTTTTTCCTCATTATTGTACACACAGCACCCCATATTGACAGAAAAACACAGAATTGTTGACATTTTTGCACATTTATTAAAAAAGAAAAACTGAAATATCACATGGTCCTAAGTATTCAGACCCTTTGCTCAGTATTTAGTAGAAGCACCCTTTTGATCTAATACAGCCATGAGTCTTTTTGGGAAAGATGCAACAAGTTTTTCACACCTGGATTTGGGTATCTTCTGCCATTCCTCCTTGCAGATCCTCTCCAGTTCTGTCAGGTTGGATGGTAAACGTTGGTGGACAACCGTTTTCAGGTCTCTCCAGAGATGCTCAATTGGGTTTAAGTCAGGGCTCTGGCTGGGCCATTCAAGAACAGTCACGGAGTTGTTGTGAAGCCACTCCTTCGTTATTTTAGCTGTGTGCTTAGGGTCATTGTCTTGTTGGAAGGTGAACCTTCGGCCCAGTCTGAGGTCCAGAGCACTCTGGAGAAGGTTTTCGTCCAGGATATCCCTGTACTTGGCCGCATTCATCTTTCCCTCGATTGCAACCAGTCGTCCTGTCCCTGCAGCTGAAAAACACCCCCACAGCATGATGCTGCCACCACCATGCTTCACTGTTGAGACTGTATTGGACAGGTGATGAGCAGTGCCTGGTTTTCTCCACACATACCGCTTAGAATTAAGGCCAAAAAGTTATATCTTGGTCTCATTAGACCAGAGAATCTTATTTATCACCATCTTGGAGTCCTTCAGGTGTGCTTTCATGTGTCTTGCACTGAGGAGAGGCTTCCGTCGGGCCACTCTGCCATAAAGCCCCGACTGGTGGATGGCTGCAGTGATGGTTGACTTACTACAGCTTTCTCCCATCTCCCGACTGCATCTCTGGAGCTCAGCCACAGTGATCTTTGGGTTCTTCTTTACCTCTCTCACCAAGGCTCTTCTCCCCCGATAGCTCAGTTTGGCCGGACGGCCAGCTCTAGGAAGGGTTCTGGTCGTCCCAAATGTCTTCCATTTAAGGATTATGGAGGGCACAGTGCTCTTAGGAACCTTAAGTGCAGCAGAAATTTTTTTGTAACCTTGGCCAGATCTGTGCCTTGCCACAATTCTGTCTCTGAGCTCTTCAGGCAGTTCCTTTGACCTCATGATTCTCATTTGCTCTGACATGCACTGTGAGCTGTAAGGTCTTAAATAGACCGGTGTGTGGCTTTCCTAATCAAGTCCAATCAGTATAATCAAACACAGCTGGACTCAAATGAAGGTGTAGAACCATCTCAAGGATGATCAGAAGAAATGGACAGCTTAAATATATGAGTGTCACAGCAAAGGGTCTGAATACTTAGGACCATGTGATATTTCAGTTTTTCTTTTTTAATAAATGTGCAAAAATGTCAACAATTCTGTGTTTTTCTGTCAATGTGGGGTGCTGTGTGTACAATAATGAGGGGAAAAAAAAGAACTTAAATGATTTTAGCAAATGGCTGCAATATAACAAAGAGTGAAAAATGTAAGGGGGTCTGAATACTTTCCGTACCCACTGTATCCCCAATCTTGCATCTGTGCTAGCTCCCCCTCAAAGCTCTTCAATGCAAAGGGAAGCAGCGGTTATGGTCCACGGACGTATCGCCTGCGATAATTAATGCGATATGGCTCAGCTTGTTAGTTAACTACGGCACTGTGTTGTAAATGCCGCTCCATCTGAAAGCAGGTGATGGCGATTTACTACTAATCAAGGAACCGGCTTTACTGACGAGATGCGCATAACAATCGCATGCGATATATCGCCCAGCCCTATGCTATATAGTATTCAGATTCAGGAACTGAATTACAGTGGTAGCAGTTAATAAAACATTTACCTGTTGATGTGGGTAAGGCTTTGGATGGTTTGGACTGGACAATGATCCATATTCTCCTGTTATTTTTCCTCCACATTCTAAGAATCAAAAGATTGCATCCATTATGGTTTTTACTTTCAAGTGAGATAAGAGACTAGAAGTATCACACTTTGTGTAGTGACTTTATTACTCTAACCCTTGTGCTTCTGACTACAGTTGACTTCATCTGAGTGGTCCTGACAGTTTGGGTGGCTGTCACAGATGGAAATAGGTAGTAAGCAACGACCACCATCACACATAAACTCTTCTCTGGAGCAGCTTTCTGATTGCATGCAGAGAGAAAACTTTAGTACATAAACAGAGAAATGTAGTTTAAAACACACCATGTGACATTTTCTTTTAATCATTTGTGATCAGGGGCCATATTCACAACACTTACCACGAAGAGTTCTAAATAGCAATAAAAGATCTTAGGTAAGAGTTTTCTCTTAAAACATATTCACAAAGCTGCTCAGACCAACTTGTACTAAGGAATATAGAGAAGTCTTAAACTAAGAATAGGGGCGGGGTTGACCTCTTTGCTATGGATGATGTCAACACGCTTACTAACTATGATTGGCTGATTGATCTCTGTCAATGATTTAATTATAGAAATATATCATGTTGCCATATTCAAATAAAGGTTTAAAATATGAATGTTGCCATACTCAAATAAAGATTTTACAAAGCAGGCTAAGCGTCACTAACTGTCAGCCTCTTACATGTCTGAATCTCGATAGATTGCTAAATTCAAGCGACAAATTGTGTTTTATGAATTATGAACATGGAGAATGCGGGCACTATGTGCTCAGCCTCTGGCATTTTCAGCGCCGTTAAAATAGAGAAAAACCCTTTGGAGATACCAGGAGAACTGGCCCCCCAACTGAGCCTGGTTTCTCCCAAGGTTCTGTTCTCCATTCTGTCACCTGATGGAGTTTTGGTTCCTTGCCACTGTCGCCATTAGGGGCTTTCGCACCAGGTAGTTCTAGGAACTTAGTTCTAGGAACTAGCCACCAGGACGGTTCCCTGAGAACTAATGATTCCCTTAGGAACATTTTCTGGGTTGCATTTACACCGCCAGTAAGAACTTTGAAGTGACGTAAGCTGCGCTTGTTGTTGTGACTTTTATTTTATAAAATAAAATAATAAAATAAATAAAATTTAGTTTATATCCAGTGTTGCTAGCTGAGCAGAAATACATAATCATGTTTCGCTTGGTCCCCTCAAAGTTGTGTTGGATTTCTTCCTTAGCGTAAAGGTTAAGAGGCCCATCTATCACTGTTTTTAATGCTCGTAGAGTTAGTTTGTGGAGTAAATACATAGGCTATAATCTGTGTGTGTACACAGTTTTTTTTGTGTGTGTGTGTGCGTTTGTCACTGGTAGTTCCTATAGTGCTGGTTTAGACCCTACTCTGAAGTAGGAGCTAAATTAGGCTAGTTCTTCCAAAAGCAGTTCCTAGAACTAAAATCATTCCTGTGGTGCGAACATGCCGAAATTCGGGTTCTCCCGTCAATAGTTCTAGGAACTATAAAAAGGAAGTCCGGTGCGAAAGCCCCCTTTGTTGCCTTTGGCTTTTGGCTTGCTTAGTTGGGGACATTTAAAATTCAACAATATTATTGATCTGCCTGCATTGACACCATTATATGAGAACTGAACTGAGCTGGATGATGACATCACTGTTTTCTCCAGAGCAGCTATATATTTATAAATGAACTAAAATAACAAAAATTAAACATCACTGAACTTACTTAAGCTGGACTCTGACGCTATTTTATAAACTTTGTTGCATTATTTTCCTGTTATCACTTTAAAGCTGCTTTGAAACCATCTGTAATGTAAAAAACACTATATAAACGTGACTTGACTTGACTATAAATCAAAATATTTATTGCATTTATCAGGGGAGAAGGCTCAGCACCCAAGCCTCTATCGCCTATTGCCTCAATGGTGTACAGTGGTGTACAGATGGCCGGCAATAGTCATTAGGATTGTTTGTTATTTGGTTTAGTGACTTAGGAGTCCTCTTGACTACTCCTAACTTTTCACAGATTTAGGACTAGGTGCTGGTTTTAGTGCTGAAATGTTTTATGAAATACTCTTAGAGCAAAAATTTAGGAGCCCTAAATTTAGGACTGACACGCCCATTATTTTTAAAGATTTTCTCCTAAAAGAGAAAATCGGCAAATTTCTTTTAACCTTAAAAGGTTTTGTGAATATGGCCCCAGAATATCACATTTTCACTGCTTGCTGCTCTCGTATTAGCAATAGTTTCAAATGTTTTAAAGTTTAAGGTAGAAACAATTAAGGTATAATTAGACTCAGATTAAATTTTCACTATTGCATATTTATTGGATATGACACATTTAAATTGCAGACTATTTCAATATCGTCACCCACAACACAGACTGCTAGATCCACAATACAGTCTACAAAAACAATCTCAAAAACATTCCAGGCACTGCATATCAATAGCATGAGTCCATGCTTTCATGTTGCATTCTCTTTATACATAAAAGTTATCTTTTATGTACATCTGGTATTGCTAAGCAGAGCATTCCAACAGGTATAGGTCTAGATGTTTGAAACTAAAACTAAAGTATGTTAAGGTTGGGTTTAGGTTTGGGGTTAGGTGTGTCCAATCCAGCTTCTGGATGGCTTCAACTCCAATTAAACATACCTGCAAATCAAAGTCTTACTAGGCATAATTTGAATCTTCCAGGCAGGTGTGTTGAGACAAGTTGGAGCTCAACTTTAGGAGCAGGTTTGGACACTCCTGGGTTAGGCTAGTGAAAAGAAATACACTGATATGAATTTATTTAAAATAGTATTGGTCAGTTGATTCCACAACCATTTTAAATACATATAGATTGAAAAGGCAGGCACATATAGCAGGTTGTGAAGCTTGCGCCTCCGTGATCATGTTTAGTACTCGTTTAGTGACAAATACTGCATCACTGGCGGTCTCTGCTGAATGGCCACAAAAGCAAATGCCACTGCTCTGGGTTGGGGTGTCATATCGTGACCCGTGCCTGGGACAGAAGGCCCCTCCTCAGCGGGGCGGTCCATGGAAGTACCACCAACAACCCCATTATCTCCAAAAACCATAGCTGGTTGGACCATTTCGGTGCCACCAGTAGCACTAACTCCTGTTCCTCCCCGATTTTCTGCAGTACCAGAGGCAGCAGTTTCATATTTTTTATATAATTCATATTTGTGGCCCCTTGGCCAGCAGTGAGCTAATGTGTCCACTCCCAGAGGGGATTGCGTCAGTGAGAAATACAACTGGCAGTGGGTGGTCTAACATGTTCCAGATCATTTAGACCTTACTGGGATGTAGTTAAGCAGATGAAGACAGCAGAGTAGCGCTGTCACGCCTGCCAGGCGGGGTGCCTATGATAGCCACCAGAGGGCACGCCTTCCGTCTTTGTTATCTCATCATGGACTGCATTTCCCCAGAGCCCGTCTACGGAGAGCCTGCCCACTCCCTATTAAGTCCTATTGTACCGAATTTTGGTTGTAGTTCCACCAGAGTTCCACTGGGGGCGATCGCCCATGAGTGCAGATTGAATGGGAGTCTATGGGGCTAGAAGGCTAAATTTGTCTCTTTCACCCGATTGCCGTTGAGAAATCTCAGATTCGATAGTCGATGCTAATGAACGCTGATTGGTCAGTGAAGGACTGATTACGACCAGAGATACCGCTTGATGGCATCGTGGCATCCGAAGCGGGACCAGAAACAAACAAAACAAAAACTCGTCTAGCACGTGTATTTACCTGTGTCAGATGTGTTGTCGATGCCTCGAGAGAAAAGAAAGTGCAGAGCGCGAAAGCACCAAAGTGACTGAAGGATTGCCGTAAAGCAGTATCTCTGGTCGTACGATGTGTATGACATCATTGACACTTTAAAATACTTTTTAAAGCAAATAAGTGACTCTAAAAAATCTAACACCCAGCAGTGTGTAATTTCTTTGCATTTCCTTTCGAATACAATATTCAAATTACTAGACAAAAAATTATATCCTGAGAAAAGTGGATTTTGATGGGTATACTGCCATAGACCTCCATTCATTCTGCACTCGTCCTGTGAGCGCCCTCATATGGAATCAAAGTGGAACTGCAACCATTTCAGAAGCCGGAAGTGTACTGAGAGTGAAACTTCTCGCCTCATTCTCTGATTTCCCCTAAACCCATTGCCTGGGCTCATTATGCCTGATTACTTTCAGCTGTTTCTCATTTCCCTTGTTAACTCTGTTTATATAAGCCCTGTGTATTCACTCATTTATTGCGAAGTCTAGTGTGCGGAAGTCAGCTATGCCTTGGTTGGCTTCTGCTCCGCCGTGTGTATCTACGGTCCTGTCTGCTCTGCTCTGCTCTGCTGTGGTGGTCATCTGCTCCGCCTTGGGAATGGCAAGCGTGCAAGTGTATTTGTTTCTTGTCTTATTTGTTTTTTAGCAGTTGTCGTTGCTAGGAAATATTGTTTTGTTTACTGTGGTAACACGTGCTGAAGTCGTGTTTGTTCCCCTGCTGTGTCACATGGATTTTCGGTTTCGCTGAGCTATCATAGCCATATTTTTAAACAGTAAGGAGTGTCCTACGGCAGGTAAAGTACTTAAACAGTGTAAGCAAGTACACATTAGGAGAAGCAGTCATGCAGCAGAAGTCAGCAGCAGTGTGTAAGTGTATTTGTTCATTGTCTCCTTTGTTTTTAGCAGTTGTCGTTGCTTGGAAACATTGTCCTCCAGAAGCTTGAGGACATCCTAAAGAGGCACAAAATCACTTTTATGGACCTTAACCTTGACTATTCCCCTCTATTTATATTCTATTTATTTATAATTTATTTACTTTAAAAAACCTTGCTATGTGTACTGTGCTAGACTAACTGCTAAATGATTAAATTAAAAGGTAAATATAATCTTAACTCCCCATGAACTACTCCCTCAATTAATAGCAGGTTTGCTCTGCAATTCAAGTGACCAGGGTTGTGCACAGAATTGAGAGAAGGCCCACAGAAGGAGTCTTCTCAGTGAGAGCGAACACCACCTGGGTGATTCATGTCAGCCACCACTGCCGTATTGCCTGTAAGAATAAGGACATGGTGATGCTGAACTTGTTGGAGGAAGTAACTGCTTTCAGTTCCAGTCAATTTATGTGCCATGGATTCTGTGCATTTAGTATAATAACCACTTGTCAAAGTTCTCATTACCCACTCATTACCATGCCCGGTTGCACCTACCAAGTGTCTGCTAACTGGTCAGTTTGCCATTCTGTGACAAGGAATTGTTCATACTGGATGATCGAGCTGGTGCATTGTGCTTTTATACAAAGAAGCTTGGTGACCTGAAGCATGGCTCTGCTTATGTTGTGCAGGTGTGACTGCTTTGTGACTGATATGAGACACAGCTTAACCTCTTCAACAAGGAAAAGCTTGGTATAACCCAAGTGGTCTGCTCATGCCTAGTTCACACTACACAACTTTAAACGTCGGCAGATCGCTGTGCTGTTCAGACTACATGACTTGCTCTGGAGTCTTGAAGTCGTTGTGTTGTTCAGACTATGTGACACTACGTAAATCTTCTGCAACAGGGGCTTACACACTACAGGAGCTGACAACAAGTCTTGGCGCATTCCAATGGCAAATGGATGGCGGGACAAAATTGTTGGTATATATATATATAGTTGAGCACCGTCATTAGAACTCTATAACCGCAAAAAAACGTGTTATTAAAATATTTTTAAATTTCTATCTTTTCTATTATAGAGAATGTTTAAATACTAATTAAAAACAATTGTTGACAGTCTGTGTTATTATTGGTCTATACGTTTCCAACTGTAATTGATTCTTTCAATCATTTGAGATAGAAATAAAAGCTATGACTATGATATAGTGATGTGCCATCATTATGAGATTTATTAAACAAATGAAAAACATTTCCAATAATAAACATTAGCAATAAACATTTGCAATAATAAACAATATCATTACCGATAACTGATCGTGCAGTTTAATTACCCCTTGACTGGCCCCAAACATGTTTGATAAAAGAAACATATACAGTGTGTATAAATGATGTGTATTACATTTTAGCTCAAAAACAATTGTAATAAAAGATAGGATCATAAGATGCTATATTGGGTTTTTACCACTTAATGAAGTTTTGTTTTGTAAATCGTGAGACATGATTTTTACCACTTTGCTTTGTAGAAATAATTTATTTAAAACGAATTTCGTTTTGTACAAATTGTATCTTAATTTTAATAAATGTTTCATCAACCAATTGCATGTAGGCCTATTTATAAAATAAAAAGGAAATAGGCAATATAATAACCGATGAGTTATGTCATTTGACTCACGTCATAACCATCACACCAATTCTGAAACCGGCACACGCACACCCCATATATATATATATAGGCCTATATTGTTTGTGCAATGATCTGTTTAGAACCCCGAAAGAAAAAAAAGAAAAAAAAAAAAGAATATGGGTGAATGGATGGATAAGCACACGCAGGCAGCAGGGATTGTCTGTCAGATAGAGATTTGGAAGTGAGTAAAACATTATAATGAAAAAGCAGCTGCCTGTTGTGGTTTGGCAACGATGGTTACAAATACAAAGGGCTTTTGTAATATCATAACAAGATGATCATTGGCTGTTGCTCGTCGCGACACGTGACACCACAGGCTATGGAGTCGGCCGACAATTCCAGATATTTGGCATGCTAGATATTTTTCTGGCGTCGGCGACGCGTCGGCGATGTGTCAGCGAGGGGTTTTGATGCGTCGTTAAGTATTTCACACTCAAAGATTGGCGAGCGCGGATCACCCGCAGATTTGCACGCGATTACAGCCTGACCTGTCGGCGAGCTCGTTAACTTGCAAATCGGGCTTAAATCGGGCTTAAAATCATGTAGTGTGAACTAGGCATCAGTTGACCGGGGTAAGGAGTGCAAAACCGGCTGCATGGACCTGATTCAGCAGATTTGTCTTGTGAATGGTTGGGCAACCTATAAAAATTTCAAAATATTATAAGGTTAGTTTTAGGGATTCATTATTTTACATGTGTTGATGAATTCCCTTTTAGGCTCTGTTTACACCTGGTATTAAGATGTGTTTTGGTCAATCGGATCACAAGTAGACAGTGCTATGTACAGGTGTAAGCGGAGTATAAAACATTTTGAGCTTGTCCACTTTCGACTACTTCTAGAGGCAGTCACATATGCATTTGACCGTATTGCTTTCGTAGTGTAAATGCCACAAACAGCCAACAAAACAGCCACAAAAGATGCCTACTCTCCACCTACTGACCTAATGCGTAAACATTATTGGAAGCCAGATAGGATTTACCAAGACCCAAGTTTGGTTTGAAGATGAAAATCGTACCAAGCACTATGTTCTCTCCTCATACCTGACACTCACACTGTTCGGCATGCTCTCGCGGCTTTTAGAGCAGAAACAAAAGCTGCTGCTCTCTGTATGTTTTTCTGTCGTCTCCAGTTGTGTACATATGTGAATTGCTTCAGCTTATTTCATCCATTAGATCGAAAGATCTAATAAATCCCATACATTTACCTGTCCATAGACCCTCCCCTTGAAGAAATCAGGACAGAAGTGGCCGAAAGTGGACAAAAGAGACAGAATAAAAGACCAGGTATAAACGGGTAGGTGTCTCCCTCGTCTACTTGTGATCCGATCGACCAAAACGCATCTTAATACCAGGTGTACACAGGGCCTTGGACATCTTGGTTGGTTACCTATAGAAAGCAGAGTAGGACACCTAAAACTAAAAATGGTACACAAGAAAAGTTCTTCCGCTTTCTGCAAATCGATCAATGAAATGTAACTGGATATTGCATATCAGATGCTTGTAAAAGGTGATTTTTATGTATTTATATAAAGAACACGTTAAAGATAGATATGCAGTGCCAGGAGATTGAGTTTACTGAGTTTATTATTATATATCAAATGTAAACTGTACAGTTTTAAACTATTAAAAGGAACATAATGTTGATATGTTTAAGTTATACTTACTCTGTCCTGGTAATATAGAATGGTATTGTGCAATGAACCCATTGCCACCAATATTCCCATCAGTGTGAAATGACACCAACACAGTACTGCTATTTGTATTCAATGTAGGTGGTGGAACATTGCCACAAAATCTAGGAAGAAATTAATCTTATTATCTTATTATCTTAATTATTAAAAGTTTGAGAGCGATTGCCAAGAACAGCCTTGTAGAGAAAAATTTACTTAATAACTCATTTATTCCAATGTATGCAGCTTCAAAATATTCCATGTCTGTTTAAGAGGTATCTTGTGTTTTTATATATATTTTTTTATAGATAATTGTGTTTTTTAGGAATAACTGATGACGGGCCATTGAATTATTAGAAAAATAATGCACATCCAAGGTGGTAATGCGCCTATGTTGGTGTACGTTATATTTTTAATAATATAGTAAATTATCCAGCTTATACTGTGGTTACCATGGCTCAAGACAATGTTCAAACGTTTTATTTCGTGACATGTTTTTGTTCTTAAAATGCTTTTGTGTGTAGGACAAATTTCTCACATCTCATCACAAGCCTCCGTTGCTAATTCCAAAACAGAAATTTAGAGCTAGTAACAGAGGCTTGTGCCATTGATATGCAGACTAAAGCTGCGTTCACACTGCCAGTGATTTTGTCACTGCATGCGGTGAGGTCACTAATGGGAGTTCCCCCTACTGGTTGCCTAGTAAACTATATGAATGACATTCACGGATATTATTCCATGTTGTAGACACCCAATCCGTTTTCTTGTCCTAAAAACACACATTATGGAGTGAAAAGACTAAATATAAATGGAATCAGTACATCAAATACTTAATATTAAAGATGAACAAAAAAGAAAGTGCCAGTCAGGCTGGGCTCACAAAACCATTCAGGCTTGAAGTCAGCACGACAAGTACCACTATGTACACAGAGACATATCACAGAGCTGCCAACTCGCACGCATTCACCGTGAGACACACGCAATTTTCACACGCTCTCACGCTACACATCCATTTTCTCACGCACAGAAAAATCGCGAAGCAAAGAGGACACGGAGAACGTCAGACTAGACAGAGCAGGTTACTTATGATATAAAACACTTTAGAATACTGTATCTTACTTACTGCATAACTAATAAGGAATTATTGAGGAACTAATAGATAATTATTTATTAACACTTACAGTGAGGAAAATAAGTATTTGAACACCCTGCTATTTTGCACGTTCTCCCACTTGGAAATCATGGAGGGGTCTGAAATTGTCATCGTAGGTGCATGTCCACTGTGAGAGACATAATCTAAAAAACAAAATCCAGAAATCACAATATATGATTTTTTAACTATTTATTTGTATGATACAGCTGCAAATAAGTATTTGAACACCTGTCTATCAGCTAGAATTCTGACCCTCAAAGACCTGTTAGTCTGCCTTTAAAATGTCCACCTCCACTCCATTTATTATACTAAATTAGATGCACCTGTTTGAGGTCGTTAGCTGCATAAAGACACCTGTCCACCCCATACAATCAGTAAGAATCCAACTACTAACATGGCCAAGACCAAAGAGCTGTCCAAAGACACTAGAGACAAAATTGTACACCTCCACAAGGCTGGAAAGGGCTACGGGGAAATTGCCAAGCAGCTTGGTGAAAAAAGGTCCACTGTTGGAGCAATCATTAGAAAATGGAAGAAGCTAAACATGACTGTCAATCTCCCTCGGACTGGGGCTCCATGCAAGATCTCACCTCGTGGGGTCTCAATGATCCTAAGAAAGGTGAGAAATCAGCCCAGAACTACACGGGAGGAGCTGGTCAATGACCTGAAAAGAGCTGGGACCACCGTTTCCAAGGTTACTGTTGGTAATACACTAAGACGTCATGGTTTGAAATCATGCATGGCACGGAAGGTTCCCCTGCTTAAACCAGCACATGTCAAGGCCCGTCTTAAGTTTGCCAATGACTATTTGGATGATCCAGAGGAGTCATGGGAGAAAGTCATGTGGTCAGATGAGACCAAAATAGAACTTTTTGGTCATAATTCCACTAAACGTGTTTGGAGGAAGAAGAATGATGAGTACCATCCCAAGAACACCATCCCTACTGTGAAGCATGGGGGTGGTAGCATCATGCTTTGGGGGTGTTTTTCTGCACATGGGACAGGGCGACTGCACTGTATTAAGGAGAGGATGACCAGGGCCATGTATTGCGAGATTTTGGGGAACAACCTCCTTCCCTCAGTTAGAGCATTGAAGATGGGTCGAGGCTGGGTCTTCCAACATGACATTGACCCGAAGCACACAGCCAGGATAACCAAGGAGTGGCTCTGTAAGAAGCACAGGGCTCCAGACTAACTTTTTTCACCTCCGTCCTGGAACCGTCCTGAAAAAAAATTTGAACCGTCCTAAAGTGAATGTCAACCGTCCCAAAATAAACATGTTGTTTCTGTACTTTGTTATTATCATCTATAGTTGTTAGTCACATAATAAAAACACCATTAAAATGTTTATGATATATATTATTATATTTATTTAGCTCCATTCAAAGTAGTTATCTGTAAAAAGGTATAAAACAGATTTAATAAAAAATAACAGGAGTTAAATGCTTTTTTGTATTCATGCAGAACAATTTTTTATTTTTTTACATATACGAAAATTAAGAGAAAAATACATACAGCTCAAAACGTTTTTGAGTTGGTTGGATTAAACAATAACAAATAAATACTGGTGACTACATCTCAAAAATATCATCATTCTTTATTCTTTCAAGCAGCAGACATATTTATTTGTATGAATTAAATATAATGAATCCTTTAAGCTATTAACGAGCAGTGAATAATTTTCTCTTTTTCTTTTGTTGACTGATCAATATTAAGGACACAGACCGCATTAGGTTTATTACCCACTGTCACTTTAAGACATCAGATCATGTCCAATGACATGCGGATCCAATTGCACTGATGCACATCCAATACACTCAAAACTGTTTAAGACATAACCAACAGAGTTTACGTGAATACTCTCCAAAACGGACATTTCGACATAATGTTGTTGTGTGTATTTGTCCATTCAGACACGAAAGAAAGCTCAATTCAGTACTCGCGCGCTGTATAGGTATCGGTCGGGTGTGTGCGCACAGAAAACCGTACCGAATAGAGCTCTTTTTATTCAGATCTATATGTCTGCTCTACTCATTCTCCCAGACGTTTACATTTTTTAACGTTTTATGAGACATGCAGCGCATGTCAACTCGTGTGCCGCTGGGTAGATCAGCACGTTAACGTACAAATGTGCGCATCTACCACAAACGCAAGACATAAGTTCTGACTGGATCGCTTCCCCAAATCGTCACTATCTAACATTTTTGTCTAGTTTTTATTCGTTGACGAAAATGTCAGTAGATTTGTGTCATAGTTTTTGTCATTCAAACTAGTTTTTATTTAGTTATCATCTCGTTTTCGTCTGTGAAAATAAGCCATGTGATAGATGTACCGCGAAACAAGTCGGGTGAGTAGCCGGTCAGTGATAGTAACTATAGTAACAGCATGAGAAGACGCGCTCCGTTGTAGTCAGCGCTTGGTCGGTTAATTTTGGCATTTTCTAAGTAAGTTACCCTAATAGGCTAGTAATAAATGAACACACATACAAAAATGTCTTTCGTCCTGTAGGCGTCCTGGAGAATATTTCTGTTCGTCCTAAACACATTTTCTATCGTCCCCAGGACGATAGGACGCCGTTAGTCTCGAGCCCTGAAGAAGCATATCAAGGTTCTGGCGTGGCCTAGCCAGTCTCCAGACCTAAACCCAATAGAGAATCTTTGGAGGGAGCTCAAACTCCGTGTTTCTCAGCGACAGCCCAGAAACCTGACTGATCTAGAGAAGATCTGTGTGGAGGAGTGGGCCAAAATCCCTCCTGCAGTGTGTGCAAACCTGGTGAAAAACTACAGGAAACGTTTGACCTCTGTAATTGCAAACAAAGGCTACTGTACCAAATATTAACATTGATTTTCTCAGGTGTTCAAATACTTATTTGCAGCTGTATCATACAAATAAATAGTTAAAAAATCATACATTGTGATTTCTGGATTTTCTTTTTTAATTATGTCTCTCACAGTGGACATGCACCTACGATGACAATTTCAGACCCCTCCATGATTTCTAAGTGGGAGAACTTGCAAAATAGCAGGGTGTTCAAATACTTATTTTCCTCACTGTAAGTCACTACTGTTAACTACTAAGGAAGATGTGTTAACTAATTAGTATGTAATAGAATTGTATGATTGTGTTAAGTTTCAGTTAGTTAATCAATAACTAATGAATTATGTCATAACTCTTGAAGAACTATTATTAATTATCTATTAATTAATGTGCAAGAAAAATAACTAAGAAGTAACTACTAATGAACAGTCATACACAGTAGTCACTACAATAACCCGGTTTAGCAGTGGAGTGGTGGATGAAGTACACAAATCAAGTACTTGAGTAAAAGTACAGATACACCAATAAAATATTACTCCAGTAAAATTATAATTAGGCCTATTCATTTTCAAAATTACCTTAGTAAATGTACAAAGGTAATTACTTGAAAAGTAAAAAGCACTGATCAATGTTTTTTATTTTATTTTCTAGCCAGTTTTAGTCATTCTTCAGCACTAATAAGAAAGATAAGTGCAGACATTTACTAGGCTATATATTGATCTGCAAATAAGCAAACTTTTTATTTAATTAGCAAAATGTATCATAATGTATGATAACTTATCTATTTTACAAAGGTTTAGATAATACCGTTAATAATGTGTTTTTTACAGTAAGTTTGATTTGAGTCAGAAGTATGTGGTAATTCTGTATTAATGAGTTTCCTATATTCTCACTTTAGAATACTGTTCCAGGTTCCAAGTAATTCCTGAAGAATTATCTAATAATTATTTGTTAATTACCAATTAATTTCCTTATATGTTCACTTTAGAATACTGTTTCAGGTTATAAGTAGCCTAATTCCTGGATAATTATTTGATAATTATTTATTAATTACTAATGAGTTCCCTATATTCTCACTTTAGAATACTGTTCCAGGTTCTAAGTAATTCCTGCAGAATTATTTGATAATTATTTATGAATTACAAATAAGTTCCCTATATTTTCAGTTTCCCTCAGTCATTGCCTCAAACATGAATTTACTCAATGGCACTCTATGCTGAGGAAAACAGACACACACAGTAAAATATAAAAACTAATCTGAGGTTAGTTTTGTATGACTGTTCATTAGTAGTTACTTCTTAGTTATTTTTCTTGAACCTTAATTAGTAGATAATTAGTAGTAGTTCTTCAAGAGTTATGACAGAATTCATTATTTATTGATTAACTAACTGTTACTTAACACAATCATAAAAATATATTACATACTGATTAGTTAACACATCTTCCTTAGTAGTTAACAGTAGTGAAGAAGTAGTTAATGAATAATTACCTATTAGTTCTTCAATAATTACTTATTAGTTATGCAGTAAGTAAGATACAGTATTCTAAAGTGTTACCAAGAATTTTATTGACAAAGTTTAGAATTTGGTGTGGGCAGCCAACATGGGTTAAGGTATTTTCAAAGTTCTTTAAGGGTGCATAAAATGTATAATAGTCAGTCAAAATGAAATTGAACAGAGGTGGTTCAGTTGATTAGAAATGAATTAGAATGTAAATCCTGATTGACAAATGTTAGGTCTTGCACTGTGTTACGTGCCACATGCACTAACATAGAGGGCGACGCCTATTAAAAGGGTGTCGCCCGGAGTTCCATCTCCTGCTCCCGTAAACACACGTTCTGATACGTAACACACTGTATTCAGGCTTTTTTAAATGTAAATATTTCGCCCATGTTAATTCTGGTTGTCATTTATGATTCAATAAACCACTTAGGGTGAGCAAACCTTGTGACTGCAGATGTCTTCTCTGTCTCCTCTCTGACTTCTAGCCAATCAAACAAGCAAGGAGAGGGTCCCTCAATAGCCAGAGATGACACTTGGATCTGCACTAGGAGAGGAGGAGACACCCTGATCACCCACACACAGTGAGAATCAGGAGGGTACAAGTCTGGGTGATTTGGAGAACTGAGAGTCCCCCCAGAATCCGTCAGCACGCCACCACATTCTGTAAAAGCAGATAAAAAGATAATTCATATTGAAAAGAAAGTTGAAAAAGGTGAAATTGAAATCACACGTGTAGTGTGTAGTGTCTAGTGTGTAGTATCTAGTGTGTAGTGTGTAGTATCTAGTGTGTAGTATCTAGTGTGTAGTGTCTAGTGTGTAGTGTCTAGTGTGTAGTGTCTAGTGTGTAGTATCTAGTGTCTAGTGTGTAGTGTGTACTATCTAGTGTGTAGTGTGTAGTATCTAGTGTGTAGTGTGTAGTATCTAGTATCTAGTGTGTAGTGTGTACTATCTAGTGTGTAGTGTTCAGTATCTAGTGTCTAGTGTGTAGTATCTAGTGTGTAGTGTGTAGTATCTAGTATCTAGTGTCTAGTGTGTAGTGTGTACTATCTAGTGTGTAGTGTGTAGTATCTAGTGTCTAGTGTGTAGTGTGTAGTGTGTAATATCTAGTGTGTAGTGTGTAGTATCTAGTGTGTAGTGTGTAGTGTCTAGTGTCTAGTGTGTAGTGTGTACTATCTAGTGTGTAGTGTGTAGTATCTAGTGTCTAGTGTGTAGTGTCTAGTGTCTAGTGTGTAGTGTGTACTATCTAGTGTGTAGTGTGTAGTATCTAGTGTGTAGTGTGTAGTATCTAGTGTCTAGTGTGTAGTGTGTAGTATCTAGTGTGTAGTGTGTAGTATCTAGTGTGTAGTGTGTAGTATCTAGTGTCTAGTGTGTAGTGTATAGTGTGTAGTGTCTAGTGTCTAGTGTCTAGTGTGTAGTGTGTAGTGTGTAGTGTCTAGTGTGTAGTGTATAGTGTGTAGTGTGTAGTGTGTAGTATCTAGTGTGTAGTGTGTAGTATCTAGTGTCTAGTGTGTAGTGTGTAGTATCTAGTGTGTAGTGTGTAGTATCTAGTGTCTAGTGTGTAGTGTGTAGTGTCTAGTGTCTAGTGTGTAGTATCTAGTGTGTAGTGTGTAGTATCTAGTGTCTAGTGTGTAGTGTATAGTGTGTAGTGTCTAGTGTCTAGTGTCTAGTGTCTAGTGTGTAGTGTATAGTGTGTAGTGTTTTCGAAATCGAAAATTTTCATGGAGAAGTTTGATTTAATTGATATCTGGAGGGAGAAATTTCCAAATACTAAATCTTACACTTGGGGCAACAAGAACCACTCAAGACTTTCTCGCTTAGATTATTGGCTTGTACCATACTCTTTTAAACATTATAATGTTTCAGTTAGCATTCTTCCTTCTCCTTTAACAGATCACCATACTATTCTTCTTTCTACTCCTCTATCCACAGATCTTTCAAATACAGTTTCTAGAGCCTCTTATTGGAAAATGAATTCCTCTCTACTTAAGCATGATGACTTGAAAAAAAGAATTTCCTTTTTGATTCAATACTACTGGGTGAAAGCTTCTTCTGACAAAAAATTTTGCCTAAATTGGGAGTTACTAAAATATGAAGTAGGAGTATGTATTAGGCATTTTAGTAGCAATTTGGCAAAACAGAGAAGGTATGAAGAGGAGAGGGTTATAGCAAAGATTATAACCCTTCAGAGTAAAACTCACGAAGACTTATCTGAAACTGACCTAACAGAACTTGCAGAGCTCCAATCTAAATTAGACAGTATTTATAAATACAAAGCTGAAGGCTCCTATGTTCGTTCGAGAAGGAAATGGCTAGAACAAGGAGAACAGAGCTCTGCTTATTTCTTTAGAATGGAAAAACACAACTCTAGAAATCTCATTATTAGTTCGCTGCAAATTAACGGAATCTTGACAGATAATCCCAAGCAAATTGCCTCTTTTTGTAGTAATTTTTATTCCAAACTTTATAAATCTAATTACTGTAAAGATTCAGCCTTTCTTTTCTTTCAGTCATTAAAGGAGGTTAAGTCAATATCTAAAGATGACCAGCTCGCTTGTGATAAAACCATGACTATCAACGAAGTATTTGAGGGGATTGAAGGCCTTAAAAATAACAAATCTCCAGGAACTGATGGCCTAACGGCTGAATTTTACAAAAGCTTTGCAGAAGAGTTGGCACCGTTCCTGCTAGAGATGTTTTTGGAGAGTATCCAATCAGAAACGTTGCCTTCTAGTTTAACACAAGGACTCCTAACCCTTATACCTAAGCCTAAAAAAGATACTACTTTAATAGATAATTGGCGGCCTATTTGTCTTCTCAATAATGATTATAAAATATTAGCTTGGGTTTTGGCCAAGAGGCTTAAGTGTGTTCTGAGTTCGGTTATTGATGAAACTCAATCAGGGTTTATACCAAAAAGACATATAGCAAACAATATCAGACTTGTTCTAGATTTATTAGATTATAGTGAATTAGTTGATGATGAAAGTCTCATTCTTTTTGTAGACTTTTACAAAGCTTTTGACTCTCTCGAACACGATTTTATGTTTCTATCTCTCCAAAAGCTTGGGTTTGGTGATTCATTCTGCAAATCTATAAGAACTCTTTATAATAATGCCAACTGTTCCATTAACCTTAAATCAGGTACTTCGCCTAGATTTCAAGTGTCAAGAGGAGTCCGTCAGGGTTGCCCTGTATCCCCTTACTTATTTCTCATAGCTGCACAACTTCTATCTTCTTCTCTTTCAAGTAGTCATTTGCAAGGAATTACTATTGGCAACAAGCATATTCTTATTAGTCAGCTAGCTGACGACACTACTCTATTTTTAAAAGATGAATCACAGATTCCTATTGCCATTCAACACATTAATTTTTTCTCCAAAGCTTCCGGTCTAAATCTAAATCTTAATAAATGTGAGCTGTTAGCTGTCAAAACCTGTTTTTCTCTTTATGGTATTCCAGTTCAGTCTCAGGTGACGTATCTGGGTGTATCCATATGTAAGGATGATAAAGTCAGATGCAGACTGAACTTTGACCCAGTTATTGAAAAAACTAAAAGGAAATTCAACTCATGGTTACAGAGGGATTTATCTCTGAGAAGGCGAACCCTCATTGCTAAAGCTGAGGGTATCTCAAGATTGACTTATCCTGCTCTCTCTTTATACGTGGATAAATCTGCATGTGCCGATATTGACAGAATGCTGTTTGACTTTCTGTGGAAACATAAGAGGCATTACATTAAAAAGTCTGTGGTTATTAACAAATATGACTCTGGTGGGCTACATTTTCTAGATTTCACTTCCTTGAATAACACTTTCAAAATAAATTGGTTAAAACAGTACTTAACAAGCCCCTCTTCATTCTGGAATACTCTCCCTAATCTAGTTTTCTCTAAAGTTGGAGGTCTCCCTTTCCTATTGTTATGTAACTATAACATAAGTTACCCCTTAAATTATCAAATTTTCATAAACAAATGCTTTTGGCCTGGCACCTAATTTATAAACACAATTTTAGTCCTCATCGGTATTTAATTTGGAACAATTGCGATATTCTTTATAAAAATAAGTCTTTCTTTTTCCCAGATTGGGTTAATAATAATATTATTTTGGTCTCTCATCTAATCATAGAGTTATGAATAAGCCCTATTTCAAAAAACGGTGGAGTGTTCCTTTAAACCAAATAAATAATTAGTAATTTCTGAACATTGACTCTCAGTCTTTATTCACCTTTTTCTCATGTTTTCTCAATAAAATTAATAAAAGTATAGAATATAATAGCATATTTCTAATAGGGGCACATTGTAACGCAGTGCACAACTGGGATTTAAACTAGTGTGTAGTGTGTAGTGTGTAGTATCTAGTGTGTAGTATCTAGTGTGTAGTGTCTAGTGTGTATTATCTAGTGTCTAGTGTGTAGTGTGTAGTATCTAGTGTGTAGTGTCTAGTGTGTATTATCTAGTGTCTAGTGTCTAGTGTGTAGTGTGTAGTATCTAGTGTGTAGTGTGTATTATCTAGTGTCTAGTGTGTAGTGTGTAGTATCTAGTGTGTAGTGTGTAGTATCTAGTGTGTAGTGTGTAGTGTCTAGTGTGTAGTGTGTAGTATCTAGTGTGTAGTGTGTAGTATCTAGTGTGTAGTGTGTAGTATCTAGTGTGTATTATCTAGTGTCTAGTGTCTAGTGTGTAGTGTGTAGTATCTAGTGTGTAGTGTGTAGTGTGTAGTGTCTAGTGTGTAGTGTCTAGTGTCTAGTGTGTAGTGTCTAGTGTGTAGTGTCTAGTGTGTAGTGTAGCAATAACCCCCCTTAGGGTAAACAGAACAGAACCAACAAGAATGTATTGCAGATATCATTTTTAATATTGTTCAGTATTTCATGAACAATGCTCACCTAACAAGTCAAATAACATTATTCTGTCATTAATTTATTCTGTTAAATTCATATTCAATCAGTATAGTTATGACAACATGACTTAAGTTTTACTTCATTAATTTACTCCTTTATAATCATCCAGTCATAATGCAGCTCCTTCTTTAAAGGTCTTCTAACATCTAAATAATTAATTAAATCAGCTCATCTTAAGTTCACATTGTCCTAGCAGAGTAACACTAGTATTGTGCACATGAAGCCAACCTTAAATGCCACTTGGGTTGATATTTTGTAATAAAATGAGAAAAAAATTCAAACAAATGTCCAAACACATTTTTGGGTCACTTCATTTAAAATAGTATATTTAAATAGAAGACCATAAACTTACTCGTAAAGAATGTGGGCTCTTTCCCAGGCAGGGGTAGTGTGGAACTATGTGTAGAATGGGGTGCAGTCGGTCTCAAAGAAAGATTCTGTGAAATTCTGTCTCCAAACCGAGAGTCTAAAGGGGAAATCTCTCCTTTATTACTTTTAACCTCTGTGAAAAGCAAGAAAGAGTAGAATAGTGAGAAAGCAAATTTAGTTATTTTCTCTACTGCTGAAGCATTTACAAATTTGATAACTATTATGAGGTAATTGTAAAAAATCCTGATAGGTTTCTCAATCAAGCTGATGGATGCAAAGTTCTTTTTTAAAAGGATTTTTTTGAGAGGAGGAAAATTATTCAAATTTGCATTGCATTGTGAGCACAAAAGCACTGGGGGAGGTTCCAGTGGCCTAAGCCACCTATTTAAATTAAGAGACTTTAAGGGATGTGCCTTGACCAGCAATAATTCTCTGGGGACACATTACTAGAAATAATTTATTCAAAAATAAAACAGATGAAATAGTAAATGTTAATTGAATAGACATTAAATAACAAAAAAATTACTGTGAACAGTGTTACGGGATGTAATAGCTCATGGGAATGGCAGTCGATTGCTTTGGTCGTTCTTGTTTTATGTTTCAGCCTTCTGTGTTACTCATTACAGGCCCTGTTCCAAATGGCTTGGCACTGGTCTGTTAAATCCAAAAGTCTGTAGGGAGTCCACTTTGTCATTTTAGATTTCTGAAGACTGCTCGCGAGTACACCCTTTGCGGCCCCCTTTGTTCCCACACTGTAGGGATGTCCGAAGCAGACTTCTACCTAACAGTCAAATTATCATTATACCACGAAAGTGTGGACTCGGAGGAAGATTGCGAGGTCTTAGGGATCCATTTGGGATGGGCCAAAGTTGCTAAGGTTCACTCACGTGTCTGCCTTTTAATTTTATTCTTAAAGTGAGTTCCTAGAGTTTCACACTATAAATGTATATATTCACACTATGAACTAGAATTACATATCTTTTGCCTTCATTTCAAAGGCAACATAAGTAATTTTCAAATAACTAAAATATATTGTAATATATTGCTGTATATTTTCAAATCGCTAGGTGTCAGTACATTCACTGGCTGTTACCTAGTGTGCTGCGGGCTTGCTATTTGCTCCAAACAACTGCGCCTTTTATGCAAGTTTACAATATCGATCAAGAGCCCGGATAGCTCAGTCGGTAGAGCATCAGACTTTTAATCTGAGGGTCCAGGGTTCAAGTCCCTGTTCGGGCGAACAAGCCTCTTTTTGTGGAGCGGTACGTTTTGCTGTTGAGTTCTTGCTGATCTACACTTGCCTTGGGCAGCGACGCTGCAAGGCACCAAGTGAAACGACATGCCCTCTTCAGCCAGTTAGTAGTCGTGGCCGAGTGGTTAAGGCGATGGACTAGAAATCCATTGGGGTCTCCCCACGCAGGTTCGAATCCTGTCGACAGCATGCGCCTGCTTTAGGCTGAGCCTTCTGGAGGCCTTGCAAAAAGTCACTGTTACAGTACCACCCTTGAAAAGAGTTAGGTTGGTAAGAAACAGTTTTGTCTGCAAGCTAAAGATGACAAGGCCCCTTTGTATTCAGGGACACGTCGGGGAGACCGGTAGCTCGCCGTGATCGTATAGTGGTTAGTACTCTGCGTTGTGGCCGCAGCAACCCCGGTTCGAATCCGGGTCATGGCAAGTTTTTCTGGGTGCCATTGAAATGTATCTCCATGTTACGTTACCACCTCTCCTCACCCCGTCCTTCAGACCACTTTTTTGTGCACGGCGCGTGCCCTTGACGTGCTCTGGATGCTCGAGTGACTTGAAACTGGGACCTTCTCTGAGAGCACGAGCTCTCAGGTTCGAACCCTTAGTTTTTAGTTTGGAAGAATCTTGCTTCAGAGAGAATATGGTGCGTGTATATTTTCTAATCGCTAGGTGTCAGTACACTCGCTGGCTGTTACCTAGAGTGCCGCGGGCTTGCTATTTGCTCCAAACAACTGCGCTTTTGACGCAAGTTTACAATAAGGATAAGAGCGCGGCAAGTCAACAGCATTGAAGCGTGTAAAGATGCTTTCCAGACAAGAAACAGTGAGTTTTTGTTTTTTTTCCTAGCATTATTGTCGTCTGATTATTATTATCAGTCTAATAGGTCTAATTCACACTAATTCGCAAATATATTTTGACATAGCAGACGTTTTGACGGCCGTTCTGAATCGTCGAAGAAGGAAACGCGATGCATTGGAGAATCTTTTTTTTCTCCCACCAATGCGATTAATTTTGCTGTGTGTTCCCACGCACGCGTATCGATCAAGAGCCCGGATGGCGGTACCCGACGGCCGTAGGACTGTATATGGCGACCAATCACCTTAGAGATTCAATCTTTCGCTGGCCAATCAGGCGGGTGGGTCAATAATTCAATAGCCTATCATCTAGAGGCGTCCATTTTTTGCTGGCCAATCGCACGACAGGTGGATGCTGAAGCTGCCGATGCTGTTTCTTTGAATGCAGAATGCTGAACGCTGAACTCTGAACTCATCCTTCTTGCTCCTTGTACTCTTGACGATTCCGGTAAGAACTTTTATGTGTATTATTGGATATTCAATTGTTTCTATTTTCATATAGGATTTTGCTAGCCTGTTTGCTGCCGCTAAATGCGGCTTTTGTCATTATCGATCAGCCAATGTTGTAAACAAACTTTTACGCTAGGTTCGCACTACTACCATCAGTAGCTTCATATTAACTTTATGACAAATGTAACACTTTACGCTGTCACCAAATACAATTGAGCATGTGTTGGTACCATATTCATGGTTTATTTGTAGGCATATGCAAAGGAGTGCACTTTTGCGCCAAAATAATCCGCCTTTTCTAGGCAAGCAGGGCTTGATATGAAACTATCAAAGGTTATATATCTATACAATCTATGAAAACAAAACAGTAAAAACATGGTACAACTAGTTCTTTTTATAGCATACAAAATCAAATGTGCACTCATCTGAACAAAGGGGCTTGTGAGAGTAGAATACAATAGAAATCTAATAGTGTTTGACTAGTTGGTTAGAGTTAATGTCAAGCCCTGGTTATTAACAGGATTGAGCTGGTGTGGTACATATCATGTGTTGCATACATGTTCGGTGCATGTCTCTGTAATCCCTCATTTTGGGCCCTTGCCATGATGACTTAATGTAATTACACTATAACATGAATACAACTGCTTATCTGTCATTACAGAAAATGTCCAAACAACAATCAAAAAGCCACAAGGCTATGGATGATATTGAGTGGGTCTCGCGGCTCAGGTCTTTTGCCTCCACTGGTGTCTGGCCATCAGATGCAGGTAACCGACCTGCTCCAAGGCAAAAGAAGTGGTACAGTCTGTATCAGAAGGTATGTAGGAAAAGTATCAAAAGGAATATATATATATATATATATATATATATATATATATATATATATATATATAGATATATATAGATATATAGATATATTAATTTTGAGTAGTAGACATATTATATTTTCAGTATGTACAGTATGAGCATAAAACAAGAACTTGTACAAGACAAAATTTGGTAAGTAAGTGGCATCTTTTGTTTTGTTTACAGATAGAGAAGTGCCCTCTGCAGCTGAGAGGCCAGCGGACGCTTTTCTCCCAGCCACAGATGTGTTTGTGTGGATTTCATCCTCATAAGGTAGGCTAATTTGGGCTCTTTCAGTTTAACTACAGTTGATGCAGTGTGCACACAATATAAAAATGTGGTATTTCTTAATATTAATGTATTCTTGGACAATTTCTGTTGTTTCTATCTGGGTTGGTTTGGCAAAAGGTCTGTTCCACAGCAGAGGAAATTGCGTAGCAGGTAAAAGAAGGTCATAAGGTTAAAACTAACTACATCACTAATAACTGAATAAAAAACCCAAATCTAAATTTGTCACGTCATTTGCATGAAAGGGGTTCTTATACATTATTGTTTATACTATTAACATAGAATAGAACAGTAATATTGTGCTTTCTTTAAATCACTGGTGATTTTGTCCATCATCTTTCTAAGTCAGACTTTCTTGGAAATTTTATTTCATACTGTATATATATGCACTGTTTTATACATTTTTGTTATGCAGCAGCAAGTGCCTACAGCCTCATCTAGACCCACAAGCAGTGCAGACCAATCAACTAGTGGTCAATGTAGCTCCTTAATGGTAGGTAGATTTTATAGCTTTATGTGAGAGAGAATTCATAACAAATTCAAATATTTTATATTCTTGTCATATTTCAGCTCCCAACCACTGCTCCAGTAGAGCATCCCACGGCTGACACTACACCCGCAAGTTTGGTGAAAAGGCCCAAGCTCACCCTTTCTTCGGTACATATGATGGCATGTGTTTTAAAATGGTTCACAATTGTCATATTAATACTTCTCTCTTTAAAGTTTAAAAGGTCCAGATTTGGTGGAAAGCATGTGGAGAGTGCAAAGCCAAATTTAAATGTTGGACGGAAAGCTCATGTAAGTAATGAATAATTATTAATTCTTTGCTGAAAAAAAAATTTCCAATGATACAATTTTTTTATACCTTGTATTTTTAGACTCATTCAACCACTGCTACAAATGCAGCTGCCCATGTGTGTGAGGCTCCAGTGCTAGCAGGTGGTCCTCCTCAAACCATCTCTCCACCACAGCCTCCAAGTGCAGAATCATTTTTTCTTGCTCCTCCATTACCGCCTCCAAAACAACGGCATCGGCCAGTGGAGGGGCAGAGTTTAGGAGTGAATGTGGTAAAACATTGCACTTGTTACTATGTTTGGTTAGTATTTTTTTGTCTTTATTTGACCTGTCCTTTTCTGTGTCTACAGAGCGCATTCCAGCCTGAGCACTCTGCTGCAGTTCCTCTCCTGTGGCCTAAAACCATGCC
Organism: Rutilus rutilus; assembly: GCF_951802725.1. Lineage (NCBI taxonomy): Eukaryota > Metazoa > Chordata > Actinopteri > Cypriniformes > Leuciscidae > Rutilus > Rutilus rutilus. Next base: position 39,847,159 of record NC_140223.1, read on the forward strand.
CCAGGAGGATCACCAATGGGTCTCCACAGGATTGTTCAGAGTTGGTGCTCGTGGGAATTTGGAGCTCCAGGACCATCTCCAGTTGTGGTATTTCCCTCCACAGCCATCCCTTATTTACCACCAGGCACCAACATCAGCCAGATTTTTTGCCCATCCCTTACTGCTGTGGATGCCGTATAGGCTGTGGAAAGTCAGGCTGCTGTGTGCGGACCAAGCCTGTAAAAGCCCTCTGACTAGTGGAGGTCTTCACAGGCGGGTGCGTCAGGTCCTTGACATTGACCGCTTTTACAACCTGGTCACAGAGACTCTGATTTGCTCCAAGTGCCGCCGCAGCTACCTGTCTTGGAATAGGGAAATACTTGAGCAGCTGGACGTGGCCCACCGTTCTGAGTTTAGGGTCATTCTTACCCGCCGGTATGTTGCATTATTGTGTGATTTTTGTCAGTTGCTTATCCATGTATATATAATTTATTTCTTATTACAGATATGCCTGTGACATCAGGGTGATACGCCTCCTACGGGAACGTGGTCTGGGGAATGGCCCTGTCCGACTGATTGGCCAGTTGAAAGAGAACCACAGTGAAGAGTGGCTGAAAAGGGTTGCGCGGTATACCAGCGAGTGTGCTTCTTTTATCAGCAAAAGTTGCCTGATGCCGCCAACATTTGAAGAGCCTCCCCAACCTGTGGCAATTCCCAGCTATAAGTGGCTTTCAGTGGTGTACAGCCAAGACATCCTGTTCAGGCTGGAGGATATCAAGGCTAGTATCACCTCCACTTATGGATCCATCTTAAAACTGGATTCCACCAGAAAGGTACATCTTTAATTATTATTGTATTGAGGTTATGCAGATTCTATTTCTATTTAAATCTAAATAGAAATGGAACCTCAAATGAATGAACAACTTAATAACATAAGATGGAATGTCAAATTGAGGGACAATTCAAAGATTAAAACAAGAATAACATTGCAGAGATAGCCACTCAATTTTTTTTATGACATTACACGCATAAGCTCTATATTCATGCAATAGAACCATTGAAGGAGTTGCTACTGTTGGTTTAATATATATGTTTGTTTTAGATCACCAAAAAGCTCTCAGGACCGGCAAAAGGCACTGCACAGTGGCTGACATCCGTTGGTAACGAGATGGGTCAAGTGCTCATCAGTGTCTTGACTGCTGGTGAGGGACCAGGTTTGGATCTTATGGCAGCTGGCTTGGTAGACAGGTATGTTACCTGTAATACATTTTCAGTTACATGTAATTTAACTTGTCCTTAGTTTAGAATTTACTATTTACAATTTTCATTTGTAATTTACTGTTGTTTGATGATGAAATTCTTTAATTATTTTTGATAATTATTTCTCGCAGGTATAAAGCTGCAGGTGTAGACCCTCCTGTTGCTCTCTATGTGGACTGTGGCTGCTGCAAGGATGTGGGTGAGACCAAGCTGAAGGCCAGATTTGGTGGATGGCCTAACTTGATTGTTCGCCTCGACATCTGGCACTTTATGCGACGCCTGGCTGTGGGATGCACCACTGATGCACACCAGCTCTACCCCACTTTCATGGCTCGCATGTCAGCATGTATTTTTGAGTGGGATGCTGCTGATGTCAACAAGCTGAGAGAGGCAAAAAGAGCACAGCTAAAAGAGCAAGGCCTGATGGCTCTGACGGAGAAGCAGCTAGATCGGCACATAACAAAAGAAGAGTTAGAGCTGCACTGCAGGAGGAGGACTCGTGGAGAAGAGCAAACCATCCGGCTGTTGGATCAGCTCATCAGTGAGCTCATCAGTGACAAGGGTAAGGATGCCCTTGGTGTTCCTCTTCTGGACCCCATCAGAATGCAGCACATCTGGCGTGTTCAGAAGAGACATGTTAAGTGTATTCAGGACCCACCTGGTGTGGCGCTGTACACACAGACTGGCACCATCACCAAGGGAGGAGTGCAACTGCAGACACTGCGCTGTGCCAGAGGTTCTACATCTTTGGAGTCATTCCACTGTCACTTAAACCGGTTCATTCCAGGTACGTGCAACTCAATAATGTTTATGTTTAACAGAAATACTTTACCTTATTCCTTTTTGTCATTTTTTTGTATTTACTTTAGGAAACAGTGCAAACTCGCTTAACTTCCAGATCTACCTACTAGATGGGCTACATCGCTGGAACCACAACAGGGCAGCAGCTGCTCTGGAGGCAGAGGCCTCTGGCCTGCGCACATACTCGGGCGAGCTGGTTCACAGTGTGAATAAAGATTATGAGAAGGTTTTTGGCAGGAAGCTGATTCCTTCTTTTACACCACCCGCAAAGTACACAGGTATTCATATTTAATATTGTATGTTTATGCTCATAGTTCTGTCTCTGTTTCTATGTAGTTTTTTTTTTTTTTTTTTTTCAAAATTGGTTTTGCATTTTCAGGTGAACTGATTGGAGTGCAGTACCTGTTGAGGCAGAACAATGAACCTCTACAGTGTATGGCGTCAGACTCCGAGGAGGCAAATACATTGCTGGAGCAGTTGGAAGAGCCAGTAGAGACTGATGAGGGCTTTGAAGAACTTGAACATATTGAGGTCACTCTTGCCGATTTACTTTTGGACACATCTGATATGATCTCAGTGCTACCGGCTTCTTGTGCTCCTGAGCTTTCTGGTCAGTCCGCTCCTCCTGTCCAGTCCACTCACCTGCTGGGGGTCCAACCTGCACCCGCTCCTCCTGTCCAGTCCACTCACCTGCTGGGGGTCCAACCTGCGCCCGCTCCTCCTGTCCAGTCCACTCACCTGCTGGGGGTCCCGTCTGCACCCGCTCCTCCTGTCCAGTCCACTCACCTGCTGGGGGTCCCGTCTGCACCCGCTCCTCCTGTCCAGTCCACTCACCTGCTGGGGGTCCAACCTGCGCCCGCTCCTCCTGTCCAGTCCACTCACCTGCTGGGGGTCCAACCTGCGCCCGCTCCTCCTGTCCAGTCCACTCACCTGCTGGGGGTCCCGTCTGCACCCGCTCCTCCTGTCCAGTCCACTCACCTGCTGGGGGTCCAACCTGCGCCCGCTCCTCCTGTCCAGTCCACTCACCTGCTGGGGGTCCAACCTGCGCCCGCTCCTCCTGTCCAGTCCACTCACCTGCTGGGGGTCCAACCTGCGCCCGCTCCTCCTGTCCAGTCCACTCACCTGCTGGGGGTCCAACCTGCGCCCGCTCCTCCTGTCCAGTCCACTCACCTGCTGGGGGTCCAACCTGCGCCCGCTCCTCCTGTCCAGTCCACTCACCTGCTGGGGGTCCCGTCTGCACCCGCTCCTCCTGTCCAGTCCACTCACCTGCTGGGGGTCCCGTCTGCACCCGCTCCTCCTGTCCAGTCCACTCACCTGCTGGGGGTCCCGTCTGGGTTACCTGGACAATCTACATCTTCAGAGCAAGTTGTAAGAAATACCAGTATGCTTTATATTTATTGATGTTTGACCTTCTTGAAATACTTCAAATCTAATGTAATACTTCCTCCTAGGCCGTGGATGAACAGAGTTTGGCAGGAATGGATCGTGTTGATGAGCTTGCGGAATACTTGGTGGAGCTAAGAAATGAAAAAGGCCTCACTCTTACCAATCAGCAGGCCAGCACCATTGTGGGTCTTTGGCAGAACTTGGAGCAACACGATAAGGACCGGATTTCTTATGCTGCTCGACATCAGGAGAGACTGCTCACTGGTCGGTTTAGGTCTCCGAAAAAGAAGGCTGTATTTGCAGGAGTTGAAAGTACAAAAAGGTGTGTACTTGGTTCTACTGGTTCAGCTGCTCAGTGGCCAAACTGCAGCCGTCTTGTAGAAACAATATTTATCAGATTGTGCAACATTCATAATAGCCCCAAGAAAATTGGACACCAAACCCTTTCAAGATGGTCACTAATTCTAAATGATTATAAAAAGATTCGACAGCTCATTTTAATCAACGGCATTATTATGAAAGATACAACTCTGCAACTTGTTACTGTAAATCAGACCACGTTGATACAGTGGCATAACAAAAGATTCAAGGCACAAGAAGTTGCAATTCTGATGCAAGGGTTGGTACTGCCTGATGAACGCCCTGTTGCCAGTGAACCACTACTCCGAGTAAACACTAGGCCCACTCAAGTCACACCACACATGCATGAACACACTTACAACATGCCACTTGACACGGCTGGGTGGGCAAAAACCAAGCTAGTTGTCAAAGATAGAGCTGAGCTGAGAACCATACAGCCAAAACAACATACAGCTCAGCCAGCAGTTTTTTACATGCCACTCCTAGTGCCACCAACCCCTACAGCAAGTAGCATTCTGCTTCTGCCGCCACCCCAGACCACTGCACCCAGTAGAGTTTGCACACCACATTCTGAGAGCACAACTGGCCCTTGTCAAATGCAAGACACGCCACAAAAAGAAAAGCGTAAATACACTAGAACAGTCACATCCAACAGATGCACTAAATGTGGAGAGCCACGCACCACAGACACCGGCCATAGCCAGTTCAAAGGCAGAATTTACTGCCCAAACAGGGAGACCCTAACCAAAGAGCAGTGGCTGAGAATGATGAGAAAATAGTACATCATTGTATTTTATGTTGTGAAGATTTTGTTTTCATTATAGTAAACTATTTAGTTGTTTTGCAAAACTAATACCGAAATAATTGCACTATTTTTGATTTTATTTTATTTATTTATTTTTTATTCAATTTGATTGTGATTCATTGTGCTGCCCACAAAATATACACAATGTTGTATTTGTTCTAGGTTAATGTGTTGTCTATAGTTTAGTTCAGTTCTGTTTGTTTGTTTTCTTTTTACTTGTAAATAGTGATTTATTGTAAATACTATACCAAACGTGATTTGTTTGTACATATTTTGTTGAATGTTGTATATTTGTATGTATATTATAAAGTGTACATTATATGTTGTATATTTCGACGTGAAAAGAATAAAAAATATTTTTTTAAATATTTTATTGATCTGTTTTATGTTTATTGTTTTGTTAATGGCTGATAGTGACAGTGATGTGATATAGCAGGCTTAGGTGGAGTCAAATTACATAAAAGAAAAGATACATGCAGAATGCCCATATATTTATTTTTTCAATCAAGGTTACAATAATAGGTGGTAGTTTACTATTAATCATTATTAGATACTCCTGCAAATCCTGCAGTATATCAGTACACTAAATGTTCTTCCATTCTAATAATAATACTGGGTCATCAATGCAGAGTGCTTATAAAGTTAGATCATTGGGAAGTCCCTAAAAATGTGGTTCAGTACCTCCTTTTGATCAAAAGAAAAAAAAAATTGGATTAAAATGCAATGTGTTAATAATTAAATACATGGTTAATTGCCTGCAAGCTGAACTGCATTCCTTATATTGCACTAAATAAATCTTGAAATGAATAAAAAAGACAATAGACCCAGCAAGAAAACGCATGTTCTTGCTGGGGATCGAACCCGTATCTCTGTGATATTTTCTCCTCTCCTCGCGCCCCTCCCCCTCAATTCTTCCCCATCTTATACAGACAATTGTTCCCCAGCTTTGGCGGAGTCGGTAGAGCATCAGACTTTTAATCTGAGGGTCCAGGGTTCAAGTCCCTGTTCGGGCGAACAAGCCTCTTTTTGTGGAGCGGTACGTTTTGCTGTTGAGTTCTTGCTGATCTACACTTGCCTTGGGCAGCGACGCTGCAAGGCACCAAGTGAAACGACATGCCCTCTTCAGCCAGTTAGTAGTCGTGGCCGAGTGGTTAAGGCTATGGACTAGAAATCCATTGGGGTCTCCCCACGCAGGTTCGAATCCTGTCGACAGCATGCGCCTGCTTTAGGCTGAGCCTTCTGGAGGCCTTGCAAAAAGTCACTGTTACTGTACCACCCTTGAAAAGAGTTAGGTTGGTAAGAAACAGTTTTGTCTGCAAGCTAAAGATGACAAGGCCCCTTTGTATTCAGGGACACGTCGGGGAGACCAGTAGCTCGCCGTGATCATATAGTGGTTAGTACTCTGCGTTGTGGCCGCAGCAACCCCGGTTCGAATCCGGGTCATGGCAAGTTTTTCTGGGTGCCATTGAAATGTATCTCCATGTTACGTTACCACCTCTCCTCACCCCGTCCTTCAGACCACTTTTTTGTGCACGGCGCGTGCCCTTGACGTGCTCTGGATGCTCGAGTGACTTGAAACTGGGACCTTCTCTGAGAGCACGAGCTCTCAGGTTCGAACCCTTAGTTTTTAGTTTGGAAGAATCTTGCTTCAGAGAGAATATGGTGCGTGTATATTTTCTAATCGCTAGGTGTCAGTACACTCGCTGGCTGTTACCTAGAGTGCCGCGGGCTTGCTATTTGCTCCAAACAACTGCGCTTTTGACGCAAGTTTACAATAAGGATAAGAGCGCGGCAAGTCAACAGCATTGAAGCGTGTGAAGATGCTTTCCAGACAAGAAGTAGTGAGTTTTTGTTCATTTCCCTAGCATTATTGTCATTTGATTATTATTAATAATCAAACACTAATTCGCAAATACATTTTGACGGCCGTTCTGAATCGTCGAAGAAGGAAACGCGATGCATTGGAGAATCTAGCATTTTCTACCGCCAATACGATTCATTTTGCTGTGCGTTCCCACGAAGCACGCACACGTCTTAGCAAGCTTGTAGTCATGGCCGAGTGGTTAAGGCGATGGACTTGAAATCCATTGGGGTCCCCCCGCGCAGGTTCGAACCCTGCCGACTACGTCGACAGCATGCCCCTGCTATAGGTTGTAACCTTCTGGAGGCCTTGCTAAAACTTTATAAAAAGAAAAAAGTCACTGTTACAGTACTACCATTGAAAAGAGTTTGGTTGGTAAGAAACAGTTTTGTCTGCAAGCTAAAGATGACAAGACCCCTTTGTATTCAGGGACACGTCAGGTAGACCGGTGGCTCGCCGTGATCGTATAGTGGTTAGTACTCTGCGTTGTGGCCGCAGCAAATCCGGGTGACGGCAAGTTTTTCTGGGTGCCAATGAAATCGAGCTCTATGTTACGTTACCACCTCTCCTAACAGACCACTTTTTTGTGCACGGCGCGTGCCCTTGACGTGCTCTGGATGTTCGAGAGAATTGAAACTGGGACCTCCTTTGAGAGCACGAGCTCTCAGGTTCGAACCCTTAGTTTTTAGTTTGGAAGAATCTTGCTTCAGATAGAATATGGTGCGTGTATATTTTCAAATCGCTAGGTGTCAGTACACTCGCTGGCTGTTACCTAGAGTGCCGCAGGCTTGCTCTTTGCTCCAAACAACTGCGCCTTTTACGCAAGTTTACAATAAGGATAAGAGCGCGGCAAGTCAACAGCATTGAAGCGTGTAAAGATGCTTTCCAGACAAGAAGCAGTGAGTTTTTGTTCTTTTTCCTAGCATTATTGTCGTCTGATTATTATTATCAGTCTAATAGGTCTAATTCACACTAATTCGCAAATATATTTTGACATAGCAGACGTTTTGACGGCCGTTCTGAATCGTCGAAGAAGGAAACGCGATGCATTGGAGAATCTTTTTTTTCTCCCACCAATACGATTAATTTTGCTGTGCGTTCCCACGCAACACGCACGCGTATCGATCAAGAGCCCGGATAGCTCAGTCGGTAGAGCATCAGACTTTTAATCTGAGGGTCCAGGGTTCAAGTCCCTGTTCGGGCGAATGAGCCTCTTTTTGTGGAGCGGTACGTTTTGCTGTTGAGTGCTTGCTGATCTACACTTGCCTTGGGCAGCGACGCTGCAAGGCACCAAGTGAAACGACATGCCCTCTTCAGCCAGTTAGTAGTCGTGGCCGAGTGGTTAAGGCGATGGACTAGAAATCCATTGGGGTCTCCCCGCGCAGATTCAAATCCTGCAGACTACGTCAACAGCATGCGCCTGCTTTAGGCTGAACCTTCAGGAGGCCTTGCAAAAAGTCACTGTTACAGTACCACCCTTGAAAAGAGCTAGGTTGGTAAGAAACAGTTTTGTCTGCAAGCTAAAGATGACAAGGCCCCTTTGTATTCAGGGACACGTCGGGGAGACCGGTAGCTCGCCGTGATCGTATAGTGGTTAGTACTCTGCGTTGTGGCCGCAGCAACCCCGGTTCGAATCCGAGTCACGGCAAGTTTTTCTGGGTGCCATTGAAATGTATCTCCATGTTACGTTACCACCTCTCCTCACCCCGTCCTTCAGACCACTTTTTTGTGCACGGCGCGTGCCCTTGACGTGCTCTGGATGCTCGAGTGACTTGAAACTGGGACCTTCTTTGAGAGCACGAGCTCTCAGGTTCGAACCCTTAGTTTTTAGTTTGGAAGAATCTTGCTTCAGAGAGAATATGGTGCGTGTATATTTTCTAATCGCTAGGTGTCAGTACACTCGCTGGCTGTTACCTAGAGTGCCGCGGGCTTGCTATTTGCTCCAAACAACTGCGCTTTTGACGCAAGTTTACAATAAGGATAAGAGCGCGGCAAGTCAACAGCATTGAAGCGTGTGAAGATGCTTTCCAGACAAGAAGCAGTGAGTTTTTGTTCATTTCCCTAGCATTATTGTCATTTGATTATTATTAATAATCAAACACTAATTCGCAAATACATTTTGACGGCCGTTCTGAATCGTCGAAGAAGGAAACGCGATGCATTGGAGAATCTAGCATTTTCTACCGCCAATACGATTCATTTTGCTGTGCGTTCCCACGCAGCACGCACACGTCTTAGCAAGCTTGTAGTCGTGGCCGAGTGGTTAAGGCGATGGACTTGAAATCCATTGGGGTCCCCCCGCGCAGGTTCGAACCCTGCCGACTACGTCGACAGCATGCCCCTGCTATAGGTTGTAACCTTCTGGAGGCCTTGCTAAAACTTTATAAAAAGAAAAAAGTCACTGTTACAGTACTACCATTGAAAAGAGTTTGGTTGGTAAGAAACAGTTTTGTCTGCAAGCTAAAGATGACAAGACCCCTTTGTATTCAGGGACACGTCAGGTAGACCGGTGGCTCGCCGTTATCGTATAGTGGTTAGTACTCTGCGTTGTGGCCGCAGCAAATCCGGGTGACGGCAAGTTTTTCTGGGTGCCAATGAAATCGAGCTCTATGTTACGTTACCACCTCTCCTCACAGACCACTTTTTTGTGCACGGCGCGTGCCCTTGACGTGCTCTGGATGTTCGAGAGAATTGAAACTGGGACCTCCTTGAGAGCACGAGCTCTCAGGTTCGAACCCTTAGTTTTTAGATTGGAAGAATCTTGCTTCAGATAGAATATGGTGCGTGTATATTTTCAAATCGCTAGGTGTCAGTACACTCGCTGGCTGTTACCTAGAGTGCCGCAGGCTTGCTCTTTGCTCCAAACAACTGCGCCTTTTACGCAAGTTTACAATAAGGATAAGAGCGCGGCAAGTCAACAGCATTGAAGCGTGTAAAGATGCTTTCCAGACAAGAAGCAGTGAGTTTTTGTTCTTTTTCCTAGCATTATTGTCGTCTGATTATTATTATCAGTCTAATAGGTCTAATTCACACTAATTCGCAAATATATTTTGACATAGCAGACGTTTTGACGGCCGTTCTGAATCGTCGAAGAAGGAAACGCGATGCATTGGAGAATCTTTTTTTTCTCCCACCAATACGATTAATTTTGCTGTGCGTTCCCACGCAACACGCACGCGTATCGATCAAGAGCCCGGATAGCTCAGTCGGTAGAGCATCAGACTTTTAATCTGAGGGTCCAGGGTTCAAGTCCCTGTTCGGGCGAACGAGCCTCTTTTTGTGGAGCGGTACGTTTTGCTGTTGAGTTCTTGCTGATCTACACTTGCCTTGGGCAGCGACGCTGCAAGGCACCAAGTGAAACGACATGCCCTCTTCAGCCAGTTAGTAGTCGTGGCCGAGTGGTTGAGGCGATGGACTAGAAATCCATTGGGGTCTCCCCGCGCAGGTTCGAATCCTGCCGACTACGTCGACAGCATGCGCCTGCTTTAGGCTGAACCTTCAGGAGGCCTTGCAAAAAGTCACTGTTACAGTACCACCCTTGAAAAGAGTTAGGTTGGTAAGAAACAGTTTTGTCTGCAAGCTAAAGATGACAAGGCCCCTTTGTATTCAGGGACACGTCGGGGAGACCGGTAGCTCGCCGTGATCGTATAGTGGTTAGTACTCTGCGTTGTGGCCGCAGCAACCCCGGTTCGAATCCGGGTCACGGCAAGTTTTTCTGGGTGCCATTGAAATGTATCTCCATGTTACGTTACCACCTCTCCTCACCCCGTCCTTCAGACCACTTTTTTGTGCACGGCGCGTGCCCTTGACGTGCTCTGGATGCTCGAGTGACTTGAAACTGGGACCTTCTTTGAGAGAACGAGCTCTCAGGTTCGAACCCTTAGTTTTTAGTTTGGAAGAATCTTGCTTCAGAGAGAATATGGTGCGTGTATATTTTCTAATCGCTAGGTGTCAGTACACTCGCTGGCTGTTACCTAGAGTGCCGCGGGCTTGCTATTTGCTCCAAACGACTGCGCTTTTGACGCAAGTTTACAATAAGGATAAGAGCGCGGCAAGTCAACAGCATTGAAGCGTGTGAAGATGCTTTCCAGACAAGAAGCAGTGAGTTTTTGTTCATTTCCCTAGCATTATTGTCATTTGATTATTATTAATAATCAAACACTAATTCGCAAATACATTTTGACGGCCGTTCTGAATCGCCGAAGAAGGAAACGCGATGCATTGGAGAATCTAGCATTTTCTACCGCCAATACGATTCATTTTGCTGTGCGTTCCCACGCAGCACGCACACGTCTTAGCAAGCTTGTAGTCGTGGCCGAGTGGTTAAGGCGATGGACTTGAAATCCATTGGGGTCCCCCCGCGCAGGTTCGAACCCTGCCGACTACGTCGACAGCATGCCCCTGCTATAGGTTGTAACCTTCTGGAGGCCTTGCTAAAACTTTATAAAAAGAAAAAAGTCACTGTTACAGTACTACCATTGAAAAGAGTTTGGTTGGTAAGAAACAGTTTTGTCTGCAAGCTAAAGATGACAAGACCCCTTTGTATTCAGGGACACGTCAGGTAGACCGGTGGCTCGCCGTGATCGTATAGTGGTTAGTACTCTGCGTTGTGGCCGCAGCAAATCCGGGTGACGGCAAGTTTTTCTGGGTGCCAATGAAATCGAGCTCTATGTTACGTTACCACCTCTCCTCACAGACCACTTTTTTGTGCACGGCGCGTGCCCTTGACGTGCTCTGGATGTTCGAGAGAATTGAAACTGGGACCTCCTTTGAGAGCACGAGCTCTCAGGTTCGAACCCTTAGTTTTTAGTTTGGAAGAATCTTGCTTCAGAGAGAATATGGTGCGTGTATATTTTCAAATCGCTAGGTGTCAGTACACTCGCTGGCTGTTACCTAGAGTGCCGCAGGCTTGCTCTTTGCTCCAAACAACTGCGCCTTTTACGCAAGTTTACAATAAGGATAAGAGCGCGGCAAGTCAACAGCATTGAAGCGTGTAAAGATGCTTTCCAGACAAGAAGCAGTGAGTTTTTGTTCTTTTTCCTAGCATTATTGTCGTCTGATTATTATTATCAGTCTAATAGGTCTAATTCACACTAATTCGCAAATATATTTTGACATAGCAGACGTTTTGACGGCCGTTCTGAATCGTCGAAGAAGGAAACGCGATGCATTGGAGAATCTTTTTTTTCTCCCACCAATACGATTAATTTTGCTGTGCGTTCCCACGCAACACGCACGCGTATCGATCAAGAGCCCGGATAGCTCAGTCGGTAGAGCATCAGACTTTTAATCTGAGGGTCCAGGGTTCAAGTCCCTGTTCGGGCGAACGAGCCTCTTTTTGTGGAGCGGTACGTTTTGCTGTTGAGTTCTTGCTGATCTACACTTGCCTTGGGCAGCGACGCTGCAAGGCACCAAGTGAAACGACATGCCCTCTTCAGCCAGTTAGTAGTCGTGGCCGAGTGGTTAAGGCGATGGACTAGACCTCGCGCAGGTTCGAATCCTGCCGACTACGTCGACAGCATGCGCCTGCTTTAGGCTGAACCTTCAGGAGGCCTTGCAAAAAGTCACTGTTACAGTACCACCCTTGAAAAGAGTTAGGTTGGTAAGAAACAGTTTTGTCTGCAAGCTAAAGATGACAAGGCCCCTTTGTATTCAGGGACACGTCGGGGAGACCGGTAGCTCGCCGTGATCGTATAGTGGTTAGTACTCTGCGTTGTGGCCGCAGCAACCCCGGTTCGAATCCGGGTCACGGCAAGTTTTTCTGGGTGCCATTGAAATGTATCTCCATGTTACGTTACCACCTCTCCTCACCCCGTCCTTCAGACCACTTTTTTGTGCACGGCGCGTGCCCTTGACGTGCTCTGGATGCTCGAGTGACTTGAAACTGGGACCTTCTTTGAGAGCACGAGCTCTCAGGTTCGAACCCTTAGTTTTTAGTTTGGAAGAATCTTGCTTCAGAGAGAATATGGTGCGTGTATATTTTCTAATCGCTAGGTGTCAGTACACTCGCTGGCTGTTACCTAGAGTGTCGCGGGCTTGCTATTTGCTCCAAACAACTGCGCTTTTGACGCAAGTTTACAATAAGGATAAGAGCGCGGCAAGTCAACAGCATTGAAGCGTGTGAAGATGCTTTCCAGACAAGAAGCAGTGAGTTTTTGTTCATTTCCCTAGCATTATTGTCATTTGATTATTATTAATAATCAAACACTAATTCGCAAATACATTTTGACGGCCGTTCTGAATCGTCGAAGAAGGAAACTCGATGCATTGGAGAATCTAGCATTTTCTACCGCCAATACGATTCATTTTGCTGTGCGTTCCCACGCAGCACGCACACGTCTTAGCAAGCTTGTAGTCGTGGCCGAGTGGTTAAGGCGATGGACTTGAAATCCATTGGGGTCCCCCCGCGCAGGTTTGAACCCTGCCGACTACGTCGACAGCATGCCCCTGCTATAGGTTGTAACCTTCTGGAGGCCTTGCTAAAACTTTATAAAAAGAAAAAAGTCACTGTTACAGTACTACCATTGAAAAGAGTTTGGTTGGTAAGAAACAGTTTTGTCTGCAAGCTAAAGATGACAAGACCCCTTTGTATTCAGGGACACGTCAGGTAGACCGGTGGCTCGCCGTGATCGTATAGTGGTTAGTACTCTGCGTTGTGGCCGCAGCAAATCCGGGTGACGGCAAGTTTTTCTGGGTGCCAATGAAATCGAGCTCTATGTTACGTTACCACCTCTCCTCACAGACCACTTTTTTGTGCACGGCGCATGCCCTTGACGTGCTCTGGATGTTCGAGAGAATTGAAACTGGGACCTCCTTTGAGAGCACGAGCTCTCAGGTTCGAACCCTTAGTTTTTAGTTTGGAAGAATCTTGCTTCAGATAGAATATGGTGCGTGTATATTTTCAAATCGCTAGGTGTCAGTACACTCGCTGGCTGTTACCTAGAGTGCCGCAGGCTTGCTCTTTGCTCCAAACAACTGCGCCTTTTACGCAAGTTTACAATAAGGATAAGAGCGCGGCAAGTCAACAGCATTGAAGCGTGTAAAGATGCTTTCCAGACAAGAAGCAGTGAGTTTTTGTTCTTTTTCCTAGCATTATTGTCGTCTGATTATTATTATCAGTCTAATAGGTCTAATTCACACTAATTCGCAAATATATTTTGACATAGCAGACGTTTTGACGGCCGTTCTGAATCGTCGAAGAAGGAAACGCGATGCATTGGAGAATCTTTTTTTTCTCCCACCAATACGATTAATTTTGCTGTGCGTTCCCACGCAACACGCACGCGTAGCGATCAAGAGCCCGGATAGCTCAGTCGGTAGAGCATCAGACTTTTAATCTGAGGGGCCAGGGTTCAAGTCCCTGTTCGGGCGAACGAGCCTCTTTTTGTGGAGCGGTACGTTTTGCTGTTGAGTTCTTGCTGATCTACACTTGCCTTGGGCAGCGACGCTGCAAGGCACCAAGTGAAACGACATGCCCTCTTCAGCCAGTTAGTAGTCGTGGCCGAGTTGTTAAGGCGATGGACTAGAAATCCATTGGGGTCTCCCCGCGCAGGTTCGAATCCTGCAGACTACGTCGACAGCATGCGCCTGCTTTAGGCTGAACCTTCAGGAGGCCTTGCAAAAAGTCACTGTTACAGTACCACCCTTGAAAAGAGTTAGGTTGGTAAGAAACAGTTTTGTCTGCAAGCTAAAGATGACAAGGCCCCTTTGTATTCAGGGACACGTCGGGGAGGCCGGTAGCTCGCCGTGATCGTATAGTGGTTAGTACTCTGCGTTGTGGCCGCAGCAACCCCGGTTCGAATCCGAGTCACGGCAAGTTTTTCTGGGTGCCATTGAAATGTATCTCCATGTTACGTTACCACCTCTCCTCACCCCGTCCTTCAGACCACTTTTTTGTGCACGGCGCGTGCCCTTGACGTGCTCTGGATGCTCGAGTGACTTGAAACTGGGACCTTCTTTGAGAGCACGAGCTCTCAGGTTCGAACCCTTAGTTTTTAGTTTGGAAGAATCTTGCTGCAGAGAGAATATGGTGCGTGTATATTTTCTAATCGCTAGGTGTCAGTACACTCGCTGGCTGTTACCTAGAGTGCCGCGGGCTTGCTATTTGCTCCAAACAACTGCGCTTTTGACGCAAGTTTACAATAAGGATAAGAGCGCGGCAAGTCAACAGCATTGAAGCGTGTGAAGATGCTTTCCAGACAAGAAGCAGTGAGTTTTTGTTCATTTCCCTAGCATTATTGTCAGTTGATTATTATTAATAATCAAACACTAATTCGCAAATACATTTTGACGGCCGTTCTGAATCGTCGAAGAAGGAAACGCGATGCATTGGAGAATCTAGCATTTTCTACCGCCAATACGATTCATTTTGCTGTGCGTTCCCACGCAGCACGCACACGTCTTAGCAAGCTTGTAGTCGTGGCCGAGTGGTTAAGGCGATGGACTTGAAATCCATTGGGGTCCCCCCGCGCAGGTTCGAACCCTGCCGACTACGTCGACAGCATGCCCATGCTATAGGTTGTAACCTTCTGGAGGCCTTGCTAAAACTTTATAAAAAGAAAAAAGTCACTGTTACAGTACTACCATTGAAAAGAGTTTGGTTGGTAAGAAACAGTTTTGTCTGCAAGCTAAAGATGACAAGACCCCTTTGTATTCAGGGACACGTCAGGTAGACCGGTGGCTCGCCGTTATCGTATAGTGGTTAGTACTCTGCGTTGTGGCCGCAGCAAATCCGGGTGACGGCAAGTTTTTCTGGGTGCCAATGAAATCGAGCTCTATGTTACGTTACCACCTCTCCTCACAGACCACTTTTTTGTGCACGGCGCGTGCCCTTGACGTGCTCTGGATGTTCGAGAGAATTGAAACTGGGACCTCCTTTGAGAGCACGAGCTCTCAGGTTCGAACCCTTAGTTTTTAGTTTGGAAGAATCTTGCTTCAGATAGAATATGGTGCGTGTATATTTTCAAATCGCTAGGTGTCAGTACACTCGCTGGCTGTTACCTAGAGTGCCGCAGGCTTGCTCTTTGCTCCAAACAACTGCGCCTTTTACGCAAGTTTACAATAAGGATAAGAGCGCGGCAAGTCAACAGCATTGAAGCGTGTAAAGATGCTTTCCAGACAAGAAGCAGTGAGTTTTTGTTCTTTTTCCTAGCATTATTGTCGTCTGATTATTATTATCAGTCTAATAGGTCTAATTCACACTAATTCGCAAATATATTTTGACATAGCAGACGTTTTGACGGCCGTTCTGAATCGTCGAAGAAGGAAACGCGATGCATTGGAGAATCTTTTTTTTCTCCCACCAATACGATTAATTTTGCTGTGCGTTCCCACGCAACACGCACGCATATCGATCAAGAGCCCGGATAGCTCAGTCGGTAGAGCATCAGACTTTTAATCTGAGGGTCCAGGGTTCAAGTCCCTGTTCGGGCGAATGAGCCTCTTTTTGTGGAGCGGTACGTTTTGCTGTTGAGTGCTTGCTGATCTACACTTGCCTTGGGCAGCGACGCTGCAAGGCACCAAGTGAAACGACATGCCCTCTTCAGCCAGTTAGTAGT
>NC_140223.1:39880667-39883167 GCF_951802725.1 Rutilus rutilus
TCCCTTTAAATCCTGCATACATTTTCTTTAATCCAAAAAGCAGAGAACACACAAAGTGTAGCACTACACAAACTAATAGTCACAATGGCACCCAACAGAGAATACGGTTTCAGATAACACCAGAACAATCTAGCATCACATTAAGTGTATTGTGATATCAAAACATTTTAGTAACTAAACAGAAACATGTTACAATGTTTACATGGTACAATTTCTGGTAAGCTACGGGTTTTTTTTTATTGCTTGACACAAATGTCACGATTTCAATTCAATTCTTGTGATTTGATTCAATATTGACTCATTTGGATAAATATTAGGTACGCAAGATAGGCGTTAATTTTTCCAAAGAAAAAAAAAACTCACATAATGCTGTAAACATATATTAAACTCAAATTAAACATAATGTGTTTTTATTATAATAACAATTTTAATAATATAAGTAAAAAAAATACTAAATATATTACACATATTTAGCAAAATAATCTTTTTTCTAACCAACTAACATGCTATAACATATATTACGGCTTTCCTGAGGTAACGTAACGTTAAGTGACATAATTGTTCTCCAGCTGTTTTATTGACGTCTTTCCAAGGTTGAAAAACACTGATTGATCGATATATAAGGAATATACATTTCGGTAAGTTGTACTATATCTTTCAACATTGTTCATTCGTGTTTATTCACTATTAGCTAGTAGAGAGGATCGATTCAGTTCACCTGCTGCTAGTGATCTGTCACGTCACATTTACAAGCGCCAAAACGGTATTTATAGTAAGGGGGTAACGTAAGAGGGGCGAACTTGGGAGAGGTGATGTTGCATTTTGCTCCAAGCAAATCCACGTATATCCATGTGAGTGTGTTAACATTATTCTCACCTAGCGCCACTTCACAGCTAACGTTAAGTTAGATGCTGCTGCTATAGAGGCATGTTCAACACTTTGGACATTGTTGTTCCTGTCTGTATCCCCAACAGTAGCCGTAAAAAAATTGTCATCTTTGGCAGCGTTGCCAAATACTTATCTGCGTCTTTTCGCTTTTTTCTTTTATTTGAGCCGCTTGGGTAACTTCGTTTCATCTTCACGTTTAGACTCGTTTTATATCGTCTCTGTTTGTGTACGTCCCAGTCCTCGAGTCCTGTCACTGCGTGTTTATCTTTCGCGCCGCGCACCGTTACGGACTAGTCCATTTCATTGTGAAAGTCGGGGGTGTATGTGTAGAGACGGATAACCATGAAGGCATGAACTGGACATTTTAACTACTACTTCAACGTTTCAACGTATTTCTTGAGAATATTAATACAATTTACCATGCTTTTGAAGCGTTCATGATGATAAGATGCTTTTTTTTTTTTTTTAGGTTGGTTGGGGGCCCCCCTACTACGACTGCTGGTAGGGGGCCCCAAGCCGCCGCCTACCTATGCCTCTATGTTAAGACCGCCACTGCTCACAGACCACTTTTTTGTGCACGGCGCGTGCCCTTGACGTGCTCTGGATGTTCGAGAGAATTGAAACTGGGACCTCCTTTGAGAGCACGAGCTCTCAGGTTCGAACCCTTAGTTTTTAGTTTGGAAGAATCTTGCTTCAGAGAGAATATGGTGCGTGTATATTTTCAAATCGCTAGGTGTCAGTACACTCGCTGGCTGTTACCTAGAGTGCCGCAGGCTTGCTCTTTGCTCCAAACAACTGCGCCTTTTACGCAAGTTTACAATAAGGATAAGAGCGCGGCAAGTCAACAGCATTGAAGCGTGTAAAGATGCTTTCCAGACAAGAAGCAGTGAGTTTTTGTTCTTTTTCCTAGCATTATTGTCGTCTGATTATTATTATCAGTCTAATAGGTCTAATTCACACTAATTCGCAAATATATTTTGAACTAGCAGACGTTTTGACGGCCGTTCTGAATCGTCGAAGAAGGAAACGCGATGCATTGGAGAATCTTTTTTTTCTCCCACCAATACGATTCATTTTGCTGTGCGTTCCCACGCAACACGCACGCATATCGATCAAGAGCCCGGATAGCTCAGTCGGTAGAGCATCAGACTTTTAATCTGAGGGTCCAGGGTTCAAGTCCCTGTTCGGGCGAACGAGCCTCTTTTTGTGGAGCGGTACGTTTTGCTGTTGAGTTCTTGCTGATCTACACTTGCCTTGGGCAGCGACGCTGCAAGGCACCAAGTGAAACGACATGCCCTCTTCAGCCAGTTAGTAGTCGTGGCCGAGTGGTTAAGGCGATGGACTAGAAATCCATTGGGGTCTCCCCGCGCAGGTTTGAATCCTGCCGACTACGTCGACAGCATGCGCCTGCTTTAGGCTGAACCTTCAGGAGGCCTTGCAAAAAGTCACTGTTACAGTACCACCCTTGAAAAGAGTTAGGTTGGTAAGAAACAGTTTTGTCTGCAAGCTAAAGATGACAAGGCCCCTTTGTATTCAGGGACACGTCGGGGAGACCGGTAGCTCGCCGTGATCGTATAGTGGTTAGTACTCTGCGTTGTGCCCGGTTCGAATC
>NC_140223.1:39930667-39933167 GCF_951802725.1 Rutilus rutilus
GACAGCACGTGTCAATGTGAAAAGTATTTATTAAGTGTAAATTATTTTATTGTAATCCCTATTGACATTGTAACTTGGTTCTTCATCACTTTACATCCTTGTTCACAGTCCAGATCATATCATCCTTCTCTCCCACAGACTATACATGACTCACGGCCAAGCAGCCCAGGACCCCGAAGTACACAGGGTCAGTGAGTGTGTTTGCCTCAGACTTGCCAAAGAGTTTGAGCAGTCACGCAACAGGCCAAAGGACACAAAGGGGAAAACCATGCCCATCCCTCAGTCCATTGTCAGCGTCTACAGCCACATCAAACAGCTGCTGGAGGACAGCAGGGTTGTCCTGGACCAGACGATCCTGGTTCTGGTGCCGGTTAACAACACCACAGTTTCTTCATGGTATGTGCTATTTCATTTATCTTTCCCATACAGTCAAGACAGTATATAAAGATTTAACCTCAAGAAAAACCTCCACCTGCATGCTTGTTAGAAAGTATGTAATAACCTTAGAGAGGGAGGATAGGCTTACATGTATAAAATAATGAATGTTTGTCTTGTAGGCTGCTTAGGAGGGATAAAAGGAAGGACAGGGACATGCTGCTGCAAGGCACTGTACTTCCCAAACAGCTGCACCTGGCCAAGGAGCCTCTCCCTGCAATGAACACACTTCCAGCTGCCCCTGTGCAACATGCACATGAAGCGATGACATTTGAGGAGCCTGAAAACCTCGAGGGGGAAGCTTTCCCCCGCCAGCGCACTCTAGCAGCAAGTAAGCCTGTGTTCTCTCCGCCATCTCCACCTCCCCAGTTCCCTCCACAATTTGGGCCAGCTCCTCCATTCCAGCAAGCTCCTCAGTTGCAGTATGCTCCTCCATATCCGCATGCTCCTCCATATCCGCATGCTCCTACATTTCCGTATGCTCCTCCATTTACCCATGCTCCTCCATTTACCCATGCTCCTCCATTTCCGCATGCTCCTCCATTTACCCATGCTCCTGCTCCTCCATATCCGCTTGCTCCTACATTTACCCATGCTCCTCCATATCCACTTGCTCCTCCATTTACCCATGCTCCTCCATTGCAGCAAGCTCCTCCAGAGTGCCTTCCATCCCAGCCAAGGCAACGTGCCTGGAGGCTGAATAAAGCTGCCCAGGAGGATGAGGAGCTAGTTTCAAGGGGGGAACCGCCACGGAAGAGGCTAACAAAAGAAAAGTACCACTACACCTGCAAGGGGTGTGGCCAGGACAAAAATAAAAGGACTGGACACACCCAGCTGAAGGGGCGGTGGTACTGTCCAGCCTCAGGACTGACCCTGGATGACTGGAGGAAGAGTATATAATTGCTGTTAATTGCTACATTACTTGTCTCTCTCTCTCTGTCATTTGTCTGTCTATCTCTCTGTTGTTTGTATCTGTCTCTACAATAAAGTTTAATAAGTTTATTTGAGCCAAGAACAGCCTCCGCATTTTTATTTATTTTCCTCTTGAATACCAGGACCATTGAATGTGATTGTTAAAACTAAAGCCAGAATTACTTGCAGAATCATTTTACATTTATTCACAAAACCCAACACTCCTTGCTTTAAATGCATTCATGTCCATAATTGCATAATCACAGGGTTATTACTGTGGTGATTTATATGGAAAAGAGTACCTGTGTTAAAAATAACTACGTTACCCAAAATGCATTGCATGTGTACTTCCGGAATCCACAACGAGACTAGAGAACAAGCGAAGATGCAAGCGATATTGCCATAGTTTAGGTTCGAATCCCGCAAGAGACATGAAAATTAAATTTAAATTAAAGTGATAATAAACCTTGCAATAAGTGCAGAACTGTGTGTAAACAATATTAAGAAGATAAGAGAGTAGATAAAAATGTATATAGTGTATGTTTTACTCCTTTTTTCTCCATTTCTTTTTCTCTCTTTCCCCCCCCACGGGCAGTCCCTTTTGCCCCATTTTTGGCCGAGTGGTTAAGGCGATGGACTAGAAATCCATTGGGGTCTCCCCGCGCAGGTTCGAATCCTGCCGACTACGTCGACAGCATGCGCCTGCTTTAGGCTGAACCTTCAGGAGGCCTTGCAAAAAGTCACTGTTACAGTACCACCCTTGAAAAGAGTTAGGTTGGTAAGAAACAGTTTTGTCTGCAAGCTAAAGATGACAAGGCCCCTTTGTATTCAGGGACACGTCGGGGAGACCAGTAGCTCGCCGTGATCGTATAGTGGTTAGTACTCTGCGTTGTGGCCGCAGCAACCCCGGTTCGAATCCGGGTCACGGCAAGTTTTTCTGGGTGCCATTGAAATGTATCTCCATGTTACGTTACCACCTCTCCTCACCCCGTCCTTCAGACCACTTTTTTGTGCACGGCGCGTGCCCTTGACGTGCTCTGGATGCTCGAGTGACTTGAAACTGGGACCTTCTTTGAGAGAACGAGCTCTCAGGTTCGAACCCTTAGTTTTTAGTTTGGAAGAATCTTGCTTCAGAGAGAATATGGTGCGTGTA
>NC_140223.1:39978167-39983167 GCF_951802725.1 Rutilus rutilus
CAACTGCGCCTTTTACGCAAGTTTACAATAAGGATAAGAGCGCGGCAAGTCAACAGCATTGAAGCGTGTAAAGATGCTTTCCAGACAAGAAGCAGTGAGTTTTTGTTCTTTTTCCTAGCATTATTGTCATTTGATTATTATTAATAATCAAACACTAATTCGCAAATACATTTTGACGGCCGTTCTGAATCGCCGAAGAAGGAAACGCGATGCATTGGAGAATCTAGCATTTTCTACCGCCAATACGATTCATTTTGCTGTGCGTTCCCACGCAGCACGCACACGTCTTAGCAAGCTTGTAGTCGTGGCCGAGTGGTTAAGGCGATGGACTTGAAATCCATTGGGGTCCCCCCGCGCAGGTTCGAACCCTGCCGACTACGTCGACAGCATGCCCCTGCTATAGGTTGTAACCTTCTGGAGGCCTTGCTAAAACTTTATAAAAAGAAAAAAGTCACTGTTACAGTACTACCATTGAAAAGAGTTTGGTTGGTAAGAAACAGTTTTGTCTGCAAGCTAAAGATGACAAGACCCCTTTGTATTCAGGGACACGTCAGGTAGACCGGTGGCTCGCCGTGATCGTATAGTGGTTAGTACTCTGCGTTGTGGCCGCAGCAAATCCGGGTGACGGCAAGTTTTTCTGGGTGCCAATGAAATCGAGCTCCATGTTACGTTACCACCTCTCCTCACAGACCACTTTTTTGTGCACGGCGCGTGCCCTTGACGTGCTCTGGATGTTCGAGAGAATTGAAACTGGGACCTCCTTTGAGAGCACGAGCTCTCAGGTTCGAACCCTTAGTTTTTAGTTTGGAAGAATCTTGCTTCAGAGAGAATATGGTGCGTGTATATTTTCAAATCGCTAGGTGTCAGTACACTCGCTGGCTGTTACCTAGAGTGCCGCAGGCTTGCTCTTTGCTCCAAACAACTGCGCCTTTTACGCAAGTTTACAATAAGGATAAGAGCGCGGCAAGTCAACAGCATTGAAGCGTGTAAAGATGCTTTCCAGACAAGAAGCAGTGAGTTTTTGTTCTTTTTCCTAGCATTATTGTCGTCTGATTATTATTATCAGTCTAATAGGTCTAATTCACACTAATTCGCAAATATATTTTGACATAGCAGACGTTTTGACGGCCGTTCTGATTCTGAAGGAAACGCGATGCATTGGAGAATCTAGCATTTTCTACCGCCAATACGATTCATTTTGCTGTGCGTTCCCACGCAGCACGCACACGTCTTAGCAAGCTTGTAGTCGTGGCCGAGTGGTTAAGGCGATGGACTTGAAATCCATTGGGGTCCCCCCGCGCAGGTTCGAACCCTGCCGACTACGTCGACAGCATGCCCCTGCTATAGGTTGTAACCTTCTGGAGGCCTTGCTAAAACTTTATAAAAAGAAAAAAGTCACTGTTACAGTACTACCATTGAAAAGAGTTTGGTTGGTAAGAAACAGTTTTGTCTGCAAGCTAAAGATGACAAGACCCCTTTGTATTCAGGGACACGTCAGGTAGACCGGTGGCTCGCCGTGATCGTATAGTGGTTAGTACTCTGCGTTGTGGCCGCAGCAAATCCGGGTGACGGCAAGTTTTTCTGGGTGCCAATGAAATCGAGCTCTATGTTACGTTACCACCTCTCCTCACAGACCACTTTTTTGTGCACGGCGCGTGCCCTTGACGTGCTCTGGATGCTCGAGTGACTTGAAACTGGGACCTTCTTTGAGAGAACGAGCTCTCAGGTTCGAACCCTTAGTTTTTAGTTTGGAAGAATCTTGCTTCAGAGAGAATATGGTGCGTGTATATTTTCTAATCGCTAGGTGTCAGTACACTCGCTGGCTGTTACCTAGAGTGCCGCGGGCTTGCTATTTGCTCCAAACAACTGCGCTTTTGACGCAAGTTTACAATAAGGATAAGAGCGCGGCAAGTCAACAGCATTGAAGCGTGTGAAGATGCTTTCCAGACAAGAAGCAGTGAGTTTTTGTTCATTTCCCTAGCATTATTGTCATTTGATTATTATTAATAATCAAACACTAATTCGCAAATACATTTTGACGGCCGTTCTGAATCGCCGAAGAAGGAAACGCGATGCATTGGAGAATCTAGCATTTTCTACCGCCAATACGATTCATTTTGCTGTGCGTTCCCACGCAGCACGCACACGTCTTAGCAAGCTTGTAGTCGTGGCCGAGTGGTTAAGGCGATGGACTTGAAATCCATTGGGGTCCCCCCGCGCAGGTTCGAACCCTGCCGACTACGTCGACAGCATGCCCCTGCTATAGGTTGTAACCTTCTGGAGGCCTTGCTAAAACTTTATAAAAAGAAAAAAGTCACTGTTACAGTACTACCATTGAAAAGAGTTTGGTTGGTAAGAAACAGTTTTGTCTGCAAGCTAAAGATGACAAGACCCCTTTGTATTCAGGGACACGTCAGGTAGACCGGTGGCTCGCCGTGATCGTATAGTGGTTAGTACTCTGCGTTGTGGCCGCAGCAAATCCGGGTGACGGCAAGTTTTTCTGGGTGCCAATGAAATCGAGCTCTATGTTACGTTACCACCTCTCCTCACAGACCACTTTTTTGTGCACGGCGCGTGCCCTTGACGTGCTCTGGATGTTCGAGAGAATTGAAACTGGGACCTCCTTTGAGAGCACGAGCTCTCAGGTTCGAACCCTTAGTTTTTAGTTTGGAAGAATCTTGCTTCAGAGAGAATATGGTGCGTGTATATTTTCAAATCGCTAGGTGTCAGTACACTCGCTGGCTGTTACCTAGAGTGCCGCAGGCTTGCTCTTTGCTCCAAACAACTGCGCCTTTTACGCAAGTTTACAATAAGGATAAGAGCGCGGCAAGTCAACAGCATTGAAGCGTGTAAAGATGCTTTCCAGACAAGAAGCAGTGAGTTTTTGTTCTTTTTCCTAGCATTATTGTCATTTGATTATTATTAATAATCAAACACTAATTCGCAAATACATTTTGACGGCCGTTCTGAATCGCCGAAGAAGGAAACGCGATGCATTGGAGAATCTAGCATTTTCTACCGCCAATACGATTCATTTTGCTGTGCGTTCCCACGCAGCACGCACACGTCTTAGCAAGCTTGTAGTCGTGGCCGAGTGGTTAAGGCGATGGACTTGAAATCCATTGGGGTCCCCCCGCGCAGGTTCGAACCCTGCCGACTACGTCGACAGCATGCCCCTGCTATAGGTTGTAACCTTCTGGAGGCCTTGCTAAAACTTTATAAAAAGAAAAAAGTCACTGTTACAGTACTACCATTGAAAAGAGTTTGGTTGGTAAGAAACAGTTTTGTCTGCAAGCTAAAGATGACAAGACCCCTTTGTATTCAGGGACACGTCAGGTAGACCGGTGGCTCGCCGTGATCGTATAGTGGTTAGTACTCTGCGTTGTGGCCGCAGCAAATCCGGGTGACGGCAAGTTTTTCTGGGTGCCAATGAAATCGAGCTCCATGTTACGTTACCACCTCTCCTCACAGACCACTTTTTTGTGCACGGCGCGTGCCCTTGACGTGCTCTGGATGTTCGAGAGAATTGAAACTGGGACCTCCTTTGAGAGCACGAGCTCTCAGGTTCGAACCCTTAGTTTTTAGTTTGGAAGAATCTTGCTTCAGAGAGAATATGGTGCGTGTATATTTTCAAATCGCTAGGTGTCAGTACACTCGCTGGCTGTTACCTAGAGTGCCGCAGGCTTGCTCTTTGCTCCAAACAACTGCGCCTTTTACGCAAGTTTACAATAAGGATAAGAGCGCGGCAAGTCAACAGCATTGAAGCGTGTAAAGATGCTTTCCAGACAAGAAGCAGTGAGTTTTTGTTCTTTTTCCTAGCATTATTGTCATTTGATTATTATTAATAATCAAACACTAATTCGCAAATACATTTTGACGGCCGTTCTGAATCGCCGAAGAAGGAAACGCGATGCATTGGAGAATCTAGCATTTTCTACCGCCAATACGATTCATTTTGCTGTGCGTTCCCACGCAGCACGCACACGTCTTAGCAAGCTTGTAGTCGTGGCCGAGTGGTTAAGGCGATGGACTTGAAATCCATTGGGGTCCCCCCGCGCAGGTTCGAACCCTGCCGACTACGTCGACAGCATGCCCCTGCTATAGGTTGTAACCTTCTGGAGGCCTTGCTAAAACTTTATAAAAAGAAAAAAGTCACTGTTACAGTACTACCATTGAAAAGAGTTTGGTTGGTAAGAAACAGTTTTGTCTGCAAGCTAAAGATGACAAGACCCCTTTGTATTCAGGGACACGTCAGGTAGACCGGTGGCTCGCCGTGATCGTATAGTGGTTAGTACTCTGCGTTGTGGCCGCAGCAAATCCGGGTGACGGCAAGTTTTTCTGGGTGCCAATGAAATCGAGCTCCATGTTACGTTACCACCTCTCCTCACAGACCACTTTTTTGTGCACGGCGCGTGCCCTTGACGTGCTCTGGATGTTCGAGAGAATTGAAACTGGGACCTCCTTTGAGAGCACGAGCTCTCAGGTTCGAACCCTTAGTTTTTAGTTTGGAAGAATCTTGCTTCAGAGAGAATATGGTGCGTGTATATTTTCAAATCGCTAGGTGTCAGTACACTCGCTGGCTGTTACCTAGAGTGCCGCAGGCTTGCTCTTTGCTCCAAACAACTGCGCCTTTTACGCAAGTTTACAATAAGGATAAGAGCGCGGCAAGTCAACAGCATTGAAGCGTGTAAAGATGCTTTCCAGACAAGAAGCAGTGAGTTTTTGTTCTTTTTCCTAGCATTATTGTCGTCTGATTATTATTATCAGTCTAATAGGTCTAATTCACACTAATTCGCAAATATATTTTGACATAGCAGACGTTTTGACGGCCGTTCTGATTCTGAAGGAAACGCGATGCATTGGAGAATCTAGCATTTTCTACCGCCAATACGATTCATTTTGCTGTGCGTTCCCACGCAGCACGCACACGTCTTAGCAAGCTTGTAGTCGTGGCCGAGTGGTTAAGGCGATGGACTTGAAATCCATTGGGGTCCCCCCGC
>NC_140223.1:40003167-40158167 GCF_951802725.1 Rutilus rutilus
AAAAGAGTTTGGTTGGTAAGAAACAGTTTTGTCTGCAAGCTAAAGATGACAAGACCCCTTTGTATTCAGGGACACGTCAGGTAGACCGGTAGCTCGCCGTGATCAGTACTCTGCGTTGTGGCCGCAGCAAATCCGGGTGACGGCAAGTTTTTCTGGGTGCCAATGAAATCGAGCTCTATGTTACGTTACCACCTCTCCTCACCCCCTCCTTTCAGACCACTTTTTTGTGCACGGCGCGTGCCCTTGACGTGCTCTGGATGTTCGAGAGAATTGAAACTGGGACCTCCTTTGAGAGCACGAGCTCTCAGGTTCGAACCCTTAGTTTTTAGTTTGGAAGAATCTTGCTTCAGAGAGAATATGGTGCGTGTATATTTTCAAATCGCTAGGTGTCAGTACACTCGCTGGCTGTTACCTAGAGTGCCGCAGGCTTGCTCTTTGCTCCAAACAACTGCGCTTTTGACGCAAGTTTGCAATAAGGATAAGAGCGCGGCAAGTCAACAGCATTGAAGCGTGTAAAGATGCTTTCCAGACAAGAAGCAGTGAGTTTTTGTTAGGCTGGTAAGAAACAGTTTTGTCTGCAAGCTAAAGATGACAAGACCCCTTTGTATTCAGGGACACGTCAGGTAGACCGGTAGCTCGCCGTGATCGCATAGTGGTTAGTACTCTGCGTTGTGGCCGCAGCAAATCCGGGTCACGTCAAGTTTTTCTGGGTGACAATGAAATCGAGCTCTATGTTACATTACCACCTCTCCTCACCCCCTCCTTCAGACCAGGGGCGGACTGGCCATGTGGAGCACCGGGACTTTTCCTGTTGGACCTCTGGCCAGTGTGGGCCAGTCCACCCGGCACACAAATATGTATATAAAAAAAATGACGGAAATCATAATATTACATCTCTACGCAAATGGATGAGTGAGTCGATCGCGCGGGCGCGGCCGACAAGGAGTGTGTTTTGGTGTTTTGTGTACATGTGAGTGTATTACCCCCCCTCCCTGTTAATTATTTTGGTCTACTCCATTGCGTATCTTGAAATACGCCCCCTTTCACGTCTCATTCACAGAGAGAGAGATCCGTTACAGCGAATTTCTCTGAGCAGATAATTACAAATAATTTTCCATGGATGAAAAGGTGGAAGAAAAGAAAAGGTGGAGCTGAAAAGTTACGTGTAAAAAAAAAAAAAACAATTAGATGTAGTAGATGCTGTGAAATGCTTCAAATTAACAGATTATGCATTTGGCGCTCAGGGAAGTTGCAGTTCAGCAGGCTCTGACGGCTCTAGTATTACAGCTAAGGTCAAGGATAGCGAGGCTGGACCCAGCAGCAGAGTCAGTGTCAGTGATGATGAACCAGCGCCTGCTGATGATGACCAACAACACCCTCCCTACCTGTACCTGAGCCAGTGAAGAGGATGGCAATCAAACTGAACCGGTAACCTGAAATTAAATCAGTAGTAGCATTATTTAGCTCGCACTAGTAAACTAGTTACTCATTTGAACAATGATGGTAGTTAATATTAATTCCAAACACTACTGAGTGCTGAGAAATGAGTTCTTAACTCAACAATTAGTATAATATTAAAATAATAAACCCTATTGAATTATATTGTTTTCTTCCAAAAACGAGTTCCTTGTTTTATGTTTATCTTTAACTTAATAATTACATAATTTAAGATTTTGATGATACTCTAATGTTTAAATTGTGACAATTTGCGTGTTATAGTGTTAAAATTGACTATTTGTAGATTTTGTAGCTATATGATCGTTGCAGATAGGACCAACACATCCTACACAATAAGTTTGCACCTTTTTGTCCATGTGGCTTTCTGGACTGGTTTTATGAGTATTAATATTTTTTGTATTTGGCTACTTGCTTTACACTTTATTTTACACTAACAAATATTTATTCCAGATAATGCTGAATAATCCCTAATCTGTTTTGTCTCCTTCACAGTGAAGGGTGTGTATTGGAATCCACTGCTGCTTCAATGTATATGTAATGAGTGATTATAATCAAGGTATTAATTAATCAATATTTTTCCTTCTAAATATCAAATGAGTTGAATGACTTCTCCGGAGATTTTACTTTGTTATAGAAGTTACCAGTGTTATTACTGAAATGTTCTTTTCATGTATTCTTTAATGTCTGTATTTGATATTTGAATGCAGTAACATTGCTTGCCTATTTATCCCAGCTTCCAGAAATTAAATAAGGACTGGTTTTGTGTTTGAGAAAGGTCTTCAACATGTTAAAACATATAGGGGTCATTGAAGCCAATAGTTTAAGGGACCATTTCTCAGTTAAAGCCTTACTTTCCAGTTAGACTAAAATGTAGCTCTTCTTGAGAAAGAACGCATTATCTTGATGTTTTGAGACGAGACTCCTGTTTATAGTTAGAGCCTGGCCAAATCCAACCTTGGAAAAGATGTGTGTCGGTGTGTGTGTTAGTCTTCTTTCTTACAGGTTAAGGAACCACTGGCATTGTTGGAGATTGACTGAGTTATTGTTCGAGACATGCTGGCACCCAGCAACCCAAATCTGCGACCTGGAAGGTCATGACGTGACTAACTTCAGGGTCTGAGTGTCAGCTGCATAATCTATGGAGATATGCTTCAGTCTATCAGTATATGTGTGGAAAAATACTATGTTTATCTATTTCTTAGCCAATGAGAATCATTCAACCTGTAAGCAATGACGTAGCTCAGACCTTGGAAATGGTATAACTGCTGTGATCTTTGTAACTGTAAGCAGGGCGGCCTACGAACTCCTGTGTGAGTCTTGAAGCTGACTTCTGCTGATGAAACTGCCAACTATCTTCAGTAAAACTTTTCTTCAATTTTTTATAATTCTGACTCCGGGTCTTCTTTCAAACATCTGGTCCTTGGGTCCTAAACTGTTAACCTAATCCTAATCCTAACAACAGGAATCATTTCATCTCTTATACACACAAACTCTGTTTTTCATACACATACACAAGCTCTTTCAAATGTACATACACACACACAAGCCATCTCCTCCTCCTCCTCATAAAGCTCTGCTGACCTGGTCCCAGAAGATGCCCTGAAGCCTGTGGACATCAATCAAGTTTAATGTCACATGATAGCCTAATAGTATGCCATGAGGATTCGTGTTAATGCAAAATAGTTTCAATCTTGATTCAGGAGTGACCTAATAAATGTTGTGTTACTTAAAATAAATGTTTAAATAGCATTTATTTTTGTATTTCGTTATAGTTTTATGCTATAAGTGGTGTTAAATATTATTCTGCACATTAATGAGCCAATGTGTTATCCCAGAAAACACAGAACGTTGGCGCAACGTACCCAACCTTCTAACAACGTTTTAACAACATGGCCAAAAGGTTTCTATAACTACGTTGTGTGGTGAAGGTTGTTACAGCGTTGTCACAATGTTGACATTGAACTACCGTTCAGGGCCATTGCTTAAGGTTGTGCCTAGGGTGTCTTGACAACCACTGGACTACATAATGTACTCGTCACTGCCCTGAAGCGGGAAAATCAGCATTTTAAATTCCAACCACCTGTTGGGCTCACTGTGTTGTCTCGTTCTTCATCGAGCAAGGATACGCGAGTATTGCGTTTAATTTAGCCTACCTCAGCTATCAAACACAACCTACAACTTTAATTTCTAATGTGATTAATGTAGCCTCGCTTGCACTGTTTAGTTTTTCATTAGATTTTTTCCGCTATCTCATTTGTTCCTTCCCAGCAAACACAGAACGTTGGCACAACGTAGCCAACCTTCTAACAACGTTTTAACAACATGGCCAAAAGGTTGCTATAACTACGTTGTGTGGTGAAGGTTGTTACAGCGTTGTCACAATGTTGACATTAAACCACCGTTCAGGGCCATTGCTTAAGGTTGTGCCTAGGGTGTCTTGACAACCACTGGACTACATAATGTACTCGTCACTGCCCTGAAGCGGGAAAATCACAACCACCTGTTGGGCTCATTGTGTTCTCATTCATCATCGAGCAAGGATACGTGAGTATTGCGTTTAGCCTACCTCAGCTATCAAACCCAACCTACAACTTTAATTTATAATGTGATTAATGTAGCATCGCTCGCACTGTTTAGTTTTTCGTTTGATTTTTCCGCTATTTAGTCTCATTCGTTTCATTGCTCCTCTGGATTTGTGGATGTTTCCCCGGTGACACCTGCTTTCGGCTACTGTCTGCCATACAGACCCGGTTTTGTTCATTAAATGTTCTGATCTGCCTTTGCTTTTTATGTTTTATTTATTATACTTAAAATAAATTTGTATATTCGTTTATTTCTTTTTTTTTTCTTTTTTCACAAATGTATGACTTTTGGAAGTGCAATTTGATTATATGCAGTTTTAATAAAGTTGAATTAACGAAACCTTCTGTCATTTTTACTCTTCAAAGTGTAGGCTACACTTGCAGGTGTTGATAGCCCCATTAAATAATAATATAGATAAACAATAAATGATAAAAAGTATATAATTATCTAACAAAATACACCATATAAAAATATTGTCAGAACGTCGTCTCTCAGTGGCTGAATGTCGTGCAACAACGTTGCTACAGCCCTGTCACGTCTTACAATTCTACGTTGTTACAATGTTGCGAGCACGCAGACAGCGACGTTGCCATAGCAGAAATGCAACGTGCCAGAGACGTTGCCACAACGTAAATGTGCTTGCTGGGATGATGTGGGATGTGATGGGCTGCTGTGGGCCAGAAAGTCCAGGGCCACTTTTTGGTCCCAGTCCGCCCCTGCTTCAGACCACTTTTTTGTGCACAGCGTGTGCCCTTGACGTGCTCTGGATGTATGGAAGTAAAATAATGGCAAATGTTTTTGAAACAAAAAAGCCAGTTGAACTGCACTAATTGAAAAAAAATATGCATTGCATTACCATGCTTGCATTTTAATGCATTGTATTTTTAGTAGGGCTGTCAAACGATTAATCGCGATTAATCACATCCAAAATAAAAGTTTGTTTTTACATAATACATGTGTGTGTACGGTGTATAATTATTTTCTATATATAAATACACACACATGCATGTATATATTTAAGAAATATTTGCATTTATATACTGTGTATATATATATATATATTTATATTATATATAATTTATATTATATATAAATATTTTATATATAAATAACACATTTTCTTAAATATATATATGCATGTGTGTGTATTTATATATAGAAAATAATTATACTCCGTACACAGACATAAATTATGTAAACACAAACTTTTATTTTGGATGCGATTAATCGCGATTAATCGTTTGACAGCCCTAATTTTTAGGACTTGCATTTTTATTGGCTGAAATTCAGCATGGTTGAATATTTAAGCTGTGAATATTTCAAATTGTTTTATGATAGTAGCACATTTTAGAAAAAAAAGTTCACTATCGAAAGGGGGTGATTCTTTATGATTTATGAAAAATGTTTTATTAGCATTGATATGTAGTTGTAATTTATATTAAAAGTTTTAAAGACATTATTTTTAGAATAAAAAAAAAAATACATATATTACCAATGTTTGATGTTTTGAGATAAAACTTTGATGTTTAAAGGGCCCTTATTATGGATTTTTGAAAATGACCTTTCATGTAGTGTGTAACATAGCTCTAAGTGAATGAAAACATCCTGCAAAGTTTTAAATCTGAAAGTGCACCGTATATTAAGTTATTGTCTTTCAAAAGTAAGAGTCGACTCTGAGTCAATGAAATGAATTGTTTTTCAAATGAGTTTTGCCTGTCCACTTATTGCACGCGCACACACCAGGGAAAACTTGAACCTCAAACCTGCAGCTGATTCCTGTGGATACTGGACAGCATCATGTCGAGAAGACTCTGTGCTCTACAATGTGAAGGTAAAGCCAGTTTTTTTTTTTTCACTGCCCAAGGACAAGCATGTGAAGAATCAGTGATTAAAATTCATCTTTACCACGATACCACAGCAGTATAATCCTAAACTTTTGCTGTTTTCCCTTTATTTCACTGACGACTGCTTCTCAAATCTCAGAGTTCAATGCAGGATTCGCAAACTGCTTGCTCTTGAAAGATGGTGATCAAAATACTTCGTTTTGAGTTGTATATTGTGTAGGTCTCCTGCTAACTGGCTATCTCACATTATTACTGTCTTACTGAAATACTTCTGCTAATCAGTTTGTGGGCCACTATTACCTAAAACTGTGTATATTAATGCAGATTGTCTGTCATTCTTACTACTTTGAGGAAAGATTTAGCATGGAGCAAGATTTGTTTTACCTACGTTTATGTTACATCAGTCATTCACATCAGTCATTCACGCTAGAGCTCGGCTAATGTATACATTGGATACATGCACTGTTATTGATACAGTTTCCACGGGTTCACCGCAATATATTACAAAAATAATCTGTATATAAATTAGTACAAGTAAAATAATCAGTTTGTTGATGGACATGCACTTGTTAATGCTGATGGTGAGGAATTATAGTTGCAACATCTCATAATGTGCCTCAAACTGAGTAGTGTATCACTGAGAAACGTCCTGCTCGAGTCGTCCTTGCGATGGAGGTTAGGGTTAAATAACTAGTTCTTCCAGTGTTTCATCATCGGACTCGCGCTCGGATTGATATGGTAAAACCAACGTCATTGTCCAATTTTGTCTTTAGTTTATGGTGTAGGAAGCCTCAGGACAGTTGACGTTGTTATGGCAATGGGCATTTTTGTTTTCGACGCACGCGCTGTACGCGGTAAACCAATCACAACAGACTGAGCTGTCTGGCCAATCAGAGCAGAGTAGCTCGCGGAAAGGCGGGATTTAGAGAGATTGATTCATCTGACGAGTCGTTTGAGAATCATTGAAAATGTGGTGATGTGCAAATGTATATTATGAGGAAATGAAACCTTTTGACCTTTAATGCATGTAAACCTGTTGCAGGAGACTCCAAAACAACATTAGGAAACTTTAAAATAGTATAATAGGGGCACTTTAAATGTGACAATATACTTGTGGGGGAAAGTGGGGCAACCTCTTCTTATGATTATTGTTTCAGATATAAACATTGAGATGTTTGTCTGAAATGTGTATCCTCCTGGAGAAAGATGATCTGGTGGTTAGAAGAACAAGATGGCCAACAGAACCAATGGAGCCAGGGGATTTTCTAGAACAGAATACATAGATTTCCAGACCTGCAAGATCCAGAACTCCAGGCCTAAAAGACCTAGAAACCTTGAGACCAGTGTTGGGCAAGCTACTTGAGAAAATGAATGAGCTAAGCTAGCAGTAACTCTATATTAAATTAAGCTTCACTACACTGAAGCTACCCCCTGGGACATGTAGCAAGCTAAGCTACAGCAACATGGCAAAAGTAGTTTACTACATCTAAGCAATATTTTTCAAATTTCATTTTTATATTGAAGCAACTTCATTCCAAGTCAATGCTATCTCAGTGATCAATAAAACTGTCAGTTAAACAGATAGGCAGACATAATTGTTCAGTTCAATTGTTTGAATTGAACTGAATTTATTTGAACTGAATACAACTATATAAAACCATAAAACTATTACTATTGTTTTAACTATTACACAAATTTCACAATTCGATTTCGATTCACAAGCTTGCGATTCGATTCGGATTCAATTTGATTTGATATTGATTATTTGATACTGATTATTAATTGTGTATATATATATATATATAAGGTACAGTACATGGCAAATTTTCTCAAGGGAGTTTTTTTTTTTCAACTAATGCTATAGACTAGGCCATAAACTATAATATTGAAGGTTAAAGTTCACTTATTTGTAAACAAACACTTAATACACAAGTAAGTTTTGTAATAATACAGTTATACTACTAACTTTACAATTACATAATTATATTTCTACTCCAATTTATTTTTGGAATATAAACATTTAAATAGCTGTCTACTTGGCATATTAAAACATGCATTACATATTGAAGAACATTAAAAATTATAATGAATATGTAATATGATGCATATATTTAGCAAAAAGTTCCTCTCTAGAATTATTTTTTCTAGCTGACTAACAAGTTATGGTCACTGAATATGTTTTTTTCTGAGGTAAATGTGACGTTACGTGACATTGTTTACAAGCTGTTTTATTGACGTGGTAAACTGTAACTGAGATTTGGATGATTTGGAGATTCTGGATGTTCTAATTCTGACGCCATTGAACCAAAGGTGCTTCGTGTACTTTGCCACTGCTATGCTGTAATAAACTTCAACAAACTCAATCTTTGAGATCTTCAACGTCCACATAATATTTTCTTTAAAGCTCCTCTTTCTGAGCAAGAATGCTGACATTTCTTCACTGTCCATTTATTTTAATTTAAGAATACTTTTTCTTTTTTTTTATTAACATTACATTTTTATTTTAATTTGATACTACATGGGTTAAATTTCACTTTAACATGCAATTTATTTTCAAATCTGAAGGGGCTGCTTAACTTTTTTTTTTTTTGTTACAAGTTGCATTGTTCAAAATACTTGTAATAGTACATTAGTCCACATGTGTTTGCATTCAGTTAAGTTAGACTCGATTGTAACAATTCAGTGTGTATACTAATGTTGCGTCCGAATATGCCTTCTTACCTACCATATAGTACGAGAAAAAAGTATGTGGAAAGAGTAGTATGTCCGAAACCTCAATATTCATAAAACAGTAGCCGAGAAATCCCCGGATGGCCTACTGCTTCTGCCCAGATTCTGAAGCACTCACCGATGGATACTTTTCTATCCCAGCCTTCCCATGAGGCCACGGGAGAGGATACGTCATAATCGAACATCTCGGATAACAGCGACGTGGGTGTTTTCAAATTATGTATAGCTAACTGGGGAGCTCCAGTAAGCAAACATACGTCTCTAAAGTTAATTTACACACATTCTAAACCACATACATATTAAAAACGCTTACTAAATCTCTATTTAACATCTGACAGGAAAATCTTCGATAAGTATGGCAGATGAGCCCATTACAACATAAAATAGACATCTGAGTGAGCGATGTATGTGTGCTATTATGTAGTATAATTCACTGTTGACAACACTGTTTACATTACATGAATGTAAGTAATGTAAATAAACAAATCTACATTAACTAAACATAAAGTTATCTATTTTATTTGTTCAAGTATGGTAACCCACACTCGGAATTAGTCCTCTGCATTAGTGCACACACATTAGGAGAAGTGAGTAGTGAACACACACACTGCAAACCTCACTTGTTGGCATTGAGGGTGGAAGAGAGTGCTGTTGATTCACTCCCCCACCTACATTTTCCTGCCAGTATTGAGAATCAAACCCGCAACCTTCGGGTTATAAGTCTAAGGCTGCGTTTGAAACCGCGTACTTCCCTACTATATAATTGGCAAAAAGCAGTTGGTGAATTAATAGTATGTCCGAATCCAATGGGTCCGAATCCGAATGTAAATAGACAAATCTACATAACTAAACATAAAGTAATCCATTTTATTTGTCCAGTACTGTTGATAAATTGAGGAACGTTTGTGTTGGATATAAAGCGACACATCAGCAACTACCTCAACATGTAAATGTTACATGATAATGTCAACATGGTGGATGATGTCCGGATCACATTCATACTTCACACTTTCAGGCGCTCTTTTAGCGCTCGTTAAGTAAGTACTTATTGAAATTAAGCACCTACTCAGTCAGTATGCGGTTTCAAACTCATTCTGACTCTCTAACCATTAGGACACGGCCAATGTGGTCAAAGTTTTCCTTTTAGGACTTTTGCAATTGGAAAAAAAGATAATAAAATCACAATATGTTATCGCAATACTTATAGCATATCACAAAATATTTAAAATGGCATAATTATTGCATTGTGGGGCCTCTGGTGATTCCCAGCCCTTGTTTTTCCCCATGTGCTCCTTTGTTTAGCTTTTTATACAATCATTGTTTTCACTTGCCTCATTATATTATTTAGTTATTGTTTGTTATCCTATGTAACTTGTTTTACATTGTTCTTATACTGATATACAGTATACTTCTTCTAAAGCCTTACTTGTAATTTAGTTTTTTCTCAGCAAGAATGTTCTTTTAAAAGCTTTGTCATAGCCATTGGCCAGACTTTAAAGTCATCAACCTTTCATTACTCAGCATCACAATAAACATCAATAAACAAGTTGCATAATTCTAAGGTTATTTTAACAATAGTTATACAATGACAGAAAACAAAACATCAAATGAAAGAATGAAAATAACTCAAGGAATAAGCTACTAAATTATTTGTGTGCCAATTAACAAAAATGTCTTAATTTGCCTGACCAGTCAAAAAAAAAAAAGAGAAAATGAATAGATAAGAAAAGATGATAAAAATACAAAATTTCATTAATTTTACAAAGAACAGCAATACCATATAAAAGATAGGGATAAATTGGATTTGCTTACTCACGGTTGAGAACAAGGAGCAGTATGATGCAAAGAACAGCCGTAATCAAAAACACACCGGTTGACACCATTATTGTTCCATGGCCACCCAACTGTTCTCTTAAAGTCATCAAACAGTCATGTACCACACTGTGACCTTTTATAAAGGACAAGACATTAAGCCAAAAATATAGTAAATGGGATACATAGATTAGATTCACTGCAACACTGAAAGGCGCTTACATCTGTACATATAACAAGTGTGTTATAAAATGTTGTATTTATACTAAGAATATCCTATATTAAATATATCAGAATGATAGGGGGTCAAGGTATGCACACTTACCTGCAGCTGGCTTTTTAATAGATTCGAGGTATATGTCAATTTTGAAATTTTCTTTGTTTTCCTCATTTTCTTCATCAGGCTCGAAAACTGGGTTGCAGAAAACATTCTGTGAAAGTTAAAACAAAGTTTAGAACCAAAACTGAATGTTGTATAAATAACAAATAAATTGTTCCATGGCTACAACTACTACTTACAATAATACTAATAATTTACCTCATATCCACCTTGGCTCCCAGTTGAAATGTCAGAGTCCATCATCTTTGCATTTTGAGAAACCATTTATATATGTTTAGTTCTCTGAAATCTTGAGGTAGGCTATTCATTCAGTCCGTTTGGTTGTGAAAATGAGTGGAGTTTAAGAAGTTATCCATAAAAGAAAATGCCTGGACATGTTTTAAAAGGAGATAAAAAGTTGTTTTTAAATCCATTGAGTGTGTGCATAGAATATACTTTTTTTTTTTTTTTTTATCAAATTGATTTATTTTTGTTTCTTTGTAATGCTGTAATATTATGGTCCAACATCTTGTGTTGTTAAAAGAAAGTGGCTGGTATTCAGAACGTTCTTCCCAAATATTCCCAAAGCCAAGTCAGCTGAGAGGATTGAGCTTCGTAATAATCCTCTGTTTTATACACACATCTACACACATACCACTACCCCCACCCCAAAATCCCACCCACCCAACACACACACATACACACACACACACACACACACACACAGAGTTTTGTGCTAGAGTTGAAAATCCCTGATTTATAAGATTTTTTTTTCATAAGAACTTAAATTTTGTCTCCACAATGGTTTTACTATCCTTGTGGGGACATTTGGTCCCCACAACATAGGCAATACCTGGACTGAAGGGCTTCAGCCAATAACAGACAGGTCTGTAGGGCTTCAGCCAATAACAGACAGGTCTGACTCGGGTGCAAAACCAATCAAAACTTCCAGTTTGGCTGGGGGGCGGGGACTTCAATCCGCGCTTTGACATTCAATCACTGGCGCTGGTGTTTTGAATCAGCATCGTTAACGTTTCAATATTTTAGTCAATGTAAGTGAGCTATGCTCATATTCTGATTTTAAATTTTAATTATGGCAACTCCTGAAATGGGTCATCTCATTGATAATACCAGAGCACTGAGCAGTTGAAGTAAATGGCTCATAACATCAAACAATGTAAGTGTCTTGAAAACATGGACAAAGTTCAATTGAATGGTAATTAAAGCTCGCCCTCTTTATCAATACAGTTAAACTAAATGTACGAAGCAAACTTACAAAGCTAAAAAAAAAATCAATTACAGTGAAATAAGATCGCATGATTTATCTGTCAATAAGATGTATACAAGTGTAGTTCGTTACTATAGCAATAGTGGGCTCCCAGCACATTTTCGGTTTGACTGAAAAAAAAAAGAGCATTTAATTTAACATGTTAACCATACCCCACTTATTTTTTATTTTTTTTACTGGCACTTTTTTATTCATACTGTTGTACCTTTTTTTTTTTTTTTTTTTGGATCTCTCACTTATCCTTCTTTGCTTTCAATTATGAAATGATTCAAATGAAAACATTCAAATGATCTTACCTGGACTTACTTTTAAAAATTAGTAATAAAACAATTGCTCTTGACAACAGGGAAAGCTGGTATGTTTGCTTAGCATACCGTCAAACACCACAATTTATGAGTTTAATATCATGTTTTGCTCCAAAATCACAAAACATGTCCGTCGTGTTTGAAATTACTTCTGTGGTTTCATGTTGCTTCTTAACACAGTGTGAGAATATATTATTTTATTAAATTCTATCATACAGGCTATGTTGATTATCATTGCATTAAAGGGTTAGTTCACCCAAAAATGAAAATTAGCCCATGATTTACTAAGTTGCATTAAAAAATGTCCTGGCTCTTCCGAGCTTTATAATGGGAGTGAATGGCTGGAAAAAATTGAAAACCCCAAAAAGTGCATCCATTCATAGTAAAAAAAAAATCCACACCGCTCCATTAGGTTGATAGAGGCATTTGAAAGCGAAGCCATGGGTTTTTGTAAGAAAAATACCCATATTTATAACTTTATAATCTAAAATAACTAGCTTCCGCCAGACGACCGTACGCATATTATGCAAATTGACTTGCGCCACAAGAGTAACCCGTGACACATGTATGATGTAGGATTCATCGGTGAACCGCCTCTCACGGTTTAAACAAATATGGCTGTGCAACAAACCGAAGCTCCTCTTCTATTATATAGAAATCCTCCGACATTTCTCTTTAAAATTGCTAATTCACGACCAGGGTTACGTTTTGCTCTTACCTCTGAGCTTCCATGTTCGTCATTACGTTGTGCGTAGGGTCAGGGGTTACTCTTCTACCGTAAATCGATGCGTACGGCCGTCTGGCAGAAGCTAGTTATTATAGTTTATAAAGTTTTAAATATGGGTATTTTCCTTACACAAACGCATGGCTTTGCTTCAGAAGGCCTCTATTAACCCCCTGGAGTAAAAGTGGAGCACTTCTATCATGGATGGATGCACTTTTGAGCTTAAAATTTTCTCCAGCCATTCACTGCCATTATAAAGCTTGGAAGAGCCAGGACATTTTTTCTTATATTACTCTGATTGTATTCGTCTGAAAGAAGAATGTCATATACACCAAGGAGGACTTGAGGGTGAGTAAGTCATGGGCTAATTTTCCTTTTTGGGTGAAGTATCATACCTGAGATAGCTCGATGAACACAGATATATTAACGCTATCATGTGTTTGTCTTCATGTTTCTTCAGTCAAAACGTCTCTATTTGCATTTTATTAGGCTATATCCATATAAGGCATTTCCTGAAACATCATAAGTTTAATACTTATATGAATCTCACTTGTGGACTTTCTACGCAAGGTATGAATCAGTATGTACTGGGCTTCCAGTATGAATGAAACAGATGACATGTGAGTGTTTAGTGCTCCATATCACTATTATCCCCCATTCTGGGAAAAACAGAAAAATAATACTAAAATACTTTGTAACGTAGTCACTTGAGCAGTTTTTAAGCAAACTACTAATTTACTCTTACTTCAGTCACTCCGATTGTTGATGGGAGGAGTGTGGCACAGATCAATCTAGTGATCATCTGGTCCAAATCAGGATTATGAACTTATACTTCATTTGAAATGATACAATTTTATTCTGTTATGATTTGGCGTTTCAAAAGATACATTTTAAACAATACTACAGTTTAAAATATTGAATTCATAAAAAAAAAAAATTCTGTGATCATTTAACCATAATCATGGCATACTTTTATTAACATGCTGTCATAAAATACACCAGATTGTATTCCTGTAATCCAAATCTTTGGAATGTGATGCTTTGTGTGACGAACTGTTGTAGAGTGAGATTTAAAAGTTGTATGTGGATATTTATGACAGTCTAATGCAGTTCAACTTAGCTTTAAAAAAACAGCAAAGAAGAACCTGTTGTTTGTGCATGTGGAGTCCACCTGTGATGCGGCTGATTTTACTGCTTGCTGTTGAACACACTCAGTAAATGATCAATCTTTAATTCTCAGACCTATCTCTCTCAAGTTACTACAGGAACAGATCCAAATTAAACACTAGCAGACCTCTCAAGATCACAGCATCTTCATTACAATCCAGTTTGACTTTCTTTTTATACAAAAGTTCTTTTTGAGAGGTTTAGTTGTTGATATCTTATTGGAATTGTTTTTTTTGAAGTCACCACTATGGTGATCGGTATTTGCTTTAGTTGGGCTCTTGACCATTGACTTTTTAACATTAGTTTTTCTTTTGCTGCTTTAACTGTCTTTCTGATACATATTTGTTATGCCAAAAATGCAGGAGAAAATCTCATCAGATGAAGTTGGTCATGTATTGGTGATAATGTGGCATTAACAAGTGGAGGGAAAAGTAAATCACAATTTAAACTAATCCTACTATGCCACAACGTGGCACTAACAAGTGGAGGGAAACGGGAATCACAATTTAAACTAATCCAATTACCCCACCCTGGTGTGGCGCCAGGGGAATACTCCCAATAAGGGCACGCAGGTAAGTATTACCACTCAAAGGCAAATAAAATGTGTAAAATAAAAAGTATCAGTACAAAAAAATACACCTTATTATAAAAACACAATCATCAATTAAAAACTCTTTATCATGGAATCTCTCTCCAAGAAACAAAGCACAATCAAAATTATAAAAATAACTCTCCAGGGCCAGGCTTAGCGGAAACAAGGCAGGCCGGCCACCTAAATTCACACCAAATCAGCCACCACACGCACACACCATAAGGAAGTTGTGTCAGCACAGACAGCACACTGTGAAGCACACCACCAAATGAAAGCAGCGAGCCTCCCCTGTTCCCCTTGTAAACATTACGAACAAAACGAAACTGA
Source organism: Rutilus rutilus (assembly GCF_951802725.1). NCBI lineage: Eukaryota > Metazoa > Chordata > Actinopteri > Cypriniformes > Leuciscidae > Rutilus > Rutilus rutilus. Next base: position 40,018,317 of record NC_140223.1, read on the forward strand.
TCACAGCCCCACGGATGCAATGACCGTAAGCTAGAAGCCCAAGAGACCCGCAGAGAAGTAAGCAAAACAAAAACAAAGAAATGCCCGTAAGCAAAACAGCAGCGACGTTACATGTAGCGTCTTTGGTTAGGAATTAGGAATAGGGTTTAAAGATCTTGATGTTCCATTCCCCCTTTACCTTTAACAAAAAGATCCAAGAGTTCAACTAAATTCACCAAACGCCAAATGTGAAAAAGGGAGAGGCGTACTTATGATTTGGGTTGAACAAACACCAGATGTAAAGCTGTATGGTTACTCACAACAGGTGCCATGGCTCAGTCTACCCGCCAGTATTCACACTCCTGCTATTGTTGTTATTACTGAGAGCAATACACAATAAATACCACCACCGCAAGCGATCAAGAGATTTAATATGGAGACCACACGTACCTGAGAGCGAACTCTGCAACAACGCCACCAACTACCATCAGCAGAGTCTTAAAGGGCCCCTATTATGGATTTTTGAAAATGACCTTTCATGTAGTGTGTAACATAGCTCTAAGTGAATGAAAACATCCTGCAAAGTTTTAAATCTGAAAGTGCACCGTATATTAAGTTATTGTCTTTCAAAAGTAAGAGTCGACTCTGAGTCAATGAAATGAATTGTTTTTCAAATGAGTCATAAGCCGTTTCGTTGTGACGTCAAGACGAAACATTAGCATATTGCCTGTCCCCTTATTGCACGCGCACACACCAGGGAAAACTTGAACCTCAAACCTGCAGCTGATTCCTGTGGATACTGGACAGCATCATGTCGAGGAGACCAGTTTTTTTTTTCACTGCCCAAGGACAAGCATGTGAAGAATCAGTGTTTAAAATTCATCTTTACCACGATACCACAGCAGTATAATCCTAAACTTTTGCTGTGTTCCCTTTATTTCACTGACGACTGCTTCTCAAATCTCGGAGTTCAGTGCAGGATTCGCAAACCGCTTGCTCTTGAAATATGGTGTTCAAAATACTTAGTTTTGAGTTTTATATTGTGTAGGTCTCCTGCTTCTGGCTAACTCACATTATTACTGTCTTACTGAAATACTTCTGCTAATCAGCCGCCATTTTGATTCCAGAACGAGGCTGTGAGGGGAAACAGGAAATAACAACAACAGGATATGGCCGTGTGGACTAGCAATCTAACGTTTCTTCCTCCTCTTACTATCAACCTAGTGGAGTCATGGGCGGACAAAGACTCTGAAGAGAAAAAAGCAGGCTGTAGTGTTAGGGCCCGGTTCTTTCGCTCGATGCTAAAGAACGAGGTACCTTACGCCATGAAGGCATTCTATATTTTTGTTTGCAGTGTTCTGCACCCTCCATGTTCAGGATGGTTCATATGAAGATCAATGTTAAAGTTCGTTTTATCAACCTTTTGTGTTGGTTCATACTAAATACCAGGTGTTTCGGGTATAACGAGTCATTACAGAGTGTACAGGTGATATGAATATAGGTTATTTATATGGATAAGTGGTTATTCCAATTTAAGTACATTTGTTTAATACAAGTATTATAAGGAAGTTAGTGAAAAAAACAGGTTAAGCTTAAACCTGCTAACGTTACCATGTTCCAAAACATAAACCGTTTTTTTCCCCCCACTTATTATTTTTACTAATATAAATGCATGTACTTGTATACATTTAAACAAACAACTTGTATACATTTAAACAAACACATTCAGTATAATGTAATGTATTTATAAACCATTTCCAGGGATGTAAACAATAGCAACAGGCTAACGTTTCCTGTTTTACTATTTTAATTTCTCCATTAAAATGATAAAAAGTTCCACATTTGGATAACGTTATGACAGTCGTGTTAATGTTGGTTAGAACTGAAGTGTCTTCAACTGTTTGAACTGTTGGAAAACAAACAGGAAATGTTCATGGGTTAGTACTGTTAGATATAGTAGAAAGATATAGAGAGAGAACATTACCCCTCAAAAAAGTCAGCTTTCTCTTCCCGACTGCGAGTGGAGGTTTATTATGGAGGTATTATAGTGGAGGTTTTTTAACCTAAAATTAGCTTCACCGGAGCGGCGCCAATCAAGCAGTCCTGTCAACGATGTCATGCGCGCAGTGTTCTTTAGATGTGGGGCGGGGCGTTTACATTTTAAAGAGACATGGCAACTAGCCTATAAACAAACTTAATATAAATTATTGTAAATAATGAATTCACAAAATGTACCGTACCCATTGCATGCATTTAATCAGATTTGTCATTATTATCTGAAGGACCCCCCTAAGTCTATTTTTTACTTCTTATGGGGGGTCCCTAATACCTTATGGGGGGTCCCGGATCCCCCCAGTCCCCCCTCAATTCGAGCACTGGTTAGTAGTGAAATCAGAATTTTATTAGTAGCCTAAGTCATTACTCTGAAAAACACTGGTATTTGGAAAGTCTTGAAATGTTTCAAGAATCCACCCCTTCAGTGCTAATACTGACTTTGTTACTAGCAATGTTTTTTGCTGTTTTTTTTTGCAGGTGGATCTGTCTTCAGAAAGCCCATATATCCAAGACACCCACTGCACTTATATATTTTGTATTCAAACTGAAAACATGATGTGATTAACACTCAAGTCATTCAAGTCATCGTGTCTCAAGTCAAGTCAAGTCCCGAGTCTTTAACTTCCAAGTCCGAGTCAAGTCTCAAGTATTTAATTTTTTGTCAAGTCAAGTCACAAGTCATAAAAATAGCGACTCGAGTCGACTCGAGTCCAAGTCACCAAGTCACAAGTCCCCATGTCTGGGTCTTTGATTAAAAACCCTTTGTCCACCATCATCACTGCATCGCCCTCTTGAAGAAGATCTAGAATGCCAGATGATTTGGTTATCTCTTTATCAGAAAAGCATCCTGTGTAAAGACTGCTTACAGAAGTCATGCTTCCATCAGGTGAAATTCCAACCAGAGACTTGAGTGTTGTTGTGCCTTTGTAGTGTGAATAAGTTTCGGAGTTCAGTACCTTTGAGCTGTAGCCTGGATGCCAGCCGAACTTAGCCCCGCCCACAACATTTTTAGGTCGGGAAGTTCGGTCTGGACTTGATCCGTTGAGGAGCTATTATGTCCGAAAAAAAGCTGTTCGGACCAATCAAATTGTCAGGGCGGGCTTTATACGATGATGGACAGATGAGCAACGTAACGTAATCATCCACGTCACCAACGAGCGCTTGGGTTGAATTCGTTTACAACAAAGATGACTGCTGCTGGAGAATTGAGATTTCACAAGTTCACACTTACAAATAAGTCTGATAGAATGAATGCATATTTGGCGTGCTGTCCGAGGAGAGGCTCCGGGATCGGTATTCGGCCCGAACCCAAAGTACTCCCCCCGTATTCCAAGCTGTGGAAGAACAAGCCAAGAGTGAGTGGAGGGATGCTGAAAACTGTCAAGGAATGTTAGGTGAGGTGAGTGAGTGAATAAATATATGCTTCCTCTCATGCTGATAGGATAGACCTGGTAATTGTTTGATGACAAGTTGATTGGATTGATTATTTGAACCTGCTCCTCCCAAACTTTGTTTATAAAACATCATGTGTAGATTCCGCCATCTGTTATAGAAGAGATCGACAGCGCATTAATTTTAAAAGAGGAACAGAGAACCGCGATCAAGGCATTTGTCGATCAGAAAGATAAATGAAGAACATACGTCACTTACTCCGTTGCTCTGATTGGTTGTAGGTCTATCCAATTGAGTGCAGAGGCATTTTCTTTCCTGGGGCACGTTCAAGTTCAAAACGGTGCGCAACGTTTTGCTACGGTTTCCGGGTTGAACGTCATGTTTCCTGGAAACGGCGTGCACCGGTGTGCAACGGGGTTTGAGATACGTTTTCTCTTGTTTGGTGGGTGTGTCAGAACTGCAGTCCAATCAGCAGCAACATGTATATAAAGCACGCGGTATTAAAGTGAACTCGCACAATGGGTTCAAGGAAAGTAATTTACAAATGTGTTCGATGCAGCTCGGTATACGCAACAACTGAGGATATTAGAAGACATGTTTGTCGTAAGTTTTATTGTAAAAATATAGGATATCAACATAATGATGTAGTTGTTTATATTTTTAGCTTCATTGCAAGTGTATGACATTTGGTATAGAAATAAACAATGGTAATTAAGTGCTTTTCCGAAAAATGAGAAAGAAAATACAGGGTATTAAAACAGTATGAACTACAAATAAAGTCAGTATGTGAGGCTAAATAGATGTGTTTTAGTCTGAATTAGGTAAGATGTGTGCTTCCATTTCAGTTTCCACAAATCCCTTCACTCGATTGGGATGTTCTCTTTTGTTCTGGGTGGCAAGTGCAGTAACTGTAACATCGGGCATATTTTGTAGTATTATTAAACACATATTTATACCGACTTCATCAGGCTCAGAAAATTCTTCACAAAGAATGGCCTTCTCAGCTGCCATAGTTGCAACTCTTGCGTCATCAGAACAGTGTGTCCAACGCATCACCGTTTCTGTTTAAAAAACGTTGTGCAACGTTTTGTCGGGGCTGAACGCAGCCCTGGTTCGGTTGAAACACGCCCCATAATCACAGCCCAATGGAGCAGATCAGACTCACATTCTGACTAGAATCTGAGTATGACGACGTCAGGCTATTTGAGCTGGCTGTTTGGACTCGAATTTCAGTACAGTCTAAGATGACTCTGGTTTTGGGGTAGAGAGTCTTAAAATGATCTGGCATTAGCTCATCAACTGCAGCTCTACTTGGCCATATTGGCAGACTCCCCAACATGAAATACAAATAATTTGCCCACGTAACACAGGTTCGACTAACCTGTCGACTAAGCTCGACTAACTAATATTAAGGTTTGTGAAACATTGAAAAGCACAGCAAGATCTTGTTCAAGAAGGCCGGAGATTCTGTACTAGAAGATGTGTCATAGCGCCCCCTACCGTATACCAGTGAAAACATGGATAGCTGGAAAATTCAGTCAATGGTGGGGAAAAGTTGAATTAAAGTAAATTCCTATGTACACCAGTGGACTAGCCTACACAAAAATTCAGATATGCAGAATTAGAAACATATCTGTTTTATATCAATATTTTAATCAATATTTTCAAACAAAGTTTCATAAGACTGTATATGAAAAACGATGTAAAAAAAGTATATTTAATAGGCTACTCGATCAAAAGAGTTAACACAACTACAAGCCAAGTATACTTTGAATAATTAAACTTTTAAGTATATCTTGATCAAAAGATTGAGTACAAGTATAGGCCAAGTACACTTAAGTGTAATTAAGTATATTTTTGAGAAGTATATAAAATGTAGACTGAAAGTATGCTTTCTTCTTTTTAGTTGAAAAGAAGTATACTAATAGAACACTTGAATAAACTTTTTTTTCCATGCTTATTTTATTTACTCTATAAGCTATTCCACCTGAAAGTTTGTTACTATATAAAGCTGAACATGTTAGTTTATAAGACGATGTGTAATATTATGTTTTTAAAAAAGTATTTAATAAGCTACTCAATCAAAATAGTGAACACAAGTACAAGCCAAGAATACTTAGAATACTTAATTATACTTTTAAGTATATCTCGATCAACAAGTAGAGGCCAAATATACTTAGACTTTTCTGTCAGTATAAGTATACTTAAGTGGAATTTGAAGTATATTTCTGAGAAGTACATAAAGTATATTTCTGAGAAGTATATAAAAAGTAGACTGAAAGTATACTTTCTTATTTTTAGTTTAAAAGAAGTATACTAATAGCACACTTGAATAAACTTCTTTTTCGTAAGGGTAGTCATGATCAGGGTGAGGCATCTCTGTAGCATGACTGTAGATTGTTTTAATGCAGTTGTTTTGAGAGAGAGGGAGAGAGAGATGAAAGTTAAATCTAATCATCTAGACTATATATGTCCAGTTTATTGCTCACTTGATGGATTTATCTACACATTAATTTTCTAGGATAAATTTGTGCTCACAATTCTTCATTGCTTGGTCCATCATTAGAAGAACTGCAGAGAATAGAAGAGAACATTAAGACCCGTACATATAATGGCCTGGTTTCACAGACAGGGTTTAGATTATACCAGGATTAGGCCTTAGTTCAAATAGGACATATCTATCTCATGGATGTCCTTTCACACGATTGTCGAGCGTAAACACTGACGGGACTGAACTTTCTTTTAGCTTCCTGATCCCAGTCAATGTTCTTGAAAAACTTTCTAGTGGAAAATGTTTGGAACACACTCTTGTGTTCTTTGTAATCTATACGAATAGGATATATTAGCACTTAGTTGTTGTTGTTGTAAAATATCATGCTGTAGCAACTAGCAATGTATTAGTGTTTAAAGGAAGGTGAACTGGCTTAAAACATAGAAATTAGTGATTAGCCAACAGGCTAATATGCAGAACTGATATTAGATAAACAATGCAGTACTCTTACCTGAAACTTAGGTCCAATGTTGCGTCTAATTTTAACAATCCATGTTTTCCGAAGTTCTTTGTCCTGTGGAAATTTGTGAAATGATGTATTTTCTTTATTTTGACAGCTGAATGACCGCCATCCCGGTACGAAGTATCATCCCATATGAACGCTCTATCCCTCACAGCCTCGTTCTGGAATCAAAATGGCATCAGGCTGAATAAGGCGTATTGGCCAGCCAATCCATACCCCCAAACTAAACTAATCAGATGGTAAAATCACTTATTCTGCCACAATAATATTACATTATTAAAAGTACATCAGCAGTCAATTTCACATGATTTACAGTAGCCTTGTGATATTGTGGCATCAGTATTATGACAATCTGTTATTCAAAGTTGTTTTAAGTCATTATACAGAAAATATTGTGACCTGTGTTTTTTTTTAGGCGCACAGAGACATCAAGAATCAACATATGAATCTCAACAATGGTGACAAACAAAGCTTTTTTGTGACTTTAGTAGCTTGTTTTGTGACGTTCAAAGTTGATCTGAATAAAAAAAAATTGTCACCATTGTTGAGATTCATACGCTGATTCTTGATGTCTGTGTGAGTCTACATGACATTTGACAGAACATTTTCTGCATAATGACTACATAAAATCTTTCAGAGTATCATGGCACTGCATGAATTTCTGCAGTAGTATTGGCATGTGAAATTAACAATTCATTTTAAACAATTTAATCAGAGACTCTGATATCAGTGAATCAGGCAACTAAAAGATTACTATACAATCACTAACAAGTGACTAACATCATCTGAGTTGTTCTTGCATTTTTTTGCCATAAATAGAGGTGGACAAAGTACAAAACTTCCTTGCTTGAGTGAAAGTACAGATACTACTGGTCAAATATTACTCCGTTACAAGTAAAAGTTGTAGAGACCAATTTTTACTTTCTGTACAAGTAAAAGTACAGAAGTACTCGTTTTTAAAAGTACTTAAGTATCAAAAGTAAAAAGTAAATGTCAATGCATTGTTTTATTATTGTTGTATGTAATACTTACAGTACCTTATGCCTCTGAATCTATGCCTGTCTACCTACCCTCATATCAATTTCAGATTTATTTCTAGAACACAGTTCCAATAGTGGGATTGAATGTGAGATTGAATAAGTGCACTCAATAACGTCCACAATGGTTGAAAAATAAAAACGGGTTGACGTCAGAAACCAACATCAGTCGGGTTCTGACGTCAACCCGACTTTCATTTCCAACCAAAATATAACGTGACGTCAATATGACGTTGGGTTCTGACGTCATGCCAACTTCTAGTTCTGACGTCAATCCGACGTTGGGTTCTGATGTCAAACCAACATCAGGTTCTGACGTCATGCCGATGTCGGGTTCTGATGTCAATCTGAGTTTCATTTCCAACCAAAATGGAACCCCTGCAGCTAAAATCATCCCCTGACTGATGTTACTACATTCTACTCAAGGACCTTGACAGAAATGTAGTGGAGTAAACATTACGATATTTGTCTTTCAAATGTAGTGAGGTTAAAGTAAAAAGTTTCCAGAAAAAAATAATACTCAAGTAAAGTACAGATACTCAAAAAGTGTACCTAAGTACAGTACTTAAGTAAATGTACTTTGTTACTGGCAACCTCATTCATGTATCAGAAATACACAGTTACAGCAGCCAGAGACAAACTGATAAGACGTCAAGGGTCACGAGCCCAAATAAAGCAAACACTGATCACCATAATCTATTTTCAATAAAACATCAACATCTAAACCTCTATTAATTCTCAATAAGAACTTTAGGATGAAAGAAGTAAAGTATAGATTGTAATAAGTGAATATGCTGATATCTTGAGAGATCTGTTAGTGTTTAATGTTCTGTTGGGATTTAAAGCCCCACTATGTAGGATTTCCGTTTTGGTCAAACAACGACCCCTAGAGTCGCTGTGGACTACTTGTATTTAACGTTACTGTCGTAAATACCACTCACGCAGAGCAGTCTCTTCACTCACGGCCTGATTCCCTCCCCCCTGTATACCGGTCCCCGTTCAGTCGGATAGAAGCTGTAACGAGTGGAAATAAGGTGTGGCCCCTTTAAGAGCTGCGCGCGCCCTGTTTAACTTTCGGCAGTCTGTATTGTATGTGCGCCTCGAACACCCCGTAAGCGGGTTGTTTCTGTTTGACGCTCATTCTTGTCCTATTTTTGTCTATCAAGTAATGCTGTGGACGGTAGAACGTGTGACAGACAGTTACACGAGTTCGATTGGGGAATAAACACAAATCGTCGGACATCGAACAAGCACAGCTAGCCTCCGAAGATGTCTACTAATCCATCAACAAGAACGCCAGGTGCTTGTCCGAGTGATATAAAATATAAGCAATATACTTACAAGTCCAACAGCATGTGAGGACGTGTTGGGGGAAGTGAGGTAGCCTATGCCGTAAAGCAGTCGAATTTTGTAGTTCTTTTTGTGCGCGGGTGTTACTACCCGAACCACGAAGTTTAAAAGTACGATTAAAAACTATACAAACCCCGTCAGGCTATGGCAGACGTGTCATTCAACCTATTTTAAGTCGATGTACCATCACAAGGGTTTTGGAAATATATTATGAAGGTTGAAAAGTTACTTAGGCTGAATCCCAATTCTCTGTCTTACCCCTTCCCCTACCCCTACCCCTTTGTCTTACCCCTAGCCCTTGTCCCTCGAAACCGAGTGGTAAGCACTAGGGTTGAAAACATACCCCTATGAAATGAGACGCCACTTGGTTACGTCATCATACAGTACATCATACTCCGGCGTCCCTGTATGATACAGGACAGTATATTGTAACGAGTGGAAATAAGTATGGCCCCTTTAAGAGCTGCGCGCTCTCTGTTGAACGGGCTGTAATGGTATTGTGCTGTGCGACTCGAACAACCCCATGTATGTGGGTCATTTCTGTGTTGATGCTCATTATTCTTGCTTTGTTTTATTGAGTTACGCTGTGGAAGTCAAGGTGGAGCGTGTGGCAGACAGTTGCAGGAGTTTGATTTGTCAATAAATTGCGAGTGAATAATCGCCTCCGTGAGTCTGTCTGGCCTAATACTTCAGCTGCGAGCTATCCTTATTTTGTTTCCCTCCTAACACAACGCGTTACAATATGTAAAGCACGTATCTTTTTCCTGGACATGTCGCCTGGATTTCGGGATCACCCAAAATGTCCGGGATTCGGCTTTTGCTTTCAGAGTGTTGTTTCAATCGGACTGAATTCATTCAAATCTGTGAATCTGAATGTAGTGTTTAACGTACATGAACGCTAAACAAGTGATCGGTTTATGTGCATTTTAGCATTGCTTAAATTCCTGTGTTTTCGTATCAGTCGGGATCCGTTTGAAGCTGAATACATGACCTGCATAGCTGGCACATACGTGTCAGTGTCAAATAATGAAACGTTACACATAATGAATGGCGACTGTAGAAAACAAAAGCCGAATCCCGGACATTAGTCAGAGAAATGCGGGACTGATTGTGCAAACCAGCAATGTATCGTTAGCATAGCCTAGCGTAGCAGACCAGCGATTTTTAAAAACGTTTAAAAACGTTTCAGTTAACAACATGGTTGCAAATATATATGTACATGACTGTGTAGAGTACAAAACACGACTCTCATAATTTTTCAATCAATCATTTAAGCCGAAAATGAGACTTTCTTGATGGTATGCCCGCCTTTGTTGCCGGTTGCGCAGTGCATTCTGGGTACCCCTTGGTTTCAAGTAAGCTCGCGAAAATTCTTGGTTTTAAGGGGTATCTACCCCTTCCCCTTAGCCCTACCCCTAGATCAAAATGAGAATTGGGATAGCCCTTACTCTCACGTGAACGTGCAAAACTAAGGGGAAGGGGTAAGGGGAAGGGGTAAGACAGAGAATTGGGATTCAGCCTTAGTGTTACTTTAAAGGGTTTCAGAATCGTCTGTTTTGTGTGAAATAAAATAGCTGTAAAATAATAGTGGTTTCCATAAAAAAGTTTAATAAACATTTGTCAATGTTTTTTTGCACTTTATTTAAATTAGGACACGTTCATTTTTCAGTGTTTGTTTGGCAGCTGTAGCAGCCATTGACCGGTTTTGTACGTTTTTTTTTTTTTTTTTACAGTGTAGATAAGGCTCAGGTGTGGCCTTTTCTGTGGGGATTTCTGGTTTACCTAAGGCTGATAATCGGTACCAACACTAAAACCAATTCAGGCCCAGTGCAGGGCCATTTAAGGTTTAATAATTGGCTGAGACTTTGGCGACTTATGACCCATGTGTGGCCCTTGTCTTTAACCCTCTGGGGTCTAAGGTGTTTTGGGGCCCTTGGGATGTTTTGACATGCCCTGACATTTGTGCTTTTTTTAGTTATTTATAAACATGATAATGGCAAAGGTGTAAATTCACTCTATATAGCACAGACAGGGCTACCATAATATGTGAGCAACATGAATGTAGATGTTTGTATTTTTAAGAGAATAATGTTTATGCGTGGTTATTGGAAAAAATAAAAATGAAAGTTGCTGAAATAAGACCACAAAACTCATACTAAATATGTGTCAATAAGACTTTTGACTAATGGATGTTGTCGCTTCGAGTTCTGGCTTCAAAATTATGTGAAAATAATCTTGCTTTATCGTTCACATAAACCAATACATTGATTTAAATTGTGTAAAACAGGTTTTGCTTGGAAAGCCAATATGCGAGGGGGGCGTGAAGGGGGAGTAGTTTACACCTGAGAATACAATGTCCCACCCACTCTGCATAATGAGCCATTCATTCAGGTGTGACACTGACTGAGCCACAATGCAAGGACAAAAGATATATTTAGAAGAAGACTTATATTGACCATTTAAGATTTTGCTTACATCTATCTTGTAAATATGTTTTGATATTTTATTAAAAAGGTTACAATTACAACAATAATTACAATTTCAACAATATTTCAAGTGTACTCTTTCTTTGTAAAAAAATGATTATAGGCCTACATTTTATCATATGTATTCATTAGTTTGAATATAGCCAACATTGGAACAGCTAACATCTTAGTTGATGACTTTATTTTTGACAAAAATAGTATTTTATATATATATGACATATGAGCAGAAATTGCTAAACAAAAGCTTATTTGATGTGGCAGTATATTCTACAGTAAAAACTGTACCCAAATCTAGTCAACAAAATGTTGTCTTTCATATTTCGCCTGACTGTAACGTTGTTTTTATGAAATATTAGGGCATATAAATGTTAATTTGCAGTTTAATACGTTGCTTATACAAATAGCCTACATTTTATTTCAACATATTTCAGTCGATTTTTACTCATCTCAGTATAGCAATACAGTTTGCTAAAACATCATCATTCATTCACACACAGAAAGCGATTTAAATTTAAACAGTCTTTTTGCGAGCTGTGGTAAACAGCGCGCATCACTGCCGTTCATTCATTCACAAACAGAAACGCGATTCACTTGAGCAGGAAAAAAACGTACTACAGTATTCCTCAGCTCAGTTGGATCCTTGCTCCTCGAAATACCCGCACTTCTGAGGTACATTTTCCATTATTATTATTCCTCACAGCGCTGCCAGGCGGTGTAAACAAGTAATGATCTGAATAAACTTGTGTTTTCTCGAGCTGATATGGGGGCGTTCACAGGTTTGCGTGGATTGCCTCATTCATTTGCGTTTGAATAGCGCGCGCTCTCTGGGGCGTGGTCACATTACATTTGAATGAGCTCTAATGAGCTCGACTGGAATCGCTCTCTTTTAATACAGATTTCACAAGCTGAGAATATTTGTTTTTTTATATAAATTACTTCATTTAAAAGAAGAGAATTCAAGCTTCATGCCTGTGTGTCTGTATGTCTGTTTGACTGAGTATTCGCTGAGTTATTGTTCATTTTCGGACGCGTTTCAGAATGGACTTAACTGACAGAGAGAAGGCAGAACTCGCTTCGTGTTTATTTTTCTTTATTTGGCAAAAAGCACAACACTTTGTTTTTATTGTGAGTATACACAAAAATAATACACATTTAACAGAATCGATTGATGTATGAAACTTGTTTGTAATATCAAAGTCAACAGAGCAAAATGAATCTCTTTTGAACTGATAAAAAAAAAAGCGAGCTGGTATCGCCGGTGATACCGCCGACCCCAGGGGGTTAACAGAATGGGCAGGCACTAGTTTTAATACAACACGTCTGTCGTTAGGGAGCCGCACTCCCTGGCAGACAGCGATTCTGAGTACGTTCTGTGCAAGGAAATAAACGCTTGTCGTCTGGCTGAATCTTGGCTCTGTTGTAGTACAGATGAACTGAAGCAGCAGTAAGGATTTCAAAACCACGACAGTTTTGAGTTTGGCTCAGTGCTGCAAAAGGATGGAGCAAACTGGCTGCTTGTTCTGAAACTGCTGGACTCGTCCGGGATTTGAACCCGGGACCTCTCGCACCCAAAGCGAGAATCATACCCCTAGACCAACGAGCCTCGTCGGAAGAAAGTCTTTCGGGAGGGCGCCACAAATTCAGTGAAGTTCACCTCAAAGACGGAACCCGACCTGGCGTCGAGATACTAGAGTGTAGTTGTTTGAGCGTCAGAAACCACTTGAAGTCATATTACAGATCAAAGGCAGAGCTTGCCAAACAAGGCCTAGTGGCCTAATGGATAAGGTGTCAGCCTCCGGAGCTGGAGATTGTGGGTTCAAGTCCCACCTTGGTTGTCTTTGATGGGCTTTGTTGGGCAACTGTGAGAGACATAATCTAAAATAAAAAAATCCAGAAATCACAATGTATGATTTTTTAACTATTTATTTGTATGATACAGCTGCAAATAAGTATTTGAACACCTGAGAAATCAATGTTAACATTTGGTACAGTAGCCTTTGTTTGCAATTACAGAGGTCAAAGGTTTCCTGTAGTTTTTCACCAGGTTTGCACACACTGCAGGAGGGATTTTGGCCCACTCCTCCACATAGATCTTCTCTAGATCAGTCAGGTTTCTGGGCTGTCGCTGAGAAACACGGAGTTTGAGCTCCCTCCAAAGATTCTCTATTGGGTTTAGGTCTGGAGACTGGCTAGGCCACGCCAGAACCTTGATATGCTTCTTACAGAGCCACTCCTTGGTTATCCTGGCTGTGTGCTTCGGGTCATTGTCATATTGGAAGACCCAGCCTTGACCCATCTTCAATGCTCTAACTGAGGGAAGGAGGTTGTTCCCCAAAATCTCGCAATACATGGCCCCGGTCATCCTCTCCTTAATACAGTGCAGTCGCCCTGTCCCATGTGCAGAAAAACACCCCCAAAGCATGATGCTACCACCCCCATGCTTCATAGTAGGGATGGTGTTCTTGGGATGGTACTCATCATTCTTCTTCCTCCAAACACGTTTTGTGGAATTATGACCAAAAAGTTCTATTTTGGTCTCATCTGACCACATGACTTTCTCCCATGACTCCTCTGGATCATCCAAATGGTCATTGGCAAACTTAAGACGGGCCTTGACATGTGCTGGTTTAAGCAGGGGAACCGTCCGTGCCATGCATGATTTCAAACCATGACGTCTTAGTGTATTACCAACAGTAACCTTGGAAACGGTGGTCCCAGCTCTTTTCAGGTCATTGACCAGCTCCTCCCGTGTAGTTCTGGGCTGATTTCTCACCTTTCTTAGGATCATTGAGACCCCACGAGGTGAGATCTTGCATGGAGACCCAGTCCAAGGGAGATTGACAGTCATGTTTAGCTTCTTCCATTTTCTAATGATTGCTCCAACAGTGGACCTTTTTTCACCAAGCTGCTTGGCAATTTCCCCGTAGCCCTTTCCAGCCTTGTGGAGGTGTACAATTTTGTCTCTAGTGTCTTTGGACAGCTCTTTGGTCTTGGCCATGTTAGTAGTTGGATTCTTACTGATTGTATGGGGTGGACAGGTGTCTTTATGCAGCTAACGACCTCAAACAGGTGCATCTAATTTAGGATAATAAATGGAGTGGAGGTGGACATTTTAAAGGCAGACTAACAGGTCTTTGAGGTTCAGAATTCTAGCTGATAGACAGGTGTTCAAATACTTATTTGCAGCTGTATCATACAAATAAATAGTTAAAAAATCATATATTGTGATTTCTGGATTTTTTTTTTTTTAGATTATGTCTCTCACAGTGGACATGCACCTACGATGACAATTTCAGACCCCTCCATGATTTCCAAGTGGGAGAACTTGCAAAATAGCAGGGTGTTCAAATACTTATTTTCCTCACTGTATACCTGTGCTTAGCGTTTCTGCAAAAGAGCCACGGTGATTCAATTAAGAGCGATATAAAATGGTTTGAATCCCACTACGGCATCTACAGGCCTGCAAAAAGTTCAATTTGGCCGAAGCGTCAGCCTCTGATGCTGCAGAACGTGACGTCAAGTACTATGTGGGTTGCAGTAAATGTGGGGCCAGATATGAAGTGGTTGATAAAGAAAAGCAGCAGAGTCAGAGAACCCTTGAACTCATACTAAAGCTGAGAGGGCTCGTCCGGGATTTGAACCCGGGACCTCTCGCACCCTAAGCGAGAATCATACCCCTAGACCAACGAGCCTGACTGATGTAGCTTGGGACTACGTGCGTACACTTGTACAGTCACCAAACCCTGGCTTCGAACAGAATGAGCGTTTGTCGTTAGGGAGCCATACTCCCTGGCATGCAGCGATTCTGAGTACGTTCTGTGAAGGAAATAAACACTTGCCATCTGGCTGAATTAGAATTAGTAATTAGTATAGTAATATAAATTATAATTAGTATCATTTAACTCATAACAATATCTTTTTTTATTATTTTTTAGATATCTTACTTTTTTTATTGTGTACATATATATATATATCGTCTGTTTGCATACGTTTCATTGTATTTTACAGAGTTGTTTACAAGTTCTAGTTCTATTATTGTTGCAATGTTTTACCCTTTACTCTAGTTTTAGGCCTAATAACATCTGGCAAAGGCACTACCGATGAAAACTAGCCTTCGGGCTAATTTGGGTACATTTGCATTCATGAATGTTGATTGATATACACTGTCCCTTTTCTAAATAAATAAAATCTTGGCTAAGTTATAGTACAGATGAACACAAGCAGCAGCAAGGATTTCAAGAGCACAACAGTTTTGAGTTCGGCTCAGTGCTGCAAAGGAATGAGCCAACTGGCTGCTTGTTCTGAAACTGCTGGGCTCGTCCGGGATTTGAACCCGGGACCTCTCGCACCCGAAGCGAGAATCATACCCCTAGACCAACGAGCCTGATTAATGAAGGTTTGGGCTACTTGCGTACACTTGTACAGTCACTGAACGCTGGCCTTTAACAGAATGGGCAGGCACTAGTTTTAATACAACACGTCTGTCGTTAGGGAGCCGTACTCCCTGGAAGGCATCGATTTTGAGAATGTTCTGTGAAGGAAATAAACACTTGTCATCTGGCTGAATTTTAGTACAGATGAAGACAAACAGCCTTAAGGATTTCACAGCAGTTTTGAGTTTGGCTCAGCGCTCCAAAGGAGGGAGCCAACTGGCTGCTTGTTCTGAAACTGCTGGGCTCGTCCGGGATTTGAACCCGGGACCTCTCGCACCCAAAGCGAGAATCATACCCCTAGACCAACGAGCCTGGCTGATGAAGGATCGGGCTACTTGCGTACACTTGTACAGTCACCGAACGCTGGCCTCTAACAGAATGGGCGGGCACTAGTTTTAATAGAAAGCGTCTGTCGTTAGGGAGCCGCACTCCCTGGCAGACAGCGATTCTGAGTACGTTCTGTGCAAGGAAATAAACGCTTGTCGTCTGGCTGAATCTTGGCTCTGTTGTAGTACAGATGAACTCAAGCAGCAGTAAGGATTTCAAAACCACGACAGTTTTGAGTTTGGCTCAGTGCTGCAAAAGGATGGAGCCAACTGGCTGCTTGTTCTGAAACTGCTGGGCTCGTCCGGGATTTGAACCCGGGACCTCTCGCACCCAAAGCGAGAATCATACCCCTAGACCAACGAGCCTCGTCGGAAGGAAGTCTTTCGGGAGGGCGCCACAAATTCAGTGAAGTTCACCTCAAAGACGGAACCCGACCTGGCGTCGAGATACTAGAGTGTAGTTGTTTGAGCGTCAGAAACCACTTGAAGTCATATTACAGATCAAAGGCAGAGCTTGCCAGACAAGGCCTAGTGGCCTAATGGATAAGGCGTCAGCCTCCGGAGCTGGAGATTGTGGGTTCAAGTCCCACCTGGGTCGTCTTTGATGGGCTTTGTTTAAGTTGGCCGTTCGACCAATTCAAGGATGGTTTGTTCAAAGCAACGCTGTAGCCATGATGAGCGCAAGATCTGAATTAGCATAGAACCGACAAACTTCTGATATCTGTGGTGGGTTTTTGTGTGCATCATTCTGTCCTGCCCTGCCCGTGCATGCGCCCTATCAGGCTGAAATTACACAAAGCACCCTGCGCAAGAGGCCCAGTGGCTTAAGGGGAAAAGGCCACTTTTGCTTTTGCACCGGACCTACGACGGAGTCTTTGCGTACGAAAGCAGAGAGGCAGATTACACACAAAACAAGTGGGAAAGAGTCATGAACTATAAATGAATCTAGACATACAAAAACATCATTGATACGTTTGTTTTGACCATAGAACCAAAATGGCGGGCTCTAAATGTAAACAGCCTCATAGAGGCTACGTCGTAGGCTTGACTTTGAACCATAGGACATCAGCCCCCCACCTAGGGCGTGCTTGTTGAGCTAGCTCTAAGCCGATGCTGCAAAAAGTCAATGATAATTTGTTCAAAGAAACTCCACAGAACAACAAGTATACCTGTGCTTAGCGTTTCTGCAAAAGAGCCACGGTGATTCAATTAAGAGCGATATAAAATGGTTTGAATCCCACTACGGCATCTACAGGCCTGCAAAAAGTTCAATTTGGCCGAAGCGTCAGCCTCTGATGCTGCAGAACGTGACGTCAAGTACTATGTGGGTTGCAGTAAATGTGGGGCCAGATATGAAGTGGTTGATAAAGAAAAGCAGCAGAGTCAGAGAACCCTTGAACTCATACTAAAGCTGAGAGGGCTCGTCCGGGATTTGAACCCGGGACCTCTCGCACCCTAAGCGAGAATCATACCCCTAGACCAACGAGCCTGACTGATGAAGCTTGGGACTACGTGCGTACACTTGTACAGTCACCAAACCCTGGCTTCGAACAGAATGAGCGTTTGTCGTTAGGGAGCCATACTCCCTGGCATGCAGCGATTCTGAGTACGTTCTGTGAAGGAAATAAACACTTGCCATCTGGCTGAATTAGAATTAGTAATTAGTATAGTAATATAAATTATAATTAGTATCATTTAACTCATAACAATATCTTTTTTTATTATTTTTTAGATATCTTACTTTTTTTATTGTGTACATATATATATATATATATATATATATATATATATATCGTCTGTTTGCATACGTTTCATTGTATTTTACAGAGTTGTTTACAAGTTCTAGTTCTATTATTGTTGCAATGTTTTACCCTTTACTCTAGTTTTAGGCCTAATAACATCTGGCAAAGGCACTACCGATGAAAACTAGCCTTCGGGCTAATTTGGGTACATTTACATTCATGAATGTTGATTGATATACACTGTCCCTTTTCTAAATAAATAAAATCTTGGCTAAGTTATAGTACAGATGAACACAAGCAGCAGCAAGGATTTCAAGAGCACAACAGTTTTGAGTTCGGCTCAGTGCTGCAAAGGAATGAGCCAACTGGCTGCTTGTTCTGAAACTGCTGGGCTCGTCCGGGATTTGAACCCGGGACCTCTCGCACCCGAAGCGAGAATCATACCCCTAGACCAACGAGCCTGATTAATGAAGGTTTGGGCTACTTACGTACACTTGTACAGTCACTGAACGCTGGCCTTTAACAGAATGGGCAGGCACTAGTTTTAATACAACACGTCTGTCGTTAGGGAGCTGTACTCCCTGGAAGGCATCGATTTTGAGTATGTTCTGTGAAGGAAATAAACACTTGTCATCTGGCTGAATTTTAGTACAGATGAAGACAAACAGCCTTAAGGATTTCACAGCAGTTTTGAGTTTGGCTCAGCGCTCCAAAGGAGGGAGCCAACTGGCTGCTTGTTCTGAAACTGCTGGGCTCGTCCGGGATTTGAACCCGGGACCTCTCACACCCAAAGCGAGAATCATACCCCTAGACCAACGAGCCTGGCTGATGAAGGATCGGGCTACTTGCGTACACTTGTACAGTCACCGAACGCTGGCCTCTAACAGAATGGGCGGGCACTAGTTTTAATAGAAAGCGTCTGTCGTTAGGGAGCCGCACTCCCTGGCAGACAGCGATTCTGAGTACGTTCTGTGCAAGGAAATAAACGCTTGTCGTCTGGCTGAATCTTGGCTCTGTTGTAGTACAGATGAACTCAAGCAGCAGTAAGGATTTCAAAACCACGACAGTTTTGAGTTTGGCTCAGTGCTGCAAAAGGATGGAGCCAACTGGCTGCTTGTTCTGAAACTGGCTGCTTGTTCTGAAACTGCTGGGCTCGTCCGGGATTTGAACCCGGGACCTCTCGCACCCAAAGCGAGAATCATACCCCTAGACCAACGAGCCTCGTCGGAAGGAAGTCTTTCGGGAGGGCGCCACAAATTCAGTGAAGTTCACCTCAAAGACGGAACCCGACCTGGCGTCGAGATACTAGAGTGTAGTTGTTTGAGCGTCAGAAACCACTTGAAGTCATATTACAGATCAAAGGCAGAGCTTGCCAGACAAGGCCTAGTGGCCTAATGGATAAGGCGTCAGCCTCCGGACCTGGAGATTGTGGGTTCAAGTCCCACCTGGGTCGTCTTTGATGGGCTTTGTTTAAGTTGGCCGTTCGACCAATTCAAGGATGGTTTGTTCAAAGCAACGCTGTAGCCATGATGAGCGCAAGATCTGAATTAGCATAGAACCGACAAACTTCTGATATCTGTGGTGGGTTTTTGTGTGCATCATTCTGTCCTGCCCTGCCCGTGCATGCGCCCTATCAGGCTGAAATTACACAAAGCACCCTGCGCAAGAGGCCCAGTGGCTTAAGGGGAAAAGGCCACTTTTTGCTTTTGCACCAGACCTACGACGGAGTCTTTGCGTACGAAAGCAGAGAGGCAGATTACACACAAAACAAGTGGGAAAGAGTCATGAACTATAAATGAATCTAGACATACAAAAACATCATTGATACGTTTGTTTTGACCATAGAACCAAAATGGCGGGCTCTAAATGTAAACAGCCTCATAGAGGCTACGTCGTAGGCTTGACTTTGAACCATAGGACATCAGCCCCCCACCTAGGGCCTGCTTGTTGAGCTAGCTCTAAGCCGATGCTGCAAAAAGTCAATGATAATTTGTTCAAAGAAACTCCACAGAACAACAAGTATACCCGTGCTTAGCGTTTCTGCAAAAGAGCCACGGTGATTCAATTAAGAGCGATATAAAATGGTTTGAATCCCACTACGGCATCTACAGGCCTGCAAAAAGTTAAATTTGGCCGAAGCGTCAGCCTCTGATGCTGCAGAACGTGACGTCAAGTACTATGTGGGTTGCAGTAAATGTGGGGCCAGATATGAAGTGGTTGATAAAGAAAAGCAGCAGAGTCAGAGAACCCTTGAACTCATACTAAAGCTGAGAGGGCTTGTCCGGGATTTGAACCCGGGACCTCTCGCACCCTAAGCGAGAATCATACCCCTAGACCAACGAGCCTGACTGATGAAGCTTGGGACTACGTGCGTACACTTGTACAGTCACCAAACCCTGGCTTCGAACAGAATGAGCGTTTGTCGTTAGGGAGCCATACTCCCTGGCATGCAGCGATTCTGAGTACGTTCTGTGAAGGAAATAAACACTTGCCATCTGGCTGAATTAGAATTAGTAATTAGTATAGTAATATAAATTATAATTAGTATCATTTAACTCATAACAATATCTTTTTTTATTCTTTTTTAGATATCTTACTTTTTTTATTGTGTACATATATATATATATATATATATATATATATATCGTCTGTTTGCATACGTTTCATTGTATTTTACAGAGTTGTTTACAAGTTCTAGTTCTATTATTGTTGCAATGTTTTACCCTTTACTCTAGTTTTAGGCCTAATAACATCTGGCAAAGGCACTACCGATGAAAACTAGCCTTCGGGCTAATTTGGGTACATTTACATTCATGAATGTTGATTGATATACACTGTCCCTTTTCTAAATAAATCAAATCTTGGCTAAGTTATAGTACAGATGAACACAAGCAGCAGCAAGGATTTCAAGAGCACAACAGTTTTGAGTTCGGCTCAGTGCTGCAAAGGAATGAGCCAACTGGCTGCTTGTTCTGAAACTGCTGGGCTCGTCCGGGATTTGAACCCGGGACCTCTCGCACCCGAAGCGAGAATCATACCCCTAGACCAACGAGCCTGATTAATGAAGGTTTGGGCTACTTGCGTACACTTGTACAGTCACTGAACGCTGGCCTTTAACAGAATGGGCAGGCACTAGTTTTAATACAACACGTCTGTCGTTAGGGAGCCGTACTCCCTGGAAGGCATCGATTTTGAGTATGTTCTGTGAAGGAAATAAACACTTGTCATCTGGCTGAATTTTAGTACAGATGAAGACAAACAGCCTTAAGGATTTCACAGCAGTTTTGAGTTTGGCTCAGCGCTCCAAAGGAGGGAGCCAACTGGCTGCTTGTTTTGAAACTGCTGGGCTCGTCCGGGATTTGAACCCGGGACCTCTCACACCCAAAGCGAGAATCATACCCCTAGACCAACGAGCCTGGCTGATGAAGGATCGGGCTACTTGCGTACACTTGTACAGTCACCGAACGCTGGCCTCTAACAGAATGGGCGGGCACTAGTTTTAATAGAAAGCGTCTGTCGTTAGGGAGCCGCACTCCCTGGCAGACAGCGATTCTGAGTACGTTCTGTGCAAGGAAATAAACGCTTGTCGTCTGGCTGAATCTTGGCTCTGTTGTAGTACAGATGAACTCAAGCAGCAGTAAGGATTTCAAAACCACGACAGTTTTGAGTTTGGCTCAGTGCTGCAAAAGGATGGAGCCAACTGGCTGCTTGTTCTGAAACTGGCTGCTTGTTCTGAAACTGCTGGGCTCGTCCGGGATTTGAACCCGGGACCTCTCGCACCCAAAGCGAGAATCATACCCCTAGACCAACGAGCCTCGTCGGAAGGAAGTCTTTCGGGAGGGCGCCACAAATTCAGTGAAGTTCACCTCAAAGACGGAACCCGACCTGGCGTCGAGATACTAGAGTGTAGTTGTTTGAGCGTCAGAAACCACTTGAAGTCATATTACAGATCAAAGGCAGAGCTTGCCAGACAAGGCCTAGTGGCCTAATGGATAAGGCGTCAGCCTCCGGACCTGGAGATTGTGGGTTCAAGTCCCACCTGGGTCGTCTTTGATGGGCTTTGTTTAAGTTGGCCGTTCGACCAATTCAAGGATGGTTTGTTCAAAGCAACGCTGTAGCCATGATGAGCGCAAGATCTGAATTAGCATAGAACCGACAAACTTCTGATATCTGTGGTGGGTTTTTGTGTGCATCATTCTGTCCTGCCCTGCCCGTGCATGCGCCCTATCAGGCTGAAATTACACAAAGCACCCTGCGCAAGAGGCCCAGTGGCTTAAGGGGAAAAGGCCACTTTTGCTTTTGCACCGGACCTACGACGGAGTCTTTGCGTACGAAAGCAGAGAGGCAGATTACACACAAAACAAGTGGGAAAGAGTCATGAACTATAAATGAATCTAGACATACAAAAACATCATTGATACGTTTGTTTTGACCATAGAACCAAAATGGCGGGCTCTAAATGTAAACAGCCTCATAGAGGCTACGTCGTAGGCTTGACTTTGAACCATAGGACATCAGCCCCCCACCTAGGGCCTGCTTGTTGAGCTAGCTCTAAGCCGATGCTGCAAAAAGTCAATGATAATTTGTTCAAAGAAACTCCACAGAACAACAAGTATACCCGTGCTTAGCGTTTCTGCAAAAGAGCCACGGTGATTCAATTAAGAGCGATATAAAATGGTTTGAATCCCACTACGGCATCTACAGGCCTGCAAAAAGTTAAATTTGGCCGAAGCGTCAGCCTCTGATGCTGCAGAACGTGACGTCAAGTACTATGTGGGTTGCAGTAAATGTGGGGCCAGATATGAAGTGGTTGATAAAGAAAAGCAGCAGAGTCAGAGAACCCTTGAACTCATACTAAAGCTGAGAGGGCTCGTCCGGGATTTGAACCCGGGACCTCTCGCACCCTAAGCGAGAATCATACCCCTAGACCAACGAGCCTGACTGATGAAGCTTGGGACTACGTGCGTACACTTGTACAGTCACCAAACCCTGGCTTCGAACAGAATGAGCGTTTGTCGTTAGGGAGCCATACTCCCTGGCATGCAGCGATTCTGAGTACGTTCTGTGAAGGAAATAAACACTTGCCATCTGGCTGAATTAGAATTAGTAATTAGTATAGTAATATAAATTATAATTAGTATCATTTAACTCATAACAATATCTTTTTTTATTCTTTTTTAGATATCTTACTTTTTTTATTGTGTACATATATATATATATATATATATATATATATATATATATATATATATATATATCGTCTGTTTGCATACGTTTCATTGTATTTTACAGAGTTGTTTACAAGTTCTAGTTCTATTATTGTTGCAATGTTTTACCCTTTACTCTAGTTTTAGGCCTAATAACATCTGGCAAAGGCACTACCGATGAAAACTAGCCTTCGGGCTAATTTGGGTACATTTACATTCATGAATGTTGATTGATATACACTGTCCCTTTTCTAAATAAATAAAATCTTGGCTAAGTTATAGTACAGATGAACACAAGCAGCAGCAAGGATTTCAAGAGCACAACAGTTTTGAGTTCGGCTCAGTGCTGCAAAGGAATGAGCCAACTGGCTGCTTGTTCTGAAACTGCTGGGCTCGTCCGGGATTTGAACCCGGGACCTCTCGCACCCGAAGCGAGAATCATACCCCTAGACCAACGAGCCTGCTTAATGACGGTTTGGGCTACTTGCGTACACTTGTACAGTCACTGAACGCTGGCCTTTAACAGAATGGGCAGGCACTAGTTTTAATACAACACGTCTGTCGTTAGGGAGCCGTACTCCCTGGAAGGCATCAATTTTGAGTATGTTCTGTGAAGGAAATAAACACTTGTCATCTGGCTGAATTTTAGTACAGATGAAGACAAACAGCCTTAAGGATTTCACAGCAGTTTTGAGTTTGGCTCAGCGCTCCAAAGGAGGGAGCCAACTGGCTGCTTGTTTTGAAACTGCTGGGCTCGTCCGGGATTTGAACCCGGGACCTCTCACACCCAAAGCGAGAATCATACCCCTAGACCAACGAGCCTGGCTGATGAAGGATCGGGCTACTTGCGTACACTTGTACAGTCACCGAACGCTGGCCTCTAACAGAATGGGCGGGCACTAGTTTTAATAGAAAGCGTCTGTCGTTAGGGAGCCGCACTCCCTGGCAGACAGCGATTCTGAGTACGTTCTGTGCAAGGAAATAAACGCTTGTCGTCTGGCTGAATCTTGGCTCTGTTGTAGTACAGATGAACTCAAGCAGCAGTAAGGATTTCAAAACCACGACAGTTTTGAGTTTGGCTCAGTGCTGCAAAAGGATGGAGCCAACTGGCTGCTTGTTCTGAAACTGGCTGCTTGTTCTGAAACTGCTGGGCTCGTCCGGGATTTGAACCCGGGACCTCTCGCACCCAAAGCGAGAATCATACCCCTAGACCAACGAGCCTCGTCGGAAGGAAGTCTTTCGGGAGGGCGCCACAAATTCAGTGAAGTTCACCTCAAAGACGGAACCCGACCTGGCGTCGAGATACTAGAGTGTAGTTGTTTGAGCGTCAGAAACCACTTGAAGTCATATTACAGATCAAAGGCAGAGCTTGCCAGACAAGGCCTAGTGGCCTAATGGATAAGGCGTCAGCCTCCGGACCTGGAGATTGTGGGTTCAAGTCCCACCTGGGTCGTCTTTGATGGGCTTTGTTTAAGTTGGCCGTTCGACCAATTCAAGGATGGTTTGTTCAAAGCAACGCTGTAGCCATGATGAGCGCAAGATCTGAATTAGCATAGAACCGACAAACTTCTGATATCTGTGGTGGGTTTTTGTGTGCATCATTCTGTCCTGCCCTGCCCGTGCATGCGCCCTATCAGGCTGAAATTACACAAAGCACCCTGCGCAAGAGGCCCAGTGGCTTAAGGGGAAAAGGCCACTTTTTGCTTTTGCACCAGACCTACGACGAAGTCTTTGCGTACGAAAGCAGAGAGGCAGATTACACACAAAACAAGTGGGAAAGAGTCATGAACTATAAATGAATCTAGACATACAAAAACATCATTGATACGTTTGTTTTGACCATAGAACCAAAATGGCGGGCTCTAAATGTAAACAGCCTCATAGAGGCTACGTCGTAGGCTTGACTTTGAACCATAGGACATCAGCCCCCCACCTAGGGCGTGCTTGTTGAGCTAGCTCTAAGCCGATGCTGCAAAAAGTCAATGATAATTTGTTCAAAGAAACTCCACAGAACAACAAGTATACCTGTGCTTAGCGTTTCTGCAAAAGAGCCACGGTGATTCAATTAAGAGCGATATAAAATGGTTTGAATCCCACTACGGCATCTACAGGCCTGCAAAAAGTTCAATTTGGCCGAAGCGTCAGCCTCTGATGCTGCAGAACGTGACGTCAAGTACTATGTGGGTTGCAGTAAATGTGGGGCCAGATATGAAGTGGTTGATAAAGAAAAGCAGCAGAGTCAGAGAACCCTTGAACTCATACTAAAGCTGAGAGGGCTCGTCCGGGATTTGAACCCGGGACCTCTCGCACCCTAAGCGAGAATCATACCCCTAGACCAACGAGCCTGACTGATGAAGCTTGGGACTACGTGCATACACTTGTACAGTCACCAAACCCTGGCTTCGAACAGAATGAGCGTTTGTCGTTAGGGAGCCATACTCCCTGGCATGCAGCGATTCTGAGTACGTTCTGTGAAGGAAATAAACACTTGCCATCTGGCTGAATTAGAATTAGTAATTAGTATAGTAATATAAATTATAATTAGTATCATTTAACTCATAACAATATCTTTTTTTATTATTTTTTAGATATCTTACTTTTTTTATTTTGTATATATATATATATATATATATATATATATATATATATATATATATATATATATATCGTCTGTTTGCATACGTTTCATTGTATTTTACAGAGTTGTTTACAAGTTCTAGTTCTATTATTGTTGCAATGTTTTACCCTTTACTCTAGTTTTAGGCCTAATAACATCTGGCAAAGGCACTACCGATGAAAACTAGCCTTCGGGCTAATTTGGGTACATTTACATTCATGAATGTTGATTGATATACACTGTCCCTTTTCTAAATAAATAAAATCTTGGCTAAGTTATAGTACAGATGAACACAAGCAGCAGCAAGGATTTCAAGAGCACAACAGTTTTGAGTTCGGCTCAGTGCTGCAAAGGAATGAGCCAACTGGCTGCTTGTTCTGAAACTGCTGGGCTCGTCCGGGATTTGAACCCGGGACCTCTCGCACCCGAAGCGAGAATCATACCCCTAGACCAACGAGCCTGATTAATGAAGGTTTGGGCTACTTGCGTACACTTGTACAGTCACTGAACGCTGGCCTTTAACAGAATGGGCAGGCACTAGTTTTAATACAACACGTCTGTCGTTAGGGAGCCGTACTCCCTGGAAGGCATCGATTTTGAGTATGTTCTGTGAAGGAAATAAACACTTGTCATCTGGCTGAATTTTAGTACAGATGAAGACAAACAGCCTTAAGGATTTCACAGCAGTTTTGAGTTTGGCTCAGCGCTCCAAAGGAGGGAGCCAACTGGCTGCTTGTTCTGAAACTGCTGGGCTCGTCCGGGATTTGAACCCGGGACCTCTCGCACCCAAAGCGAGAATCATACCCCTAGACCAACGAGCCTGGCTGATGAAGGATCGGGCTACTTGCGTACACTTGTACAGTCACCGAACGCTGGCCTCTAACAGAATGGGCGGGCACTAGTTTTAATAGAAAGCGTCTGTCGTTAGGGAGCCGCACTCCCTGGCAGACAGCGATTCTGAGTACGTTCTGTGCAAGGAAATAAACGCTTGTCGTCTGGCTGAATCTTGGCTCTGTTGTAGTACAGATGAACTCAAGCAGCAGTAAGGATTTCAAAACCACGACAGTTTTGAGTTTGGCTCAGTGCTGCAAAAGGATGGAGCCAACTGGCTGCTTGTTCTGAAACTGCTGGGCTCGTCCGGGATTTGAACCCGGGACCTCTCGCACCCAAAGCGAGAATCATACCCCTAGACCAACGAGCCTCGTCGGAAGGAAGTCTTTCGGGAGGGCGCCACAAATTCAGTGAAGTTCACCTCAAAGACGGAACCCGACCTGGCGTCGAGATACTAGAGTGTAGTTGTTTGAGCGTCAGAAACCACTTGAAGTCATATTACAGATCAAAGGCAGAGCTTGCCAGACAAGGCCTAGTGGCCTAATGGATAAGGCGTCAGCCTCCGGACCTGGAGATTGTGGGTTCAAGTCCCACCTGGGTCGTCTTTGATGGGCTTTGTTTAAGTTGGCCGTTCGACCAATTCAAGGATGGTTTGTTCAAAGCAACGCTGTAGCCATGATGAGCGCAAGATCTGAATTAGCATAGAACCGACAAACTTCTGATATCTGTGGTGGGTTTTTGTGTGCATCATTCTGTCCTGCCCTGCCCGTGCATGCGCCCTATCAGGCTGAAATTACACAAAGCACCCTGCGCAAGAGGCCCAGTGGCTTAAGGGGAAAAGGCCACTTTTTGCTTTTGCACCAGACCTACGACGGAGTCTTTGCGTACGAAAGCAGAGAGGCAGATTACACACAAAACAAGTGGGAAAGAGTCATGAACTATAAATGAATCTAGACATACAAAAACATCATTGATACGTTTGTTTTGACCATAGAACCAAAATGGCGGGCTCTAAATGTAAACAGCCTCATAGAGGCTACGTCGTAGGCTTGACTTTGAACCATAGGACATCAGCCCCCCACCTAGGGCCTGCTTGTTGAGCTAGCTCTAAGCCGATGCTGCAAAAAGTCAATGATAATTTGTTCAAAGAAACTCCACAGAACAACAAGTATACCCGTGCTTAGCGTTTCTGCAAAAGAGCCACGGTGATTCAATTAAGAGCGATATAAAATGGTTTGAATCCCACTACGGCATCTACAGGCCTGCAAAAAGTTAAATTTGGCCGAAGCGTCAGCCTCTGATGCTGCAGAACGTGACGTCAAGTACTATGTGGGTTGCAGTAAATGTGGGGCCAGATATGAAGTGGTTGATAAAGAAAAGCAGCAGAGTCAGAGAACCCTTGAACTCATACTAAAGCTGAGAGGGCTCGTCCGGGATTTGAACCCGGGACCTCTCGCACCCTAAGCGAGAATCATACCCCTAGACCAACGAGCCTGACAGATGAAGCTTGGGACTACGTGCGTACACTTGTACAGTCACCAAACCCTGGCTTCGAACAGAATGAGCGTTTGTCGTTAGGGAGCCATACTCCCTGGCATGCAGCGATTCTGAGTACGTTCTGTGAAGGAAATAAACACTTGCCATCTGGCTGAATTAGAATTAGTAATTAGTATAGTAATATAAATTATAATTAGTATCATTTAACTCATAACAATATCTTTTTTTATTATTTTTTAGATATCTTACTTTTTTTATTGTGTATATATATATATATATATATCGTCTGTTTGCATACGTTTCATTGTATTTTACAGAGTTGTTTACAAGTTCTAGTTCTATTATTGTTGCAATGTTTTACCCTTTACTCTAGTTTTAGGCCTAATAACATCTGGCAAAGGCACTACCGATGAAAACTAGCCTTCGGGCTAATTTGGGTACATTTACATTCATGAATGTTGATTGATATACACTGTCCCTTTTCTAAATAAATCAAATCTTGGCTAAGTTATAGTACAGATGAACACAAGCAGCAGCAAGGATTTCAAGAGCACAACAGTTTTGAGTTCGGCTCAGTGCTGCAAAGGAATGAGCCAACTGGCTGCTTGTTCTGAAACTGCTGGGCTCGTCCGGGATTTGAACCCGGAACCTCTCGCACCCGAAGCGAGAATCATACCCCTAGACCAACGAGCCTGATTAATGAAGGTTTGGGCTACTTGCGTACACTTGTACAGTCACTGAACGCTGGCCTTTAAAAGAATGGGCAGGCACTAGTTTTAATACAACACGTCTGTCGTTAGGGAGCCGTACTCCCTGGAAGGCATCGATTTTGAGTATGTTCTGTGAAGGAAATAAACACTTGTCATCTGGCTGAATTTTAGTACAGATGAAGACAAACAGCCTTAAGGATTTCACAGCAGTTTTGAGTTTGGCTCAGCGCTCCAAAGGAGGGAGCCAACTGGCTGCTTGTTCTGAAACTGCAGGGCTCGTCCGGGATTTGAACCCGGGACCTCTCGCACCCAAAGCGAGAATCATACCCCTAGACCAACGAGCCTGGCTGATGAAGGATCGGGCTACTTGCGTACACTTGTACAGTCACCGAACGCTGGCCTCTAACAGAATGGGCGGGCACTAGTTTTAATAGAAAGCGTCTGTCGTTAGGGAGCCGCACTCCCTGGCAGACAGCGATTCTGAGTACGTTCTGTGCAAGGAAATAAACGCTTGTCGTCTGGCTGAATCTTGGCTCTGTTGTAGTACAGATGAACTCAAGCAGCAGTAAGGATTTCAAAACCACGACAGTTTTGAGTTTGGCTCAGTGCTGCAAAAGGATGGAGCCAACTGGCTGCTTGTTCTGAAACTGCTGGGCTCGTCCGGGATTTGAACCCGGGACCTCTCGCACCCAAAGCGAGAATCATACCCCTAGACCAACGAGCCTCGTCGGAAGGAAGTCTTTCGGGAGGGCGCCACAAATTCAGTGAAGTTCACCTCAAAGACGGAACCCGACCTGGCGTCGAGATACTAGAGTGTAGTTGTTTGAGCGTCAGAAACCACTTGAAGTCATATTACAGATCAAAGGCAGAGCTTGCCAGACAAGGCCTAGTGGCCTAATGGATAAGGCGTCAGCCTCCGGAGCTGGAGATTGTGGGTTCAAGTCCCACCTGGGTCGTCTTTGATGGGCTTTGTTTAAGTTGGCCGTTCGACCAATTCAAGGATGGTTTGTTCAAAGCAACGCTGTAGCCATGATGAGCGCAAGATCTGAATTAGCATAGAACCGACAAACTTCTGATATCTGTGGTGGGTTTTTGTGTGCATCATTCTGTCCTGCCCTGCCCGTGCATGCGCCCTATCAGGCTGAAATTACACAAAGCACCCTGCGCAAGAGGCCCAGTGGCTTAAGGGGAAAAGGCTACTTTTGCTTTTGCACCGGACCTACGACGGAGTCTTTGCGTACGAAAGCAGAGAGGCAGATTACACACAAAACAAGTGGGAAAGAGTCATGAACTATAAATGAATCTAGACATACAAAAACATCATTGATACGTTTGTTTTGACCATAGAACCAAAATGGCGGGCTCTAAATGTAAACAGCCTCATAGAGGCTACGTCGTAGGCTTGACTTTGAACCATAGGACATCAGCCCCCCACCTAGGGCGTGCTTGTTGAGCTAGCTCTAAGCCGATGCTGCAAAAAGTCAATGATAATTTGTTCAAAGAAACTCCACAGAACAACAAGTATACCTGTGCTTAGCGTTTCTGCAAAAGAGCCACGGTGATTCAATTAAGAGCGATATAAAATGGTTTGAATCCCACTACGGCATCTACAGGCCTGCAAAAAGTTCAATTTGGCCGAAGCGTCAGCCTCTGATGCTGCAGAACGTGACGTCAAGTACTATGTGGGTTGCAGTAAATGTGGGGCCAGATATGAAGTGGTTGATAAAGAAAAGCAGCAGAGTCAGAGAACCCTTGAACTCATACTAAAGCTGAGAGGGCTCGTCCGGGATTTGAACCCGGGACCTCTCGCACCCTAAGCGAGAATCATACCCCTAGACCAACGAGCCTGACTGATGAAGCTTGGGACTACGTGCGTACACTTGTACAGTCACCAAACCCTGGCTTCGAACAGAATGAGCGTTTGTCGTTAGGGAGCCATACTCCCTGGCATGCAGCGATTCTGAGTACGTTCTGTGAAGGAAATAAACACTTGCCATCTGGCTGAATTAGAATTAGTAATTAGTATAGTAATATAAATTATAATTAGTATCATTTAACTCATAACAATATCTTTTTTTATTATTTTTTAGATATCTTACTTTTTTTATTGTGTACATATATATATATATATATATATATATATATATATATATATATATATATCGTCTGTTTGCATACGTTTCATTGTATTTTACAGAGTTGTTTACAAGTTCTAGTTCTATTATTGTTGCAATGTTTTACCCTTTACTCTAGTTTTAGGCCTAATAACATCTGGCAAAGGCACTACCGATGAAAACTAGCCTTCGGGCTAATTTGGGTACATTTACATTCATGAATGTTGATTGATATACACTGTCCCTTTTCTAAATAAATCAAATCTTGGCTAAGTTATAGTACAGATGAACACAAGCAGCAGCAAGGATTTCAAGAGCACAACAGTTTTGAGTTCGGCTCAGTGCTGCAAAGGAATGAGCCAACTGGCTGCTTGTTCTGAAACTGCTGGGCTCGTCCGGGATTTGAACCCGGGACCTCTCGCACCCGAAGCGATAATCATACCCCTACACCAACGAGCCTGATTAATGAAGTTTTGGGCTACTTGCGTACACTTGTACAGTCACTGAACGCTGGCCTTTAACAGAATGGGCAGGCACTAGTTTTAATACAACACGTCTGTCGTTAGGGAGCTGTACTCCCTGGAAGGCATCGATTTTGAGTATGTTCTGTGAAGGAAATAAACACTTGTCATCTGGCTGAATTTTAGTACAGATGAAGACAAACAGCCTTAAGGATTTCACAGCAGTTTTGAGTTTGGCTCAGCGCTCCAAAGGAGGGAGCCAACTGGCTGCTTGTTCTGAAACTGCTGGGCTCGTCCGGGATTTGAACCCGGGACCTCTCGCACCCAAAGCGAGAATCATACCCCTAGACCAACGAGCCTCGTCGGAAGGAAGTCTTTCGGGAGGGCGCCACAAATTCAGTGAAGTTCACCTCAAAGACGGAACCCGACCTGGCGTCGAGATACTAGAGTGTAGTTGTTTGAGCGTCAGAAACCACTTGAAGTCATATTACAGATCAAAGGCAGAGCTTGCCAGACAAGGCCTAGTGGCCTAATGGATAAGGCGTCAGCCTCCGGAGCTGGAGATTGTGGGTTCAAGTCCCACCTGGGTCGTCTTTGATGGGCTTTGTTTAAGTTGGCCGTTCGACCAATTCAAGGATGGTTTGTTCAAAGCAACGCTGTAGCCATGATGAGCGCAAGATCTGAATTAGCATAGAACCGACAAACTTCTGATATCTGTGGTGGGTTTTTGTGTGCATCATTCTGTCCTGCCCTGCCCGTGCATGCGCCCTATCAGGCTGAAATTACACAAAGCACCCTGCGCAAGAGGCCCAGTGGCTTAAGGGGAAAAGGCCACTTTTGCTTTTGCACCGGACCTACGACGGAGTCTTTGCGTACGAAAGCAGAGAGGCAGATTACACACAAAACAAGTGGGAAAGAGTCATGAACTATAAATGAATCTAGACATACAAAAACATCATTGATACGTTTGTTTTGACCATAGAACCAAAATGGCGGGCTCTAAATGTAAACAGCCTCATAGAGGCTACGTCGTAGGCTTGACTTTGAACCATAGGACATCAGCCCCCCACCTAGGGCGTGCTTGTTGAGCTAGCTCTAAGCCGATGCTGCAAAAAGTCAATGATAATTTGTTCAAAGAAACTCCACAGAACAACAAGTATACCTGTGCTTAGCGTTTCTGCAAAAGAGCCACGGTGATTCAATTAAGAGCGATATAAAATGGTTTGAATCCCACTACGGCATCTACAGGCCTGCAAAAAGTTAAATTTGGCCGAAGCGTCAGCCTCTGATGCTGCAGAACGTGACGTCAAGTACTATGTGGGTTGCAGTAAATGTGGGGCCAGATATGAAGTGGTTGATAAAGAAAAGCAGCAGAGTCAGAGAACCCTTGAACTCATACTAAAGCTGAGAGGGCTCATCCGGGATTTGAACCCGGGACCTCTCGCACCCTAAGCGAGAATCATACCCCTAGACCAACGAGCCTGACTGATGAAGCTTGGGACTACGTGCGTACACTTGTACAGTCACCAAACCCTGGCTTCGAACAGAATGAGCGTTTGTCGTTAGGGAGCCATACTCCCTGGCATGCAGCGATTCTGAGTACGTTCTGTGAAGGAAATAAACACTTGCCATCTGGCTGAATTAGAATTAGTAATTAGTATAGTAATATAAATTATAATTAGTATCATTTAACTCATAACAATATCTTTTTTTATTATTTTTTAGATATCTTACTTTTTTTATTGTGTACATATATATATATATATATATATATATATATATATATATCGTCTGTTTGCATACGTTTCATTGTATTTTACAGAGTTGTTTACAAGTTCTAGTTCTATTATTGTTGCAATGTTTTACCCTTTACTCTAGTTTTAGGCCTAATAACATCTGGCAAAGGCACTACCGATGAAAACTAGCCTTCGGGCTAATTTGGGTACATTTACATTCATGAATGTTGATTGATATACACTGTCCCTTTTCTAAATAAATCAAATCTTGGCTAAGTTCAGTGACTGTACAAGTGTACGCAAGTAGCCCAAAGATGAACACAAGCAGCAGCAAGGATTTCAAGAGCACAACAGTTTTGAGTTCGGCTCAGTGCTGCAAAGGAATGAGCCAACTGGCTGCTTGTTCTGAAACTGCTGGGCTCGTCCGGGATTTGAACCCGGGACCTCTCGCACCCGAAGCGAGAATCATACCCCTAGACCAACGAGCCTGCTTAATGACGGTTTGGGCTACTTGCGTACACTTGTACAGTCACTGAACGCTGGCCTTTAACAGAATGGGCAGGCACTAGTTTTAATACAACACGTCTGTCGTTAGGGAGCCGTACTCCCTGGAAGGCATCAATTTTGAGTATGTTCTGTGAAGGAAATAAACACTTGTCATCTGGCTGAATTTTAGTACAGATGAAGACAAACAGCCTTAAGGATTTCACAGCAGTTTTGAGTTTGGCTCAGCGCTCCAAAGGAGGGAGCCAACTGGCTGCTTGTTCTGAAACTGCTGGGCTCGTCCGGGATTTGAACCCGGGACCTCTCGCACCCAAAGCGAGAATCATACCCCTAGACCAACGAGCCTGGCTGATGAAGGATCGGGCTACTTGCGTACACTTGTACAGTCACCGAACGCTGGCCTCTAACAGAATGGGCGGGCACTAGTTTTAATAGAAAGCGTCTGTCGTTAGGGAGCCGCACTCCCTGGCAGACAGCGATTCAGAGTACGTTCTGTGCAAGGAAATAAACGCTTGTCGTCTGGCTGAATCTTGGCTCTGTTGTAGTACAGATGAACTCAAGCAGCAGTAAGGATTTCAAAACCACGACAGTTTTGAGTTTGGCTCAGTGCTGCAAAAGGATGGAGCCAACTGGCTGCTTGTTCTGAAACTGGCTGCTTGTTCTGAAACTGCTGGGCTCGTCCGGGATTTGAACCCGGGACCTCTCGCACCCAAAGCGAGAATCATACCCCTAGACCAACGAGCCTGACTGATGAAGCTTGGGACTACGTGCGTACACTTGTACAGTCACCAAACCCTGGCTTCGAACAGAATGAGCGTTTGTCGTTAGGGAGCCATACTCCCTGGCATGCAGCGATTCTGAGTACGTTCTGTGAAGGAAATAAACACTTGCCATCTGGCTGAATTAGAATTAGTAATTAGTATAGTAATATAAATTATAATTAGTATCATTTAACTCATAACAATATCTTTATTTATTATTTTTTAGATATCTTACTTTTTTTATTGTGTATATATATATATATATATATGTTGATTATGATTGTGAATGTTGATTGATATACACTGTCCCTTTTCTAAATAAATAAAATCTTGGCTAAGTTATAGTACAGATGAACACAAGCAGCAGCAAGGATTTCAAGAGCACAACAGTTTTGAGTTCGGCTCAGTGCTGCAAAGGAATGAGCCAACTGGCTGCTTGTTCTGAAACTGCTGGGCTCGTCCGGGATTTGAACCCGGGACCTCTCGCACCCGAAGCGAGAATCATACCCCTAGACCAACGAGCCTGGCTGATGAAGGATCGGGCTACTTGCGTACACTTGTACAGTCACCGAACGCTGGCCTCTAACAGAATGGGCGGGCACGAGTTTTAATAGAAAGCGTCTGTCGTTAGGGAGCCGCACTCCCTGGCAGACAGCGATTCTGAGTGCGTTCTGTGCAAGGAAATAAACGCTTGTCGTCTGGCTGAATCTTGGCTCTGTTGTAGTACAGATGAACTCAAGCAGCAGTAAGGATTTCAAAACCACGACAGTTTTGAGTTTGGCTCAGTGCTGCAAAAGGATGGAGCCAACTGGCTGCTTGTTCTGAAACTGCTGGGCTCGTCCGGGATTTGAACCCGGGACCTCTCGCACCCAAAGCGAGAATCATACCCCTAGACCAACGAGCCTCGTCGGAAGAAAGTCTTTCGGGAGGGCGCCACAAATTCAGTGAAGTTCACCTCAAAGACGGAACCCGACCTGGCGTCGAGATACTAGAGTGTAGTTGTTTGAGCGTCAGAAACTACTTGAAGTCATATTACAGATCAAAGGCAGAGCTTGCCAGACAAGGCCTAGTGGCCTAATGGATAAGGCGTCAGCCTCCGGAGCTGGAGATTGTGGGTTCAAGTCCCACCTGGGTCATCTTTGATGGGCTTTGTTTAAGTTGGCCGTTCGACCAATTCAAGGATGGTTTGTTCAAAGCAACGCTGTAGCCATGATGAGCGCAAGATCTGAATTAGCATAGAACCGACAAACTTCTGATATCTGTGGTGGGTTTTTGTGTGCATCATTCTGTCCTGCCCTGCCCGTGCATGCGCCCTATCAGGCTGAAATTACACAAAGCACCCTGCGCAAGAGGCCCAGTGGCTTAAGGGGAAAAGGCCACTTTTTGCTTTTGCACCGGACCTACGACGGAGTCTTTGCGTACGAAAGCAGAGAGGCAGATTACACACAAAACAAGTGGGAAAGAGTCATGAACTATAAATGAATCTAGACATACAAAAACATCATTGATACGTTTGTTTTGACCATAGAACCAAAATGGCGGGCTCTAAATGTAAACAGCCTCATAGAGGCTACGTCGTAGGCTTGACTTTGAACCATAGGACATCAGCCCCCCACCTAGGGCGTGCTTGTTGAGCTAGCTCTAAGCCGATGCTGCAAAAAGTCAATGATAATTTGTTCAAAGAAACTCCACAGAACAACAAGTATACCTGTGCTTAGCGTTTCTGCAAAAGAGCCACGGTGATTCAATTAAGAGCGATATAAAATGGTTTGAATCCCACTACGGCATCTACAGGCCTGCAAAAAGTTCAATTTGGCCGAAGCGTCAGCCTCTGATGCTGCAGAACGTGACGTCAAGTACTATGTGGGTTGCAGTAAATGTGGGGCCAGATATGAAGTGGTTGATAAAGAAAAGCAGCAGAGTCAGAGAACCCTTGAACTCATACTAAAGCTGAGAGGGCTCGTCCGGGATTTGAACCCGGGACCTCTCGCACCCTAAGCGAGAATCATACCCCTAGACCAACGAGCCTGACTGATGAAGCTTGGGACTACGTGCGTACACTTGTACAGTCACCAAACCCTGGCTTCGAACAGAATGAGCGTTTGTCGTTAGGGAGCCATACTCCCTGGCATGCAGCGATTCTGAGTACGTTCTGTGAAGGAAATAAACACTTGCCATCTGGCTGAATTAGAATTAGTAATTAGTATAGTAATATAAATTATAATTAGTATCATTTAACTCATAACAATATCTTTTTTTATTATTTTTTAGATATCTTACTTTTTTATTGTGTATATATATATATCGTCTGTTTGCATACGTTTCATTGTATTTTACAGAGTTGTTTACAAGTTCTAGTTCTATTATTGTTGCAATGTTTTACCCTTTACTCTAGTTTTAGGCCTAATAACATCTGGCAAAGGCACTACCGATGAAAACTAGCCTTCGGGCTAATTTGGGTACATTTACATTCATGAATGTTGATTGATATACACTGTCCCTTCCCAATCAAAATTTATTTATATAGCACTATACAACAACCTACAGGTATCCAAAGTGCTTTACATCAAGGGATAAAAACAACACAAAACAACTTAGAATAATAAAAAAAATCAGCTCCGACAACAAAATGTCACACCACTACTGGGTATTGAATGCCATTCTAAAAAGGTATGTTTTAAGTTTAGACCTAAAGGTAGTTTCCTCTGTAATTATACGAATGTCCGGCGGTAATTTGTTCCAGAGTCTTGGTGCAGCAACTCCGAACGCCTGATCACCCCACCGTTTATATCGTGACCTTGGCACTTCTAAAACCAATTGATTAGAAGACCGCAACACTCTGCCATGGTCACGCACGGTTAAAATCTCAGCTAAGTACTCAGGTGCCAGGCCATTTAAGGCTTTAAAAACAAACAGTAAAATCTTAAACTCTATTCTAAAACGTACAGGAAGCCAATGAAGAGTAAAAAGGACGGGCGTGATATGTGCCCGCCTAGATGTGTTAGTTAAAAACCTAGCAGCCGCATTTTGCACAAGTTGAAGACGAGCTATGGAGGTTTGCTTCAAACCAACATAGAGAGCATTACAATAGTCCAGCCTCGAACTAATAAAAGCATGAATTGCCTTTTCTAGATCATGCCTGTTAAGAAAAGGCTTAACTTTAGCCAGAAGACGAAGCTGGAAGAAGCTCATTCTTACAACATTTGTGATTTGTTTGTCAAAATATAAGTTACAATCGAAAGTAACCCCCAAGTTTTTAACAGCTGGCTTCAGGAATGATGCCATGGTTCCTAAACTAACCGATGGACCATTAGGGGAGTTACTAAAAATTATGCACTCCGTTTTAGCTTCGTTTAAGCTAAGAAAGTTTTGTGACAGCCACAGCTTGATATCCTTAATACAGTCCAGAAGGGAGTCTAACACCATATTATCTTTCGATTGCATAGGGAAATAAATTTGCAGATCATCTGCATAACAGTGAAAAGACAGGTTGTGCTTTCCTATAATTGCCCCTAATGGAAGCATATATAAGGAAAACAGGATTGGTCCCAGAATTGAACCCTGGGGTACCCCACAAGAGAGTGGAGCAGCTGACGAAGAGCAGTCACCTATCATAACAGAGAAACTCCTATTTGCCAGATAGGAGCTAAACCATTTAAGTGCTGAACCTCGAATGCCTACACAGTCATCAAGGCGAGAGAGGAGAACTGCGTGGTCCACCGTATCAAACGCCGCTGTGAGGTCTAAAAGCACCAAAACAGCTGGATTATCGGCATCTACAGACAGGGCGATATCATTATGTACTCTCAGTAAAGCAGACTCGGTACTATGGCGTGATCTGAAACCAGACTGAAACTTTTCAAGCACAGAGTTCTGTTGCAAAAAGGCTTGTAACTGTAAAGAAACAACTTTTTCCAAAACTTTTGACAGAAACGGCAGATGAGAGACAGGTCTAAAATTGGACAACACTGTAGGGTCAAGATTTGGCTTCTTAAGTAGGGGCCTGACCACAGCATGTTTAAATGCAGCCGGGACAGAACCTACACTAAGACACAGATTAAAAAAAGTGAGTAGACTTGGCCCAATAGTGCTATTAAAAACATCCTTAACTATCCTGGCTGGGACAATGTCTGAAGGACAAAAAGTTGGCTTCAAATGTTGTACTATATCAGAGAGCTGCGTCAGAGAAACTGGTTTAAATTCCTCCAGCATTGCAGAGCGCCCAGGGACACCAGATACAAGCACGTCAAAATTAGCCCCGCAGTTTTGCCTTACAGATGCTACTTTGTCAGTAAAATAACAAAGAAATTTCTCACATGTAGTAATAGAAACCTCAGTCGGATCAGCGGTGCATGGATTTACAACAGAGTTTATAGTATTAAATAACACTCTAGGTTCATTGCAACTGTTAGCAATGATCGAAGAGAGATGTTGCATTTTTGCCACCTTCACCGCCTTCTGATATGCGGCAACACTGTCCCTTAATAAACCCAGAGAGACATGTAAATTGTCTTTCT
Organism: Rutilus rutilus; assembly: GCF_951802725.1. NCBI lineage: Eukaryota > Metazoa > Chordata > Actinopteri > Cypriniformes > Leuciscidae > Rutilus > Rutilus rutilus. Next base: position 40,057,086 of record NC_140223.1, read on the forward strand.
TCCACCTTCGTTCAGCTTGTCTACATTGTTGCCTAAGGGCCCTTGTGGTGTTATTTAGCCAGGGATCGACCTTAGGTTTAATGGATTTGTTCCGAACAGGGGCAATAGCATCTAGGATTTCAGTACTTGTTGAATGGAAAACTGAAAGAACATCATCTGGGGAAGAGGAGGAGACTAGTCCATTCATTGCATAAAACTGTGAGCTCACGAATGCAGACGCAAACTCTCCAGGTGAAGAAGAGGTGATGCAACGGCGCCTAGCAACTGATGAGATGCGGTTGTTAGCAGGTGGAGAAACACTGATCTCAAACCTAATGGGGAAGTGATCTGAGATACCAGTTTCTGATATATCTTCAAGTGAAACAGAAAGCCCATATGAGATTATGAGGTCCAATGTGTGGCCGTGATGGTGTGTCGACCCTTCCACCCATTGGGTTAGGCCAAAAGAGTTCAGCAGTGTTTTAAAATCAATAGCAAGTGAGTTTGAGGGACAACATACGTGGATATTGAAGTCCCCACACACAAGGAGCTTATCGTATTTAGGAACAACATCAGCTAAAAACTCAGAAAAATCAGTTATTCAGTTTTGGTGGGCGATAAATAACTGCACACAACACAGGAGAATCCAGTACAGCCACAAACAGCTGAAGTTCAAAACTGTTATAGCAGAGTGCAGGTAATAACCTGCAACTTTACTCATCTTTGAAGATTGTGGCCAGCCCACCACCTCGACCTGACACTCGCATGGAGTTGAGGAAAGAACAACTAGGGGGGAGGAGCTCCGAGAATGCGCTGTCATCACCTGGTTTCAGCCAGGTTTCCGTCAACAACAGAAAGTCCAGAGCATTCGTCGTAAAAAAGTCATTCAATATAAACGTCTTATTTGTAAGTGATCTAATATTGATCAGCGCCATGTGAATTGAGCGACTTATAGATTGTTGTTGGGGCGCGCGACTAAGCAAGCGTAGATTCCCCTGTACGCATCCTCGCTTGGAGCGCTTCCTGTTCCAGCAATGGAGCGATGTGAACTCGGTCGTGGCGTCCGGCACAATCGCCCGAAGCCACCGGTAGCTGTGCACTGGATATTGTCGCAGATTGCAACCGACGGACCAGGCGGAGAAACTGCCATCAGGACGAGCCAGATCGCAGGTGAAAGATGTTGCCAGGTACGTTCTGAGCCTGACACGTACTCCGCTTCTCCTTCCGCGTCTCCTGCGGCGATTCCTGTGGGGTAGCAAGCAGGGCTGACACTGTAGAAAAGCCGGTATTGAAGACAGGAAAGGCGGCGGTGTATCTGACTGATTGTTTGATCCATAGATCGGCACTTTCTCCGCAGTTTTACATAAACTTAAGAAAGTCAGGCGGTCATACACCAGCAGCGATGACACATTTCGAGAGACAAGCAGTAAAAACAGGAAAATCAGTAATAAATTCAACAGAGATAAGTCAAACAAAATCTTGGCTAAGTTATAGTACAGATGAACACCAAAATCTTGGCTAAGTTATAGTACAGATGAACACAAGCAGCAGCAAGGATTTCAAGAGCACAACAGTTTTGAGTTCGGCTCAGTGCTGCAAAGGAATGAGCCAACTGGCTGCTTGTTCTGAAACTGCTGGGCTCGTCCAGGATTTGAACCCGGGACCTCTCGCACCCGAAGCGAGAATCATACCCCTAGACCAACGAGCCTGATTAATGAAGGTTTGGGCTACTTGCGTACACTTGTACAGTCACTGAACGCTGGCCTTTAACAGAATGGGCAGGCACTAGTTTTAATACAACACGTCTGTCGTTAGGGAGCCGTACTCCCTGGAAGGCATCGATTTTGAGTATGTTCTGTGAAGGAAATAAACACTTGTCATCTGGCTGAATTTTAGTACAGATGAAGACAAACAGCCTTAACAGCAGTTTTGAGTTTGGCTCAGCGCTCCAAAGGAGGGAGCCAGCTGGCTGCTTGTTCTGAAACTGCTGGGCTCGTCCGGGATTTGAACCCGGGACCTCTCGCACCCAAAGCGAGAATCATACCCCTAGACCAACGAGCCTGGCTGATGAAGGATCGGGCTACTTGCGTACACTTGTACAGTCACCGAACGCTGGCCTCTAACAGAATGGGCGGGCACTAGTTTTAATAGAAAGCGTCTGTCGTTAGGGAGCCGCACTCCCTGGCAGACAGCGATTCTGAGTACGTTCTGTGCAAGGAAATAAACGCTTGTCGTCTGGCTGAATCTTGGCTCTGTTGTAGTACAGATGAACTCAAGCAGCAGTAAGGATTTCAAAACCACGACAGTTTTGAGTTTGGCTCAGTGCTGCAAAAGGATGGAGCCAACTGGCTGCTTGTTCTGAAACTGCTGGGCTCGTTCCAGAGCTGGAGATTGTGGGTTCAAGTCCCACCTGGGTCGTCTTTGATGGGCTTTGTTTAAGTTGGCCGTTCGACCAATTCAAGGATGGTTTGTTCAAAGCAACGCTGTAGCCATGATGAGCGCAAGATCTGAATTAGCATAGAACCGACAAACTTCTGATATCTGTGGTGGGTTTTTGTGTGCATCATTCTGTCCTTCCCTGCCCGTGCATGCGCCCTATCAGGCTGAAATTACACAAAGCACCCTGCGCAAGAGGCCCAGTGGCTTAAGGGGAAAAGGCCACTTTTTGCTTTTGCACCGGACCTACGACGGTGTCTTTGCGTACGAAAGCAGAGAGGCAGATTACACACAAAACAAGTGGGAAAGAGTCATGAACTATAAATGAATCTAGACATACAAAAACATCATTGATACGTTTGTTTTGACCATAGAACCAAAATGGCGGGCTCTAAATGTAAACAGCCTCATAGAGGCTACGTCGTAGGCTTGACTTTGAACCATAGGACATCAGCCCCCCACCTAGGGCGTGCTTGTTGAGCTAGCTCTAAGCCGATGCTGCAAAAAGTCAATGATAATTTGTTCAAAGAAACTCCACAGAACAACAAGTATACCTGTGCTTAGCGTTTCTGCAAAAGAGCCACGGTGATTCAATTAAGAGCGATATAAAATGGTTTGAATCCCACTACGGCATCTACAGGCCTGCAAAAAGTTCAATTTGGCCGAAGCGTCAGCCTCTGATGCTGCAGAACGTGACGTCAAGTACTATGTGGTACTTGAACGCGTTGGCCAGCAACGCGCAAGAAGTCGTCAGTCACTTGCCACCAGAAGCCAGATCTCCCAAGCTAGAGCTGTGGCTTTCACATAATAAAGAAGACCCACGTGAATCCACCTTGGGACTGAATTGGCACTGTGAGTCGGACCACCTAGGATTTAAGCATAGACCTGTTACTTACAGTGCTCTGACGATGCGGAACATATATCGTGTGTTAGCAAGTCAGTATGACCCCCTTGGTGTCATTCTTCCTTTCACCACACGAGCCAAGGTGATTGTTCAACAGCTCTGGATTAAGAACAGGAACTGGGATGATCCACAACTTCCCGATGATCTCCAGCAAGCATGGAAGGTGTGGGAAGCTGAGCTTCAGTATTTACCTCTTGTAGTACTCCCTAGGTGCTACATTCCATCCAGCATGGACAACTCAGAGGTCACTCGGGAAATCCATATCTTCACCGATGCTTCTGAGAAGGCTTATGGGGCAGTCGCTTACCTTCGCTCAGAAGATCAATGCGGGAAGGTACACCTTTCATTCCTCATAGCCCGATCACGTGTTGCCCCACGTAAGCAGTGCTCAATTCCTAGACTGGAGCTGTGTGCTGCTCTAATAGGAGCGCAATTGGCCAAGCTGGCTGAAAATGAGCTCACCTTGAAGATCCAGAAGGTCACTTTTTGGACAGATTCAACAACTGTCCTCCACTGGTTACATTCCGAATCCTGCCGCTTCAAGGTGTTTGTGGGCACTAGGGTGGCAGAGATTCAAGAATTGACTGACCTTAAAGGATGGAATTACATTGACTCTGTCAGGAACCCTGCGGATGATCTTACCCGTGGTAAGAGCCTGAAGGAACTTATTGAACCCAATCGGTGGAGCCAAGGGCCAAAATTCCTCCTCCAACCTCAGAGTACTTGGCCAGCACCACCAGTTATGCACAGCTTAGTGCCTGATGACGCTACGGAATTAAAGCGAAGTGCCTTCTGTGGCGTGATTAACTCAGCACCAGTGACAGCAGATGGTAGTAAGTTTAGTAGCTGGAAAGACTTGGTCGAAGCAGTAGCACAGGAGTTGCACGGGGCGGCAGAACAAAGTGGCTCCCCTCCAGCCAGTGCTTACCAGAAGGCAGAACTGACCGCGCTGAGACAGGTCCAGATGGATAGTTTTCATGAAGACTACCATCTGTTGAAGAGTGGTAAGCCTGTTCGTTCTAGCAGCCGCTTACTTTGTCTCTCCCCAGAGTTCGACAGAACCAGTGAGGTATTACGGGCTGGAGGACGATTAAGGCGGGTGGAAGGATTAGACCCAAGCACAGTACACCCTATCGTGTTGGATTCCAGTCACCCTAACACTCAGCTACTCATAAAGGAATATGATGCTCGCCTTTGCCATCCAGGGCCAGAGCGAGTGTTTGCGGAGCTCCGTCGAAATGTGTGGATACTGAAAGGGAGAGAGGCAGTGAGAAAGCACCAGCGAACATGTCTTGAATGCTGTAAATGGAGGTCGAAGCCAGCCTCCCAGAAGATGGTTGATCTCCCTCCACCACGACTTCGGTTGTTCAAGCCTGCTTTTCATTCAACCAGAATGGACTGCTTTGGGCCTCTTCTGGTCAAAATAGGTCGTCGGACGGAGAAGCGGTGGGGACTTTTATTTAAGTGCTTGACCATCCGGGCAGTGCACCTTGAGGTGCTGACATCTATAGATAGTGATGCCTTTCTCATGGCACTACGTCGGTTTATAGGTCGCCGTGGGAAACCTGCAGAGTTATATTCGGACCAAGGCACCAACTTTCGAGGTGGTGAGAGAGAGCTTAAAGAAGCCTTCAGTCAGCTCAGTGGTGATCTGCAACAGCAGCTAGCGAAGCAACAAATTAGCTTTCATTTCAATCCTCCAGCTGCTCCACACTTTGGAGGGGTGTGGGAACGCGAGATTCGATCGGTAAAGGCCGCACTTTATACAACCCTGGGCTCAGAATCAGTAACTGAAGAAGTGCTTCGAACTGTCCTCATAGAGATTGAGGCCATCCTCAACTCCAAACCTCTTGGTTACGTTTCAGCAGACATTGCTGATACAGATCCGATCACCCCAAACTGCCTTCTAATGGGGCGGCCGGATGGGTCCCTACCCCAAGTCATATATCCAGTGTCTGAGCTCCTAGGAAAACGGAGATGGAGGCATTCACAAGTATTGTCTGACAGATTCTGGACGGCCTTCATAAAGTATTACTTACCTAACATGCAGGCCAGGGGAAAGTGGCAGAATCCATCAGTAGACATCAAACCCGGGACAGTTGTCATGCTTGTTGACCCTCAATTACCCCGTTCATTCTGGCAGATCGGGAGAGTACTTAATGTCTTTCCTGGGGCTGATAATCGAGTTCGAACGGTCGAGGTGCAGATTAAGGACAAAGTCTACACAAGACCCATCGCTCGACTGATTGTTCTTCCAGAGATCCGAGATGAAGGGGATGAAAGCCACACTAGTGACTAACGGTAGTCCATATAGTGTCGGCCTTTTAATGGAGCAAATTTGTAACCAAATTTGGGGGCGGCTGTGTTGGAAAGGCTGAGTCATGTGCGCATGCGCTACTTACTGTCAGTCATCATCAGCAGAGAGCGGGACTGTACGAGCGGGACTGTACAAGCAAGACAGTGTGTGCAAAATGCGTCAATAAATATATGTAAGTTGACTGTTTACCTAGTTTGGTGATCAATACTTGTTAAGGAGCTGTAAAGCCTTGATGTCATACTTTCATAAAGTGATGCATGTTTAAGAGAGATGAATCCGTTAATCGCGTGAGGTTGAGGGCTCGTGAATGTGCCGTTTATGTTCGATATTACTTGCAATTTATAATATTTATATTGCACCCAGTGTTTGATTTGTACATATGTATGTGTGATCGTTACATAAGTATTTGAAACTCTTGTTATTTCGAGTTTAAGGACGCGATCTGTATGATTATGTGCCGTTCATTTAAATTACCTCAGATTTAGTTTCGGTTTTGTATGTTATGCCATTTCTGACCACCGGGTGGCGGTGTTACATATTTTCGTTGCTTGTATATTGATTTCTTTATTTAATATAGAATCGAACTTGATAATTCTTTATTTGAAAAATGTAGATTTGGAAGTAATGTTTGTATAATAATACTAGAGACATTTGTTAATATATATCTTTATTTCTTTCCCTTTGTAGACCACAAACACACACATCTAAATACTTTAAGCAACCTGTGTACTGCTGTGTTGTGCATAGCCGAAACTGTCAACAATAAACCACCTTTGCATGGAATTGATTCAATCCATTGTGTTCTGATCGACACCCCATTGAGGAAAGCTAGAAATAATAAATCATCACCTATTACAGTCCAATCCTTCTATCGAATAGTCACCAAACCCTGGCTTCGAACAGAATGAGCGTGTCGTTAGGGAGCCATACTCCCTGGCATGCAGCGATTCTGAGTACGTTCTGTGAAGGAAATAAACACTTGCCATCTGGCTGAATTAGAATTAGTAATTAGTATAGTAATATAAATTATAATTAGTATCATTTAACTCATAACAATATCTTTTTTTATTATTTTTTAGATATCTTACTTTTTTTATTGTGTACATATATATATATATATATATATATATATATATATATATCGTCTGTTTGCATACGTTTCATTGTATTTTACAGAGTTGTTTACAAGTTCTAGTTCTATTATTGTTGCAATGTTTTACCCTTTACTCTAGTTTTAGGCCTAATAACATCTGGCAAAGGCACTACCGATGAAAACTAGCCTTCGGGCTAATTTGGGTACATTTACATTCATGAATGTTGATTGATATACACTGTCCCTTTTCTAAATAAATAAAATCTTGGCTAAGTTATAGTACAGATGAACACAAGCAGCAGCAAGGATTTCAAGAGCACAACAGTTTTGAGTTTGGCTCAGTGCTGCAAAGGAATGAGCCAACTGGCTGCTTGTTCTGAAACTGCTGGGCTCGTCCGGGATTTGAACCCGGGACCTCTCGCACCCGAAGCGAGAATCATACCCCTAGACCAACGAGCCTGATTAATGAAGGTTTGGGCTACTTGCGTACACTTGTACAGTCACTGAACGCTGGCCTTTAACAGAATGGGCAGGCACTAGTTTTAATACAACACGTCTGTCGTTAGGGAGCCGTACTCCCTGGCAGGCATCGATTTTGAGTATGTTCTGTGAAGGAAATAAACACTTGTCATCTGGCTGAATTTTAGTAGAGATGAAGACAAACAGCCTTAAGGATTTCACAGCAGTTTTGAGTTTGGCTCAGTGCTCCGAAGGAGGGAGCCAACTGGCTGCTTGTTCTGAAACTGCTGGGCTCGTCCAGGATTTGAACCCGGGACCTCTCGCACTCAAAGCGAGAATCATACCCCTAGACCAACGAGCCTGGCTGATGAAGGATCGGGCTACTTGCGTACACTTGTACAGTCACCGAACGCTGGCCTCTAACAGAATGGGCGGGCACTAGTTTTAATAGAAAGCGTCTGTCGTTAGGGAGCCGCACTCCCTGGCAGACAGCGATTCTGAGTACGTTCTGTGCAAGGAAATAAACGCTTGTCGTCTGGCTGAATCTTGGCTCTGTTGTAGTACAGATGAACTCAAGCAGCAGTAAGGATTTCAAAACCACGACAGTTTTGAGTTTGGCTCAGTGCTGCAAAAGGATGGAGCCAACTGGCTGCTTGTTCTGAAACTGCTGGGCTCGTCCGGGATTTGAACCCGGGACCTCTCACACCCAAAGCGAGAATCATACCCCTAGACCAACGAGCCTCGTCAGAAGGAAGTCTTTCGGGAGGGCGCCACAAATTCAGTGAAGTTCACCTCAAAGACGGAACCCGACCTGGCGTCGAGATACTAGAGTGTAGTTGTTTGAGCGTCAGAAACCACTTGAAGTCATATTACAGATCAAAGGCAGAGCTTGCCAGACAAGGCCTAGTGGCCTAATGGATAAGGCGTCAGCCTCCGGAGCTGGAGATTGTGGGTTCAAGTCCCACCTGGGTCGTCTTTGATGGGCTTTGTTTAAGTTGGCCGTTCGACCAATTCAAGGATGGTTTGTTCAAAGCAACGCTGTAGCCATGATGAGCGCAAGATCTGAATTAGCATAGAACCGACAAACTTCTGATATCTGTGGTGGGTTTTTGTGTGCATCATTCTGTCCTGCCCTGCCCGTGCATGCGCCCTATCAGGCTGAAATTACACAAAGCACCCTGCGCAAGAGGCCCAGTGGCTTAAGGGGAAAAGGCCACTTTTTGCTTTTGCACCGGACCTACGACGGAGTCTTTGCGTACGAAAGCAGAGAGGCAGATTACACACAAAACAAGTGGGAAGGAGTCATGAACTATAAATTAATCTAGACATACAAAAACATCATTGATACATTTGTTTTGACCATAGAACCAAAATGGCGGGCTCTAAATGTAAACAGCCTCATAGAGGCCACGTCGTAGGCTTGACTTTGAACCATAGGACATCAGCCCCCCACCTAGGGCGTGCTTGTTGAGCTAGCTCTAAGCCGATGCTGCAAAAAGTCAATGATAATTTGTTCAAAGAAACTCCACAGAACAACAAGTATACCTGTGCTTAGCGTTTCTGCAAAAGAGCCACGGTGATTCAATTAAGAGCGATATAAAATGGTTTGAATCCCACTACGGCATCTACAGGCCTGCATAAAGTTCAATTTGGCCGAAGCGTCAGCCTCTGATGCTGCAGAACGTGACGTCAAGTACTATGTGGGTTGCAGTAAATGTGGGGCCAGATATGAAGTGGTTGATAAAGAAAAGCAGCAGAGTCAGAGAACCCTTGAACTCATACTAAAGCTGAGAGGGCTCGTCCAGGATTTGAACCCGGGACCTCTCGCCCCCTAAGCGAGAATCATACCCCTGGACCATCGAGCCTGACTGATGAAGCTTGGGACTATGTGCGTACACTTGTACAGTCACCAAACCCTGGCTTCGAACAGAATGAGCGTTTGTCGTTAGGGAGCCATACTCCCTGGCATATTTTAGATATCTTACTTTTTTTATTGTGTACATATATATATATATATATATATATATCATCTGTTTGCATATGTTTCATTGTATTTTACAGAGTTGTTTACAAGTTCTAGTTCTATTATTGTTGCAATGTTTTACCCTTTACTCTAGTTTTAGGCCTAATAACATCTGGCAAAGGCACTACCGATGAAAACTAGCCTTCGGGCTAATTTGGGTACATTTACATTCATGAATGTTGATTGATATACACTGTCCCTTTTCTAAATAAATAAAATCTTGGCTAAGTTATAGTACAGATGAACACAAGCAGCAGCAAGGATTTCAAGAGCACAACAGTTTTGAGTTCAGCTCAGTGCTGCAAAGGAATGAGCCAACTGGCTGCTTGGTCTGAAACTGCTGGACTCGTCCGGGATTTGAACCCGGGACCTCTCGCACCCGAAGCGAGAATCATACCCCTAGACCAACGAGCCTGATTAATGAAGGTTTGGGCTACTTGTGTAGACTTGTACAGTCATTGAACGCTGGCCTTTAATCCAGATCTGACTCACCAAAATTGATTACTTTATAGAATTTACCAGAATTGCATAAAAATGTTAATGTTTAATCACTCCTCAAATACACGTTACAAAGGTTCATATTGGTATTTCACCCAAAGCGGAGAGTTAAAAGAAGCCAGCACTGATCATGTCAGCTATGCACTACACTACTACATGTATCATTACTTTTTTCTTGTACATCTCTGTATCTGAAGGTAAGTCCCCAAAAAGACAAAGTTTGAGAATGATAATGTGTTCATCCATGTTAGAAATATGAAGAGGGTTTGTAGCTGAAACTAATGTTTTTTTATCATTATGTGGCTGTTATTATGCATTACAGTTTTTCTCAGTCGCTTTGGTAAATTTTTTGAATCACCCTTAAGATTTGCAAACCAGTAAGTGCATTTCTCAAAACAATTGACCCTGTTTGTTTCCTTGTTCTTTCACGGTCAGAATTTGTAACCCTGTGTTGCGCTCTGTCTATATATGCTTGCCAAGTTAAGCTTCATGAGAAGCACTCTAAGATATTTTAGAGAACTAGTTAAACCATTTTGCATTTAATGACTTATGCAAGGAACTAATTCCTAGATGTTTTGAGGTTTAAGACAATTCAACAGGGAACCATATACAGAGGTGGGTAGAGTATCCAAAAACTGTAATTATTAATAGTTAGTGTAAAAAAGTGTAAAAAAAAGTATCCAATGAAAAAACTACTCAAGTAGCTAGTTTACTATATATATATATATATATATATATATATATATATATATATATATATATATATATACAGGGCCTAAAATTAACACACGCCAAGTGCCAAATGTGAGTAAAAATCTGCGTTGGTGAGTGAGACAAAATGCATTGTTGTGACGACATAAAAGTGAACGAACGTGAACCACACTGTGTTCAGTTGACGGGTCAGTTGTGTATCATCACGAAAGTTTCAGCCTTTCCCATGTAAATATTCAAGCAATGGAACATGAGAAAGGGAATTTGTTACTCACGCAACGCTGTGTGGGAAGTTTTAAGCTAGGTTTATACTCGCGGCGTCCACACATGTGCGAAGGTGCGTGTGGCAAAAATGACGTCATTGCGTTGGGTGCGGAAGTCACCATTTCGCTTGGCGGTGTGCACAGCTTTTTTTGTAACAGCGCACACGGCGCTGCATCCGAAGATTGAGCCGAATCTGGCCGAGCATGTACATCTCACCGTACCGGCACCCAGTTTGTGCGTTTTAAATTAGTTGCTTACATTTACAAAATGAGCCTTTAGCAGACATCAGCCATTTTAATAAAAATAAAGGTCCATGTTTTATACAACATGGGGCAGAGGAAAAGGGGTATAAGAAGCTACCCCCCCAGAGGAAGCGGTGGCCGTGCATCTCTGCCCACCCACAGCCGTTGGATGGAGATCTAAAGTGAGTCAACCATCCAAGCCGTGCAGAACCACTTCAGCTCTTGCTGGCCGAGCCTATGCGTCCGCTGGTCAAGCTGCTTCAGCCCTGGAAACTATGGTGGTCCTCCAAGTGTTCCAGGCGAAACTCCTCCGCTCCATTGACACGTCTGGACCGGACCCTGTGGCCTTCCGCGATCTGCACAGCGCCACTGACCTGGCCCAGCGTGCCACAAAGACCATTGCCCAGGCCATTGGAAGAAGCATGGCCAGTCTGGTAGTGCTCGAGCTCCACCTGTGGCTTAATCTCACAAAGATAAAGGACGCAGACAAGAATGCGGTCCCGTGGTGAAGGGCTTCGCAGAGCGTTTCACGGAAGCACAGAAGTCTTCGCAAGCCATGCAACACTTTCTGCTCAAACGCTCCAGTTCTGCTTCAGGTCACCCCAGGAACGCGTCGACCCATCACCCAGCCAAACCAGCGCCGGCGGTCTCTCAGCCCTGCCCAGCGGCTGAAGCTAAACAGCACCTGGCGCCAGCTAAGCACTTCCCATTCCCGAAACGCCAGGGCCCCCGGCCTAAAATTACACTGGACTCTGAGCCCCAGAAGCCTTCCTTGTCCAAGGATAGAAAGGAAGAGGAGGGGGCTAAGTCTCACTGCGGCCAGACCACCCCTAAAAAGAGCTTGCGTGCTTCTTCCAGCCCCCTTTTCAGTTCAGGCGGCTGGAAATGTTCTAATTGCAACCAAAGGACCCGTTCACGCACCCTTGCAAACAAATGCTGTTTCAACAGCGACAAAAATAAAGCACAAAAATTCTCAGAAATAGAGCACTATTACTCTTCAAAACACCTGGGCGGCCTGGCCCCCGACACATGGCGGCCCGCCCCCAAGACTTTATTCAGCCCCTAGTAACTCAGGCCAAGGCCTGGGAAGCCACCCCTCGATGTGTCAAAATGGGTACTGAACACAATAAAATGAGGCTACTTGCTCCAATTCGCTCGCAGACCTCTGCGCTTTCATGCCGTGGTCAACACATCGGTAAGGAGCAACGTGGCTCACGTCCTCCGCACCGAAGTGTTAAACCTGCTAGCAAAGGGGGCTGTCGAGACCGTTCCCCCTTCACAGAGCAAGTCAGGCTTTTACAGCCGTTACTTCCTCGTGCCGAAAAAGGATGGCGGCCTCAGGCCTATTCTAGATCTCGGACACCTGAACAAGGCCCTCATGAGACGGCCATTCAGGATGTTAACTACCAAACAAATCCTCTCGCAGATTCGCCCAGGGGATTGGTTTTTGTCAGCAGATCTGAAAGATGCTTACTTTCACATCCAAATAGCCCTGCATCACAGGCCATTCTTGAGATTCGCCTTCGAGGGGCAGGCTTATCAGTACATAGTCCTGCCATTCGGTCTGTCACTGGCACCTCGCACGTTTATGAAATGCATGGATGCAGCTCTCTCCCCCCTGAAACAGCGGGGAATGCGCATTCTGAACTACCTCGACGACTGGATCATTTTGGCCCAGTCAGAGGCTGAGTTACAGACTCACAAGTCCTGGCTCCTCAGCCATCTAGAATGCCTTGGGCTTAGGATAAACTTCTCCAAGAGTGTACTGTCCCCCAGCCAAAGCATTACCTTTCTGGGAACAGTTATCAACTCTGTTCAGATGAGAGCTTGGCTCACGCCAACCCGCACTCTCTCCATTCAACAGCTAGTGGCTTCGTTCAAAGTGGGCTCTTACCTGCCACTCAGAACATTTCAAAGGGCACTGGGCCTTATGGCCTCCGCATCGTCAGTACTCCAGTTAGGCCTACTGCGTATGCATCCCCTCCAGCGCTGGCTGAAGCCCCACCTGGCAGTTTGGCCACCTGTGTATCAGGGTGAACCAAGGCTGTACCAAAGCCCTGGCCCCTTGGAAAGACACCAACTGGTACCAGTCAGGTGTAAGCATGGGTCTAGTCTCGAGGAGGAAGGTGGTCATGACGAATGCCTCCAACCTAGGTTGGGGGGCTCTGTGCGAGGGCAGGCCAACCTCTGGTCGAGCTCAGAGAAACGCCTACACATCAACTGCCTCGAAATGAGAGCAGTCTTTCTAGCCCTAAAAATCTTCCTCCCGAGCCTGGCGGGACACCTTGTCCTGGTCCGGACTGACAACATGGCAGTGGTGTCATATATAAATCGCCAGGGTGGTCTCAGGTCAAGCAACCTGTACACCATGGCCAAGCAGCTACTGTTATGGGCACATGGGCACGGCTCCGAAATGGCCATGGTGAGGATGTGCAGCATCTCAGTGTCTGAGTTCGTCCTAGTAGCAGTAGCACTAGCACCTGACTGTAAGAGGAGGGCGGGGTCAGCTGAGCAATGGAGAGGCTGTCGTCGCGTTCTTTGTCTGATCTGCCGAAGGAGACGAGACTCGCCGCTCGAAGGGAGGGGAGCTGGTCTGCCTGAGTGAACAGGACTGGCGAAGGAGACTGTGATGGGGAAAGCAAGGCATGCAGGGACGTGGCCGGCGTAGTCTCGCTTATTTCCATCTGTTCGGGCTGCCGTTGGCTGCGGCGCTTCCTTCTAGTGCGGGAAAAGGAAGAACAGGAGAAGCAGTGTTGCCGTCTTGTTTAAAGAGAGCTAACCGCGTCCGCAGCACAGAGATTGGCAAACTCTCGCACTGAGAGCAACTCCCGGCAGAGAGTGGAGCTTCAGCGTGTGCGGCTCCCAGGCCCGTGGGGCACTCCGTATGCCCGTCCGCCTTGTGCAGAAGGGATCCGCACAAGGTGCAGAAAGAGCGAGGCATTTGAAACAACGCTCGCGAATTTGCTCTTTTAGAGAGCAGCGGCGAGCACACATTTAGCAAAGAAAGGATATAGCGTGTTCGCCGGATGGCCACAGGAGTACGGTGACAGAAGAGAAGCGGCTTCTTAGGTGAGTGAAGAAGGCGCTGTCCGCTGTATGCAAGGCCCATTCTAGCTGAGAATGGTTTGTTTCCACGGTGAAGGCTTCAGAGGAGGCAGAGACTTGTAAGGTCGCTGAAGGAGATAAAATCTGATTTTATGGCGAAATAATGGCCTTTATAGCCATAAGTCCCGCCCATTCTGGCGGGCTCTGACGTGCTCTGGCGCGGAGTCGCCTGATTGGTTTGTGCATCAGAGGCGCTTTGCCATAGGGTGTGCAGTTGCTGCAGCACAGCCAATGGGTGAGCTAGACACTCTGCTGTGTTCGCTATGCAGCTGCACTGCGTTCTAAATATAGGCTTCAATATTTTTCAAGGAAAGGAGTTTCCCCACTGCGTATTAGCTATGCAATACGAAGTGACCATTCTTGAAAGGGAACTCACAATTTAGTGACTTGATTCACTGAACTTATCCAGAGCCTAATCTCTGTTTAAACAGGTGATCCATTATTAGTTTTGTATTATTAATTATAGTAGAAATGTGATACTGTAAGATCCGTTGTTGTGACAATCAGATTTAAAAACCTCTGTGGTATTATGCTGATTCACACAGAGATCAAGAATCAGCATATGAATACGATGGTGACATTAAAAAGTTTCATGTCGCAGTGCATGTTAGGTACCAGCACAGGTACTAACCCAGACTCCCATCATGCATTGTAGCACGAATACTTTTATCACCATTGCTGAGATTTATATGCTGATTCTTAATGTCTGTGTGAATCTAAGTGATGCCATAGAGGATACCTTTTTGTGCACAAACTGTTTGTTAAATCTTTCACTTTATCTGTTTGCCACAAAACTGCTGGGCCCGTATTCATAAAGAATCTTAATGCAAAGAGTAGCTCCTAGTGACAAAATTCTAAGAATATTCTTAGAAATGTGGGCGTTTACTCTTAAAATTAAAGAAAAACTCCTAGTAAAGAAAAAAGTAATTCAGAAAGCATCTTAACCCTTAAAAGAGGTCTTAAGGTCAAAATTGTTAGGAGCACGGACGAGGACTTTTAAGAGGCTTAAGAGTTTCTTTAGCAGAGGAGAAAATGGCAGAAAGATGAAGAGGGAGAAGAAATGTGTTGCAGACAATGGATGACAGTGAGTTAATAAGACGCTATAGATTAGATCGTGCAGGGATCATGTTTGTGACAGATCTTTTTAGAGACACGCTAATATCTCCGACACAGCACAGAAATGCCATAGCGCCTGAAATAAAAAAGTAATCACTACATTACGATATTTGGCAACTGGGAAAATTCCATGTTTGATACATTAAAACCAACATTCAAACCACCGCTTAAATAGACATGCCAGCAATCAGTGTAACTGGAAAGAGTGGAACAATTTTTATCATTCTAAGCAATCAAATAATACCTTATAGGAAATCAACAGCATGGTAAATAAAAAAAGGATTTATATACACATATATAATGTGTGTGTGTGTGTGAGAGAACGATCAAATAGGAAAAAATTACGCATGTAAGTTCAAAGTGGAGGCTTAGAATAGACCCTATACTTAAAATCACTTTTTTTTTTACCAATCACAACCAACCAATCACAGTCTTCAAAAGATTGTGTCATACATAGCAACGGGGTCAACCCCGCCTCCTCACTAAGATAAAAGTTTTTGTATTTTCCTTACTCAGAGTTGCTCTCAGATCGGTCCCGAATCGCTCTTAAGCTAAGACTCCTACATAAAAGTTTTTAAGCTAAATTAAGAGTTTTCTGAGAGGATTCTTAGAATCTTTATGAATACGGGCCCTGGCTCTTATGTTGTAGAATCACAGTTTTAATATAATGAATAAAACTAATAATACATCACCTGCTTCACAAAAGAAAGCTATTAGTTTGACATTACTTTTCAGCTGTTATCTTTGTCTATGGAGCAAATGACATGAATATTGTGTATGTGTGAAAAAAAAAAAAAAAAGTGATTACAGAGGCATAAAACTAGTTAGCGCCAACTAGGGGCCGATTTCTTTCAAAATTCTAACAGAACTCTAGAGCCATGAGTTGAACATGCTCACTGAGTTTCGTTCTGATCAGCCTTAACCTTAACCTTCACCTTAACCTTCACCTTGTCTGATAGCTACTTAAATTTCATTGGCGGCCATGTTTTTTGAGATACGCCAATGTCCTCATAGACTATCGTGGCACCTCGTACAAAGACAGCGCATGCCAATTTTTCGAGTCATTTGGGCTAATGGTTGGGTGGTTATAGACATTTATATATATTTTTTGGCACCACCAAGTGGCCAATAGTCGCAATTTTTTTCCAAGTAACCTTAGATTGAGCTCATACACATGTGTCCCGAGTTTGGTTTATCTAGTTCCATTCATGAGTTATAGCTATTTTTGTAAATATGGCCGCTGACATATAGAACATTTTGGCACCCCCTAGCGACTGTGCAGCGAAATTTCGAATTCTCTTGATAATTATTGAGAATCAGACTCCAGGGAATCTTGCTGCACTGGTTTGGTTCCGGTCAGGCCAAAAACCTAGGACTAGTTCGCAAAAGTAGTTTTTTGGAAAAAAACTAAATACCCGCAAATTTTCCCAGGGTGACGAGCAAATCCGAGGCACATCAGTTGATCAGCTGCTAAATTCAAATGTGCTTTCACGCGTTGGCTGGCGCTGAGACAGAAGCACTCAACGCTTTTCACACATCACAACTATTCAGTGTTTTCAACCACATTTATTCATATCAGATACACGTGTAAATAACTACAACGTTTACTCTATTCTTCTCCAACCCTCCAACACATGACCCTTTAAAGTCGCAATTATCTTTTTAATTGTTTTCGACAGAATTTGAAACTTTTATTTTTATATTTTTGTATAAAATGTTAAAAACGACAGAGCACAGAGTTTAAGGATGAGTGCACTACAAATGTGTAGTGAAGTTTTTATCACGCATCAACAGAAAACAACACTAAAAGATTGATCTTGAGAATCACATTGATTACAAAAACAGAAAATCGACATGTTTGTGGTTTTATCTATGATGTGCACAAAATAGAACACAGTCAAAACATGAGGAGAAGCTCTAATTAAACCTGGTAGTAAATAGGCAAATTTGCGACGGGGCCCATCACGCACCGCGGGGGCTGCGGGGATGTCCCGTACGCCCATGACTGCCGGTTCAAGGCCACTTCATCAAACGCTCTTGGATTTTTTGTTACGACTTCGAGTGAGAAACCGCTTCAGACGATTCAGTGCATGCAGGAAACTGAACAAATAATTCAAACTGATTTTCGACTCAAATCTTTGAACAGAATCGACTGAAAAGACTGGTTCTCCACAAAAGCTTAAACACTTAAAATTCATCCTGTGGAAACCTTTCTCTTGTGGCAGCTAGCAGCAAGTGTTGTCCTCGTTCTCTTTTTATTTTTTTTGCATGAAAATCGTGTTTATCTTGTTTTGCAGCAAGTGTTTTTAAATGCTATATGAGATGGCACAAAAATTAAAGGGGTCCTTGATTATGATTTCACCTTTTTAACTGTGTTAGTGTGTAATGGTGCTGTTTGAGCATAAACAAAATCTGCAAAGTTACAATTCTCAAAGGTCAATGCAAAGGGAGATATTTTCTTTTACAGAAATCGCTTTTTAAGGACTACAACAAATGGCTGGTAGGGACTACAACAAGCTTCTTCCTGGGTTGGAGACATCACAAGTTTTTTTTTTTTTTTTACTCTGTCTCTGGTAACACACAACAAAGGGGGTTAGGCCATGTTGGGCTGCTTTAGAGAAGAGGAAGAGTTGTTGTAGTAGAGTGTTGTTGCCATGCTGTTGAAACGTTGTTTTTTTTCACCCTGATTGCAGGTCCTCTTTGTTCGGCCTTCCTAGGGACATTGGACTTAGGGAACAATGGCGAAGAAATGAGCTAAATTCTTATATGTTTGTGTGAATTATTGTACACTGGACTGCTTTGCAAACGAGGGTCAGTAAAATGCAGGATTTGCACAAAAGTTGCTTCTCCCAGATCGATCAATTGCAACTCGTGATTCAACTTTCTATCCATATCCTTCACATACAAATCCTTAAGTACCGCACTTTATAATGTGTGTGTTTGCAAATCGCTTTTTTGAATGTGCTATTGTGGCTAAAGTTACCATACTGTATTCACAAAGACCAGATCTTGTTATTTTTAACCCAAACATGCTCACTGCCTGTGCAATTCAGAAGCACACTTTTATTACTTTTCTTAAAAATAAAACTAATGACATAGCAGCTCTGGGGTCTCATTTATAAAGCGTGCGTACGCACAAAACGGGGTTGGAAACGTACGTACGCCAGTTCCCACGCAAAGGTTGTGATCTATAAAAAACAAACTTGATGGGAGAATGTTCGCACCTTTAAGCAAACTTTGAGCCGTGCGTACGCACATTCTGGAGACAAAGGGAATTGGCGACACCGATGGTGAGCTGGAGTTAAGTGTCTTTTTGGTCACTTTTAGACAGAAAATCTAAAGAAAATTAAACATATACAGAAAGATAATACAAATATAATTTCACTCACCAAGCCTGTCACTTGAAGCAAATATCCATCCCTTCTTAAATGTCCGCGCCAGCGAGCGCGTTGGGCCGTTTAGTGAAACTGACGCAAATAACAGTTTAAATAAATAAAATAATGATTTAAACTATGTTTTACTTCTGATATAAACATTTAGATTAAATATGCCATTCAAATTAATGGAGTTAAACACTTAAACATGAAACACTGAGAAGTTACAACATTTTTATATTCAAATTCAGTCAATAGAAATATTTGTTGTGGATGCGATGTTTTTGAACACTTTTCCTGTGGCGTGCTGTTTTAATGTTTTAACCACAGAGATAATTGCTTATCATGATAATACCAGATTGTCTGAGAAAATAGTTTCGTGCAAATAATGCCCAAGGCCTATCTGTTTCCATTAAATATATAAATCAATTAAAAATACAATTCGGCAGTGGAAAAGATTGAGAAAAACTTTCTCTGAAATGTATTTTACACTATTTGATTTATGTATTCAAAAACAAGGCAAGAATAGGCAACTACATGATTTTTATTAATGTAATGTGTCTTGTACTGTTAAACGTTATCACGTGGATGAATAATCATATGCAAATGATATGCAGATGAGGATCTGCATAGTAAAAAGAGGCGTTGTAAGCTCCATATATGGTTATTTCGGGGAGGAGACTTATGTGCGCACAATCTTCCGATGACTGGGATTTATAAAGTGAATTCTGCGCAGGTTCTGGCGTACGAACGGTTTTATAAATCTGAATATTTCTTTGCGTACGCCATTTTTGGCTTTCGGGCGCACGTACACTTTTAGTAAGGTTCCTACGCACAGTTTTATAAATGAGACCCCTGATCTCTTTGAATTCAGTCAGAGACAGTGGTAATTTTAGCCACATTATCCATACAGCATGCTAACAAGTACATTAACAAAATATAACATGCGGTACTTACATGTTCTGAATATGAAGTTGGACAAAAAGCTGGTATTGATCGATCTTTTGAGAGTTCTTCTCTTTGTGTGAGGTTCTCCACACTCCAGTTGTTGCTGCTGGAGTATTGATCCAAACTGGCAACAGCATGAGCTGTACAGGCTCCGCCCTCTTCTGAAAAGGGAGTGAGGAGCACCAGCTAAATTTGCATTTAAAGAGACACACACGAAATCAGCGTGTTTTTGCTCACACCCAAATAGGGGCTTTCAAAACATTCTGTAATAAATAATCCGTATGGTATTTTGACCTGAAACTTCACAAACACATTCTGGTGACACCCGAGACTTATATTAAATCTTGTGAAAATGGGCATAATTTGTCCCCTTATAGTTATTTTATGTGATAGTTTTGGTATTTTTTCTAGGATTAATTATTTGTCTCCATACCATGAACAAACACAAATAGATACCGGTTTTCTCTGGAGATTTTATTAGGATTTAGATGGAGTTTACGGGACTGTGTTTTGCCAATGGATGAATCACTGCATTTTCTGTTGTTTCGGGAAGGAAACGACTTGCAGTTTTGTGATGGAGCCCTGTTGGATCTGGGGGAAAGATCAGAGAGAGAGAAAGAATAGAATGAAATGAAGTGTGCGGGAGCGTGTTGAAGAGTTGCAGGTAGAAACCGCATGCCATTCCCATCAATGATCCTATCAAATGTGCAATCGTTGAGGAATAAAAGTGAATGAATTACAGGCAAACGTGACCCTATCTTTGGGAATATATGAATGCTTGTTTAATCACAATGACGGAAACTTGGCTTAATTGCCAGGACCTCGATTCTTCTCTGGAGATCTGTGGATTTGGTGCTTCACTTTGTTTGAATAGGGAAAAAATCAAGATGGGGGAGTTTGACTGTATATAAATCGACAATGGTGAACCAACATCACAGTAAGAGAAATTAAGCGTAGCATCAGTTCTGGCTGGTCACGTTAGTCAAGCTCGCATCAGCAGACTCTCAGCTGATACATGTCTACCTATAGGAATACGACGCCTATCACTGTACACATATATAAGCTCCTTCAGTATTATCAGCAGCTATTGCGTTTCTCAGGAGCTAATTACCCTCCTCCCTCCCCAGCTCCTCCTCTCGTCCAGTCATTATGGCATTCTGATTTACCTTGAATCAGAATAAATTCTCGAATTATGTTGTACTTTAAAATCTTGAATTAATGATATCTGCAATACATTCATCTTGGTTCTGTTCTGTTTACCCCAAGGGGGCTATTGCTGCTCTTGCCCAGAACAGAACCATACCGCCAATCCTAACTGTATGCTAATTGTCAATCGTATTTGACGATAGTGGTCCTGACAGAAACTGTGTTTACCTGATGTGGCGAGCAGGACGAGGCAGAGGGCCGTGGGAGAACGGCGCAAGGTTGGTGGCGTGATTAATGATGAGCGACACCTGTGCGACGCACCAGTCTCATATCTCTCACGGAGGAGCGGAAGCATAAAGGAGGAGCAACGATAGTGAAGATCGAGAGAGGAACAGGCCTGGGGCCCGTTCTTCTTACGTTGCTTAAAACATCCGAGATCAAATGAGACATCCAAGATGATATCATCGTGCTAATCATGATCTGGCTAATTAGGTTCTTTGATCACACCTGCCGGATATGATTAGTATCGCTGGATTGAGTTATCTGAGATAATTGCACGTTCATGCGAAGTTTAAAAGGGGATATATATCGATAGTAGAAACAGTGGCGGTTCTACATTGAATTACACCCTGGGCGAGACCCCCTTCGAGCGCCAACCCCCACCCCCCTTAATTTTAATTGGGGGGGGGGGGGGGGGGGGGGTTCTTACCCCATTGGCAGATCATCATGTTTTGCTTGTTTTAAGCAAAAACTCAATTTTAAGTGTAGTGTTTCACTCAATTTTAAGATATTAAGTCTTGTTTTCTGGGGCAATAAAAAAAAAAAATTATTTCCCCAGAAACCAAGACTTAATATCTTATGTCATTTTACCACTTTGTTAACGTTATGCATCTTTATTTAAGAAATGTTTGATATTTGGACTGGAAACAAGACAAAAATACTAATTAAGAAAAGCATTTTTTGCAGTGTAATAACTGAACTTGTCACAGTTTTGTTGCAAAGCACATTATGGTGAAATTAGATTATAAGGTGTTTAGAGTATTTCCAAACAATAAACCTTGGATCTCAAAGAGAACAAAATTTATTTTGCACAAAATAAAAAGCTTTTCAGATCGGAGAATCCCACACAGTTAGAGAGATCAGTAAAATGGTGAGAGCAGTAATAAAGAAGAATGGGTTCAAATTTAAAGATAAGGTGGAAGATTAGCTGGATGGAAGAAAAATGAAGAGCAGCATGGCAGGAAATTAAAACCTTGGCAGGTATTGAGAGGAAAGATATCAAGAGGATTAAATTAGACAGTTTTAACTCAGATATGGATTTTGCTGATAAATTGAACGAGTATAATCATGTTTTTAGTCAAAAGTTGCCCTAAATTTCATATCTAAAAGGATCAAATGTAAAGGTTAACAATATTCAATATTTCTCTGTTTCAGTGCAATCAGGATATGACTATGATTATGACTTAGGGGAGAATGAAAAAAACTGCACCACATCTGAATCCATCATTGGAGGCACGGTGGAGTATTCAAATGGCGGTGTTGTGGGTAGTCGGCTAATTTATCACTGCAGCGATGGATTTGAACCTTATCCAATCAGCCAAAAAGTCTGCAGCTCTGATGGAGAATGGGAGCCAAGAGTATCCAGGGTCAAATGTGAAGGTAAACTTTAAAGAGCGATCATATTTATTTACTATATCCCATACAAAAATAGTGGATACCACCACAGGCTTAATGAAATATGTATGGGCTTGGAGACTGGAAACATGAGGCTTGTTACTTTCATAGTACCGTCTTTTGGCCAAATCACATCAGACTTTACATGCAAAAGAATTGTGCCCAAAAATAGCACAAATGTTTTTTACATTTTCCTTTTGGTTTCTTTACATATCACATATCTCATATTTCAACCATGCTTTTCACTGACACTTTTGTCTCTTTGGTAGCAAAGTATAGTAACTTTGGAAAACTTTTGAAAAACTTTGTATTCTTCATTGTGGTGGAAATAATGCCACATCTATGGGTCTTTTATCATTAATAATCACTTAAATTCCTTTATTAACATTATCCTCATATGTATGGTAAACTTGAAACTAAAAATGTAACATACTATCTACAGCATAATCAAGCTGACATTGACAATGGTAAAGGGAACCATGTCATGACTATATTGTAGTTAAAATAGTCATTAGTCTACACCAGGGGTGCCCAATCCTGCTCCTGCCGATCGACTGTCCTGCACAGTTCATCTCCAACCCTAATCAAACACACCTGAAGCAACCAATTAAGGTCTTCAGGATCACTTGAAAATTAAAGGCAGGTGTGTTTGATTAGGGTTGGAGATGAACTGTGCAGGACAGTCGATTGGCAGTCGCAGGATTGGGCACCCCTGATCTACACTGTAAAAAGTTACTAAGTATACCTTCAATAAAAAAAATAAATAAATAAACAATCCACTGTCATTTAATTCTAGGATTACTATTAACCGAATCTGTGTATTTTAGAAACCAACGATTATGGAGATTATGAGGACCCACAGAAGAACTGCTCGTTGGAAGTGTCCATAAAGGGAGGTAGTGTGGTCTACTCCAGTGAGGGATTGGAAGGGAGCGTGCTGACCTATCACTGCAAGGCAGGACACTACCCTTTTCCAGTAACGCAAAGAGTCTGTGACAGAGATGGCCAGTGGTCAGCCATGAGACTCCCAAATGGAAAGAGAACACTCAATGCTGTGTGCAAGGGTACCTTCTTCTTGCCTTTTTACTCCATGGGTTATCATCCTTTTTAACATACTCTGCTGTTTAACCCTGAGTTAAAACTAATTTTCAGACTTTTATTAAGTATTTTGAATGGGGATTAGCACCACTAATGCTATTAAGATGGGGTATAAAACCAAGCTCCACTGCAAAGGATCAGAAATATATAAATCCTACTGATGTGCAAGAGTTATTAATTAAATAGGCTGCATGCTCTCTTTGTCCAATCAATAATATTGACAAACATAAAAAAAAAAAAACACCTCTAGGTATATATATGAATCTCACCCACAAGTGTTAAAATCTAACCAATTAAGTTTAATTTACAAGTGATGACTGGCCTTTAGTGGCTACGTTTACATGCAACCAAATAATCCGTTAGTAGTCAGATTGACGGCTCAATCGGACTGAAAACCCTTCATGTAAACACCTTAATCGATCAGATTGAGCTCGATCCGAATGAAATTTCGATCAGATTGAAAGGGGTGGTTTATTTATTTTTCTAATCAAATCGAGACAACATGTAAACACTTGGTCGGATTAAAAACCGAAACTGAAAGGACTGCGCATGTGCAATGACGTTGAAATAGCGTAATGACGTATGACGCGCAGAATGAGCTCTTGTTCCTGTTGAATAAAGTGTCATATAAATGAGTGTCCCGTCATCCTAAAATTCTCCTTTCACTGCGTCTGGACAACATCCCACCAGTCCTTGTTTCAGATACTCATCCACAGACGACGGGAGGGGTCTTACAGTGCGGGGAGGGGCAGTTTTACAGCGTTATAAATATAAGCAGAACGGCACAACGGTTCATATGCTCATTTACTCCAAATTATGACCAGAAATGGATAAATATTAAGTCTGCTGTTTAAAACAAATAAAGAACCAATGTAGGAGAATATTTAGTATGCGCAAACAGCGGAAAACTCTGTATATTTGTGCAGTGTGTGCATGTCAAAAAATATATTCCAATTTGAAGCTTGTGACATATAAACGCACACATCAACCCGATCACTTGTTTAGTGTTCATGTAAACACTACATTCAGATTCATCAATCGGAATGAATTCAGTCCGATTGAAACAAAAGTTTTGCATGTAAACGTAGCCACTGATGACACCTGCTATTAATGAACAGAGTCTACTGAAGGAAAGAAGAGTGTAAAGACCAACGACTCTACCTGTGAGACTCCACCGAGCAAGGACACCGACAAGGCACTTGAGTATTAATTTCTTGTTATTAATTTTATTTTCTTGTTGTTTCCTTTCTCTTCTACACACCTTTTCAACTGATCTTTCTGTTTGTGAGCTCTCTTACACTGTGTTTTCAAATCCCTACTATTACAAACATACGAAAATCTAATGTCACACGTCGGAGGCAGTACAATCCTAACAACCTGCGTACCTTTCCGGTGTCTTCTAGTACTATATTCTCTTTTCCTATCCTATTGGTCTCTGGAATTGCCAGTCCACTGTAAACAAAGCTGATTTCATTAAATCTATTTCTAGTCATTCAGGTCTCAGCCTACTGGCTCTGACTGAGACCTGGATCAGACCAGAGGACACTGCCACACCGGCTGGTCTCTCCACTAACTTCACTTTCTCACACCCCTCGCCTGACTGGTAGGGCTGGAGGTACTGGTCTGCTTATCTCAAACGATTAGAAATTTGATCCTTTACCACCTCTGTGTGACAACAGCTCATTTGAATCACATTCAATTACCATCACTAGCCCTATTAAAATCCATTTTGTAGTTGTATATCGTCCCCCAGGTCAGCTTGGCAGCTTCTTGGAGGAGCTTGATGTGCTACTCTCATCCTTCCCTGAGGATGGTACTCCTCTCATAGTTCTTGGAGACTTCAACATCCAACTAGAAAAACCTCAGGCTGCTGATTTCCACACTCTGCTTGCCTCATTCGACCTCAAACAAGTATCTACTGCGGCTACTCACAAATCAGATAACAAATTGGACCTTATTTACTCGCGCTACTGCTCCACTGACCATACGCTGGTCACTCCACTGCACACCTCAGATCACTTCCTCCTCACTCTCAACCTTAACCTGCCTCAGAGCACAACAAACACTCCTCCACAGGTCACCTTTCAGCGAAACCTACGCTCACTCTCACCCTCTCGCCTATCCTCTTTGGTCTCATCCACACTTCCTCCACCTGATCATCCTTTAACATCCTGCTTGGACAACTTTTGCCCCCTTTCCTCCAGGCCAGCCTGCGCCACACCCTCTGCCCCCTGGTTATCTGATGTTCTCCGTGAACATCGTTCTAAACTCAGGGGTGCAGAGAGGGAGTGGCGTAAATCGAAAGATCCTACTGACCTTGGTCTTTATCAATTTCTTCTCTCTTCCTTCTCTGCTAATATCTCTACTGCTAAAATGACTTACTATCACAACAAAATGAACAATTCTTCTGACTCTCGCAAGCTTTTCAAAACCTTCTCCTCTCTTCTCAACCCTCCTCCTCCTCCTTCATCAACCCTAACAGTTGACGATTTTGCCACATTCTTCATAAATAAAACAACCACCATCAGCGGCCAATTTACCAATCCACAAACTGACACACACATTATACCAGCTAACACACACATTCTACCCTCCTTCTCTCTACTTTCAGAGGCAGAAGTCTCCAAACTCCTCCTTTCCAATCGCTCTACCAACTGTCCGCTTGATCCTATTCCCACTTACCTACTTCAAGCAATTTCATCCTCAGTCGTACCCGCACTCACACACATCATAAACACCTCTCTTCACACTGGCACATTTCCCACAGCATTTAAGCAGGCTCAGGTAACCCCACTGCTTAAGAAACCCACTCTAAATCCAGCACATCTGGATAATTACAGACCGGTATCTCTTCTTCCATTTGTCGTGAAAACACTTTAACGAGTTGTTTTCAACCAGATATCTTCCTTCCTTACACAGAACAACCTCTTGGACAACAATCAGTCTGGTTTCAAAAGCGGACACTCAACTGAGACTGCCCTGCTCTCAGTAATTGAAGCTCTGAGACTGGCAAGAGCAGCTTCCAAATCCTCAGTTCTCATCCTGCTGGATCTGTCGGTAACACTTTAAAATACGGATCCTTCGTTAATGAATAACTACACAGGAACAAATGAGTAACACAATATTAACAATCTAGTAACTACAGTTAACTAACAAGTAACTCTGATTAACGAATTAGTAAGTAATAGCACACAGATTTAAGTGGTAGTTCACTATTAACTAATCAATAACTACTATTTTTTAATACTTCACAGAGAACTACTGAATTTTTTTACAGATTTAAGTGTTAGTTCACTAATAACTAATCAATAACTACTATTTTTCAATACTTCCCAGAGAAATAATGAAAAAAATTCACAATTCATGCAAAACTAATTAATAACTAATGCAGGACAAATTACTAGCACTAGATTAACATTACTGCTAGATACTGTACACTAATTATCAATATGTAATAGCTTAGCAGACTTATGATTTGGGAAAGCTGTCAATAATTAGCCTATGCACTGCTGTCTTTTAGAGAACTATTCATAAACTAAATAATTTTTAAGAATTGTTTTTATAAATGCACTTGTCTGGAACACTTACCCTGTGGCTGATTTTCCGGCATTCCTCTGGACTGGCTTTGAATAACTAGACTCATCATGGTGAGTACTGGAACATACTGAGTCATCAGCCATCCAAATACCAGTTATTTTATTATAGCTTGAGTCATTTGAGACACTTGAGTCATTACTAGTTAGTTAACATGATCTTCACTTTAGAATACGGATCCAAATAGGGGTATGTAGTAACACTTGAGTCATTACTAGTTAGTTAACATGATCTTCACTTTAGAATACGGATCCAAATAGGGGTATGTAGTAACACTTGAGTCATTACTAGTTAGTTAACATGATCTTCACTTTAGAATACGGATCCAAATAATTAGTAGTTCCTATAGAGGTATGTAGTAACACTTGAGTCATTACTAGTTAGTTAACATGATCTTCACTTTAGAATACGGATCCAAATAATTTGTAAGTCCTATAAAAGTATGCATTAACACTTGAGTCATTACTAGTTATCATGATTCCATGCTGTAGTTACTAATGAAGAGCCAACCCGAAAGGGTAGAATCATCTAATCATTCACAGGATATATATACACACACATATTTATATATATATATATATATATATATATATATATATATACATATGAACAAAGAGACATACATACAAACAATTTTGAGAGGTAGGTTAAATAATAAAATAACTGGTATTTGGATGGCTGATGACTCAGTATGTTCCAGTACTCACCATGATGAGTCTAGTTATTCAAAGCCAGTCCAGAGGAATGCCGGAAAATCGGCCACAGGGTAAGTGTTCCAGACAAGTGCATTTATAAAAACAATTCTTAAAAATTATTTAGTTTATGAATAGTTCTCTAAAAGACAGCAGTGCATAGGCTAATTATTGACAGCTTTCCCAAATCATAAGTCTGCTAAGCTATTACATATTGATAATTATAGTGTACAGTATCTAGCAGTAATGTTAATCTAGTGCTAGTAATTTTTCCTGCATTAGTTATTAAGTTTTGCATGAATTGTGAATTTTTTTCATTATTTCTCTGGGAAGTATTAAAAAATTGTAGTTATTGATTAGTTATTAGTGAACTACCACTTAAATCTGTAAAAAATTCAGTAGTTCTCTGGGAAGTATTAAGAAATAGTAGTTATTGATTAGTTAATAGTGAACTACCACTTAAATCTGTGTGCTATTACTTACTAATTCGTTAATCAGAGTTACTTGTTAGTTAACTGTAGTTACTAGATTGTTAACATTGTGTTACTCATTTGTTCCTGTGTAGTTATTCATTAACGAAGGATCCGTATTTTAAAGTGTTACCGATCTGTCTGCTGCCTTTGACACAGTTAACCACCAGATCCTCTTGTTAATCCTAAAGATGAAGGGCATCTCAGGAACCGCACTCCAATGGTTCAAGTCTTACCTCTCAGGTAGGTCCTTTAGGGTGTCGTGGAGGGGTGTGGTGTCTAAGACCAAACATCTAGCTCCTGGAGTGCCTCAGGGCTCAGTGCTTGGACCACTTTTCTTCTCTATCTACATGACATCACTAGGATCTGTGATTCAGAAACATGGGTTTCCTATCACTGCTACGCTGATGACACACAACTCTACCTCTCATTCCAGCCTGATGATCCGACGGTAGCTGATCGTATCTCAGCCTGCCTGGTAGACATTTCTGGCTGGATGAAGGACCACCACCTTCAACTAAACCTTGCGAAGACAGAGCTACTTGTGTTCCCGGCGACGTTGTAAACCTTATTTTGGAGCAAAGTCATCAAACTTTTTCAGCGATTTTTATCATATTTTACTGCTGTTTCTATACATGCAGTTTTTATGTCCCGGCAACCAGTGAAAGTGCAGTTCTGACTCTCTGCCCATTCATTTGTAGATAGCGGTGTATCTACCGCTAAAGGTTCCAGCTAAAGAATCTTTGCAGGCTGTGATAAACTGCATGAGCGATATTAAGACATGGATGGACCAAAACTTTTTAAAACTTAATGAGAATAAAACGGAGGTTGTCTTGTTTGGTCGTCCAGAGTTGGTTCAGGTTCTTACCAGCTCCCTTGGCCAACTAGCACCTCACTTAAGATCCCATGCCAGGAATCTTGGAGTGATTGTCGACAGTGCTTTTAAACTGGATAAGCAGGTTAGTGCTGTGGTTAAGGCAAGCTTTTTTCAGCTTAGACTGATAGCTAAAGTCAAACCGTATCTGAGACAGGCTGACCTAGAAAAAGTTATTCATGTTTTTATTACCTCTCGCCTGGATTACTGTAACTCCTTGTATACAGGCATTGGGAAGTCTGAGCTCTATCGTCTGCAGCTTGTACAGAATGCAGCAGCTCGCCTTTTAAGTGGCAGGAAGAAGCGGGAGCACATTACTCCAGTGCTCTCATCGCTTCACTGGCTTCCAGTAAAGTATCGGATTGATTTTAAGGTTATTTTATTTGTTTTTAAATGTATTAATGGGCTAGCCCCAGAGTACCTTACAGACCTTGTCAGGTTGCATAGGCCTTCCAGAGACCTCCGTTCAGCCAGTCTGATGGTCCTGGAGGTTCCTAGATCTAGACTGAGATCCAGTGGTGATCGAGCCTTCTCAGTGGCAGCTCCCACTCTCTGGAACGCACTGCCTGTAGCTGTGCGGACTGCTAGTAGCCTGTCCACTTTTAAATCATTGCTAAAGACTCATTTGTTTGAAGTAGCTTTTGGCACAGGGGAGCCGCCTTGATGAATGTTGTATTATATGTGTACCTTTATTCTTAGTATTTTGTTATTTCATTGTTTTTTATGTATCAGTGTGTGACTAATATTTTTGTGTATTTTACTGTGAAGTACTTTGGTAGGCCCTTGGCCTTGGAAATGTGCTATATAAATAAATGTGACATTGACATTGACATTGACATTTAGATAGGAGCCTGGTCTTGTTAGTCCGAAATAGCTGCCCGGAGGCGTTGCCAAGATGGCGGCCGAGTGGCACGACTTGCCTAAAAGGACTTTGCTTTTACCTACAGAACAACCACTGGCTCTGCTCCCTTTTACTTAAACTCATTACTTCAGACTTATGTGCCATTGAGAAACTTGCGCTCTGCAAGTGAACGACGTCTTGTGGTGCCATCTCAAAGAGGCACAAAATCTCTTTCTCAGACCTTTACCTTGACTGTTCCCTTCTGGTGTAATGATCTGCCTAACTCAACCAGAGCTGCTGAGTCCGTAGCCACTTTCAAGAAACGGCTGAAGACACATCTTTTTCAACAGCACTTGATCCAGTAATACTAACACTTTCTCTTCTATTCTCTTCTACTATAATTTTTTTTTTTAACATGTACTGCGTTAGATTAAACTGAGAAGGGTCATAGCACTTGCATATTGTTGTCCTACTGTTAGTTCTAACTGCTTCTATTGTTCTCATTTGTAAGTCGCTTTGGATAAAAGCGTCTGCTAAAGGAATAAATGTAAATGAAAGAGGAAGAACAAGAACAGAAAAAGAGAACAAGTCTGAAGCAGACTTATAGCCTCAACTGCAAATAAAATACATATTTTGATGTAACTAATTAACTCTTAATTTCTATGAATATGATTAGTAGAGAACGTTTCATTTGATTATGGTGATTAGTGTTCCATTTGGTTGGGTACCATGACTTTGATTAATATTAAATTAATTATATTTCTGCCTGTGCAGCAGTGTTGTACCAATTAAGAGGATTAAATAGGGTGTAATTAAGTAAATTAGACCACTTGTAACATTGAGATGAATGAGTGGCTTAATTAATTGCTGCCATCCTAATTGTAATAAGTGAATGTGAGTCAGATTGTAGTGTTGAATCTATGCTCATTGTAGGAATACAATTTGTGCTAATATGGTGTAACTACAGTGATGAAATACTGTTGTGATTAGTGTTTTTGGCATTTTCAAAACATGCTTCATGAAGCTTCAAAACCTTTGCAATCATTTTTTTTAAACCAGTGATTTAGAGCATGTATCATGCTGTCAAAGTCACATCACTTCAGGAAATGAGGATATGTTATGTCATAACTATTTTCGAAACATTTAAACATTTCAATGGTTTACCGCTAGGGGGGAAGATCTCTTGTGAACCCATGATATTAAGATAATTAGATATTTTTAATGACACATTTGTATAATAAAAAATAAGAGTTTAATTAAATGCTGTCTTTTTGGCCTGATTAACCAAGCTATTCATTAAACAAGTCTTGCAATTTAACAAAATAACATATTAAACAGACACTCCATTTAATAGTATTAGATGATTTGAAGACTTCAGATGCAAAAGCCTCTAAGTCCGTCTAACGTTTTTTTTTTAATATTAACATTTTTATCAGGCTCCTATGTATAGGTTTCTACCTAAGTATCGACATTTCTGAATGGGCTGAGGCTGGGATTTAGTGAGTTTGAAGTGCAATTAAGTATTTGATGAGCGTATACTATGTGCGAAGAGCATTTACTCAATATTATTATCTCATTTTTGACATCGGTGGCTTTTAGAGGCTTTTGCATCGGAGGTCTTCATTTCTTAATTGCATTTAATAGATTATGATTTGATACAGTTTAATTTGGGTTTACACTGTTTTGACTAGCAGGCATCATCAGTGCGTTTCAAAACAATGACATTTTGTGAGTTTCAAAAAACTTAATTGCTCACATCACTACTTATGAAGAAGTGGGCAGACACTTCTTCTGAAGGACATAACATTTCACCAGATTTTTGCTTAGACATCAGCACTTGTCATACAAAACCTAACATTGTTTGAAGTCAAACATTTTCAAATCAAAAGACCCATGCCACGATGCATGCTGGACGACATTGTTGAGTTTGGCACTATGCTGGTACCCAGCATGCACTGCGGCATGAATCTTTTGTTGACTGTCACCATTGCCAAGTTTTGATGTCTACGTGTGACAGTTAAAATTTTCCCATACAAAATCATTTTCAGAGACAATATTTGCTTATCATAGTACTACAACACTATTGATTAACAAATCTAGTGAACTTGATTTCAGGTGAAGTCTACATGTTTTACTCATCTTCTTTGCCACAGTGCAAACAAATGTGTTTGTTTAAACACTGTTGCAATGACTGGACTAAAACTAATTTAACATAAATCAATGTTGAAGTGCCCTACTGAAGGACACACTGATCATCATATTTTGAATGTTTCAAACTAACTGTAACTGGAGTTAAACTTCTAACTCTAAACGACTTGTACATCCAAACTTGCTTTTAGTAAGTGTCATCTCATCACTTAATGGCCAGTCATCACTCGTAAAGTAAACCTAATTGATTTGTTAACTGCCTGGATAATTCAACATTTAACACTACAAAGAGATGATCCTACACTGCTTTTTAATACCTGTGGGTGAGGCTCATATTTATATCATTGATGTACAGTACATTTAACACCGCTGATTTTGCTGTGCATAAATCCTGAAAACCTAAGATTATTTCACACAAGATAAAGATTGAACAGTGTGAAACCCAAAGGGTAACCCAAAGATTAACAATTTTGAGTGTGAAAAGCCCTACAGATTACTTGTTTGGCCTCCACTTTAACCAGCCATGTTTCTGTCTCACTATAGAGATTCTTTGCCCTGCTCAACTTCAGCTTGACAACGGACAGTTCTGGCCAAGGAAACAGTGGTTCAAGTTTGGAGAAAAACAGACCTTTTCATGTCATGAAGGATTTGATTTGATTGGATCTGCTGAGCGGAACTGCACTCAGTGGGGTGGATGGACTGGTGCAACACCAGTGTGTGATGACCAGTGTAAGCATTTATATTCCTTTGTTTCCAAACAAATGCAGAACATACAAATGAAGTTGTGATTTGTTTTCTCTTATTTTCTTTTATAATATGTTACTCCCTCATATTCTTAATTGAAACATTATATTTACATGGTTTATAATTTTGCAAGATGGTCTAGTAGAATAGTTTTACTTGAGTTAATATAAAAAAAAAAGAAAAAAATCTTAATTTCTTTTTACTACCTTTGTTTGAGGACGAGCCAAAGTAGCAGCACGTGTAAATTATGCTAATGTGCTACATGGTGATGTAGCCACATCATGTAAATAATGGCTGTACTACAAACAAAGCATTTGAGCAGATTTTTTTTCCTGTTAGAGATTCAGGGGCCGTTTACACAACACAGTTTCAACTAAAAACGGAAAACTTTTTATACGTATTGGCTGTTCATTTATACGACAATGGCGTTCTGGTGGCCTGAAAACCTACCGTGGGACACAACGCAACAGAGTGCGGCGCGGGACTAGATTTGATGGCCGAATGTGGGCGGGGGGAGGTTAGGTACTCGTGTGTGCGGGAGAATAAAACGAATCGCGGGACTCTAATATATATATGAATGAGAAAAATAATAATAATCTAAAAACAATTAAAGACCCTTTCACACCAAAAGTGAAATATTAACCCTCAGGCTGAAGGAAATGCTAATTCATGCGTGTACAGTAGAGGGCGGCGCTTAACACTTTATTACAAGTTTAACACTTCCTTTACCAATAAAAACAAACAAATCTAGTCATTTTTGCTTATGGTTTAACTGAATCTTTGAAGGTCAGAAGCAAGTACATTGGTCAATAAAGTGAGATTAAATGCATAAAAAAATTATGTTTTATTTAACATATTTAGTTATTGGAGGTTTGCATAGTATTCTGACTCTGCATTTCACTGATTTTGTTCATTTTAAGGAATATTGAATCTTTTTTGTGTGCAAGTGAGATGAGCAAATGCACGCTCACATTTAGTCTAGAACTACAATGTAGCGTTTATACGCCCACGTATAAATATTATTAATTATTATTCATAACGGAATATGACCAATAATTAATATTTTAATTATTTTTAATTATTTTCAGAATTTACTGTAGCAGAATCAATAGTATGATCATTTTATCAGTTCATCCAATGAACAGAAAGCATAAACAAGTATTAACTCTAGGAAATATAATATCTTCCTGGTCAAGAAAGACTCAATCCCCAGCTAACAATAAATTACGAAGTAAATTAAGGGTAACAGCATAGGTAACTTAAATCGAAGTTCAAGACAATAAATCTGATAAGCACATACACAAGTAATCTCTTTTCAAATACAAACAATACTTTATTGATTATATATAACACATAAGCTAATATCTAACACAAACACACACACACACACACACACACATTCATACGCGTTGCAGAAAGGGATAGAGTGAGGAAAGAGTGGGTTTAAGAGTGAAAGGATGAAATCTCACGATTCCATATGCACTTAGACATGACCTGAACGAACCATCAATCATTAATTTAACCCTTCTATCGTTTTAGGCAGGTTATTAAAGTTATATAAATACACCAGTTAAGATTTTAAAAGTCTGGAGGTAGTCTACTTGAGTATTTGCTTTTGGGGATTCCCTTTTTGTTGCGTGAAAGGGGTTTTCCCGGTCCATTCGGTCTCCTCGTGCCTGATGTCTGGATCACGTGGTCAGTCACGTGGTGTGCTGGCGGAATGAAAGTCTTTGTTTGAAGCTGGCTTTGCAGAAGAAACGTGGCTCGAAATCTTGTCGCAAAACTTAACTTAGAACCGACACTCACAACGGAAAAGAAATGAAACTAAGAAAAGAAAGGAAATTGAGAGTAGATGATGATGGCTTGAATGAAGCTATTTAACCCATGTTCTTCAGATCTTGATTTGGGTTATTTCGTTTGCGCGTTTACATGGTTCCTATAGAGAGAGAGAGAGCACCGAGAGCAGTGAGAGAGAGCAGCGAGAGAGCGAGAGAGAGAGAGCGAGAGAGAGCAGCGAGAGAGAGAGAGAGAGCTTCGAGAGCAGCGAGAGAGAGAGAGAGCGAGAGAGAGCAGCGAGAGAGCTTTGTTTTTGGGTCTAAGGTTTTAAACTAAAATTTTGTCCAACCTCCAGGATGAGTTCTGGCCAATTAGACACTGGCTGAATTTAGGAGGTGACGTTCTTTTCAGTTCTGATCGTAAATCATGCTTATCTGTGCTCTCCTTACTAACAGAGAGAACAGGGGCCACAGTTTAGACATGATTTCTAATTAAAAGAAGATCAAAACATATTACACCGATATCATTCAAGCCATCTTGCTAGTTGTGTTCGTAAGATAGCATTGATATGAAACAGTACACACTTTCATTCATTCACTCCTTCTAATAGTTAATATGATAACTATTACCTGAATTAAATGGGATCAAAACATATTATCTTATTAAAATATACATATAAGTGGTGGAAACAACCCAGGATTAGGTAGTTGCATGATTGTTTGATCATGAGTCCATTGAAAATTGTTCTTGAATGATTTTATGTATAGTTATTGATAAGAATCAGTTCTCTGGTGAAGAGACAGAACTCTGTTTGTTCAGAGGTCTTAAGGAGGAGGTGTTCAGGAATGTTGTCGGGGGTTTCAGTAACATCTGCTGGTGTCGATTCTTCTTCTAAAGGGTCTTTTGCAGACTCTCTGGCACCGGGATGGGTGACTTATGGCTCTGGTCTTGGTGATTTGACTCTGGAATGTGCGGACACTGTCTTTATCTTAACCAGTCCGTAGTAGGCCACAAAGCTAGCCATTGACCAGTTATGTGTTAGTGCCGGGGGCTCCTTCAATTAGTCAGACCGGTGATGATCATGAGACGTTCTGAACAAATCTTCCCCCCTCAGTCATCGAGAAGTAGAGAATTTGAATTAATATTCAAAAAGAAGATTAGTTGGTGGTTGCTTTCTACCCATTGTCGCTACAACAATAACCATCGTGTTTACACACACACACACACACACCACCTCTGCACTTCGATTTGTCTCAGTATGGGGACAAAAGAGCTGTCAGTCAATACATGGGAAAACAAAGCAACTTGTGTTACTTATTTGCAAAAGTAACTCAGATATTTGGTTGTATATTTTAAAAGTAATGCGTTACATTACTAGTTACTTGAAAAAGTAATCTGATTACGTAAATCAAGTTACTTGTAATGAGTTACCCCCCCAACACTGTTAATAACAAATAGTTTATCGGGAGCATTTATGCATTTATGGCTAGGCAACACGTAAGATAACTAGAAAGTATTTCATGGACGTACAGAAAAAAAATCTGTTTAAATACTTTTATGCGGGCTTTTGCGGGTAGGAGTGGGACAAAACATGAGTGTTGCGGGAGAAGGTAACTGTAACATTGCTGTTGAAACATAGGAGGAAGCAGGATCCACGTGCAGCACATTTTATTTAAACAAACTCAAAACTTGACAAAGACAGACTCAGACTAGGGAACAGAACAACCAACAAACAACATCAAGAACTCACAAAGACTGAACTAGACACAGGGCTTAAATACACATGCAAACAAGCTAAGCAAGATAACAAGGGGGTGTGGTTAAATAGAAACACCTGGGGAGACTAATAAACAAGAAAAACTACAAAGAACAACAAAACTTGGCACAGGACAGGAACTGACAAAAGTCCACACAGAACAAGGGGAACACAAGACAGGAATCATAACAGTAACATATATTTTTTTGCGGGAGTGGGCGTAAGCAGGACTGAATCCCTCAGAAGCGGGACTGAAAAAATTGTTTCGTGCAGGTCTCTATTTCAAAGTGCAAGTTTTCAATGAATTTCTAAAAACGTGACGTCATACTCATGCGTGTAACGTGTTCAGTCGATAGGCGTGTAGCGTTTCCTTACAAAGTGACATCGCCAACTACTGGACTGGCATGCATAATAAATACATTTAAATAGGTTTCATTTGTGATTTTTCATCATTATTGAACAATGCATCATTTACCAAAAAATGCATTGTATATAAATGATAAATATATGTATCATGTGTTTCTTATTCCAGCTGAGGACTGCAAAAACCCAGGGGCTCCTCCAGGGGGCTTACGTTCTGGAGAACGCTTCCGTATTGGAGACCGAGTGCGGTATCTGTGTCAGTTAGGTCTGGATTTGCTCGGCCCCTCTGAAAGGCAATGTTTGGATTCAAGGGAATGGAGTGGGGCAGAACCACGCTGCTATGGTCAGTCAAGGACACAGACATTTATTTACACAGTGTAGTGGGACCGCAGTGTGTTCCAGAAAGCAGGTTATGTGACAAGGGTTTAAGGGTAAGTAAGCGGATAACCTCAACTTTCGGTTCCAAAAACGGAGTTAACTTTCAGGGTATGTAAGTTGCCATTGCAACCTACTCTCTGAACATAACCTGCTCCGGAGCAGCTCATGATCCAGGGTTAGTTTACTTCAGACGTGTTCAGGGTTAGTTTACTTCAGAGGTGTTCAGGGTTAGTTTACTTCAGAGGTGTCCAGGGTTAGTTTACTTCAGAGGTGTTCAGGGTTAGTTTACTTCAGAGTTGTTCAGGGTTAGTTTACTTCAGAGGTGTCCAGGGTTAGTTTACTTCAGACGTGTTCAGGGTTAGTTTACTTCAGAGGTGTTCAGGGTTAGTTTACTTCAGATGTATTCAGGGTTAGTTTACTTCAGAGTTGTTCAGGGTTAGTTTACTTCAGAGGTGTTCAGGGTTAGTTTACTTCAGAGGTGTCCAGGGTTAGTTTACTTCAGAGGTGTTCAGGGTTAGTTTACTTCAGAGTTGTTCAGGGTTAGTTTACTTCAGAGGTGTCCAGGGTTAGTTTACTTCAGACGTGTTCAGGGTTAGTTTATTCAGAGGTGTCCAGGGTTAGTTTACTTCAAATGTATTCAGGGTAAGTTTACTTCAGAGGTGTCCAGGGTTAGTTTACTTCAGACGTGTTCAGGGTTAGTTTCCTTCAGAGGTTTTCAGAGTTAGTTGACTTCAGAGGTGTTCAGAGTTAGTTGACTTCAGAGGTGTTCAGGGTTAGTTTACTTCAAATGTGTTCAGAGTTAGTTTACTTCAGAGGTGTTCAGGGTTAGTTTACTTCAGAGGTGTCCAGGGTTAGTTGACTTCAGAGGTGTTCAGGGTTAGTTTACTTCAAATGTGTTCAGAGTTAGTTTACTTCAGAGGTGTTCAGGGTTAGTTTACTTAAGAGCTGTTCAGGGTTAGTTTACTTAAGAGGTGTTCAGAGTTAGTTTACTTCAGATGTATTCAGGGTTAGTTTACTTCAGAGCTGTTTAGGGTTAGTTTACTTAAGAGGTGTTCAGAGATAATTTACTTCAGAGGTGTTCAGGGTTAGTTTACTTCAGAGGTGTTCAGGGTTAGTTTACTTCAGACGTGTTCAGGGTTAGTTTACTTCAGTTGTGTTCAGGGTTAGTTTACTTAAGAGGTGTTCAGGGTTAGTTTACTTCAGAGGTGTTCAGGGTTAGTTTACTTCAGAGGTGTTCAGGGTTAGTTTACTTAAGAGCTGTTCAGGGTTAGTTTACTTCAGAGGTGTTCAGGGTTAGTTTACTTCAGAGGTGTTCAGGGTTAGTTTACTTAAGGTGTTCAGGGTTAGTTTACTTCAGATGTGTTCAGAGTTAGTTTACTTCAGATGTGTTCAGAGTTAGTTTACTTCAGATGTGTTCAGAGTTAGTTTACTTCAGATGTGTTCAGGGTTAGTTTACTTAAGAGCTGTTCAGGGTTAGTTTACTTAAGAGGTGTTCAGAGATAGTTTACTTCAGAGGTGTTCAGGGTTAGTTTACTTGAGAGGTGTTCAGGGTTAGTTTACTTCAGAGCTGTTTAGGGTTAGTTTACTTCAGAGCTGTTTAGGGTTAGTTTACTTCAGAGGTGTTCAGAGATAGTTTACTTCAGAGGTGTTCAGGGTTAGTTTACTTGAGAGGTGTTCAGAGATAGTTTACTTCAGAGGTGTTCAGGGTTAGTTTACTTCAGATGTATTCAGGGTTAGTTTACTTCAGAGGTGTTCAGGGTTAGTTTACTTGAGAGGTGTTCAGGGTTAGTTTACTTCAGAGCTGTTTAGGGTTAGTTTACTTCAGAGCTGTTTAGGGTTAGTTTACTTAAGAGGTGTTCAGAAATAGTTTACTTCAGAGGTGTTCAGGGTTAGTTTACTTGAGAGGTGTTCAGAGATAGTTTACTTCAGAGGTGTTCAGGGTTAGTTTACTTCAGATGTATTCAGGGTTAGTTTACTTCAGAGGTGTTCAGGGTTAGTTTACTTCAGAGGTGTTAGGCCCCATCCACACTACAGTTTAGAAATGGAGAATTAAAACAAATACGATCTCTGTCCACACCAGCGTTTTAGCTTCGTATTAGAATTGATCTCCGTCCACATTAAAGCAGCACTCAGTAGCTTCGGGATTTCTTCGCTGTATTCTCGCTTTTTGCTCGCAGGTTTCTCTCTAGAGCTCCCCCCACAGCTTCGGAATAGATATTTGACAACACTGTTGTAAAAACTCGTTGGTGATTCTCAGACACCAGAGGCTAGTAGATCAACGACATCAAAGCAGATGGGACATTCTTTAAAACGTCTTCTTCATTCGGGTTCGGACAGCGTGAGGGAGCGCAATAATGACAGTATTTGAGCAGATTTCTTTTGGCCGTAAAGCAATTGTTTACATCGCGAGACCTGATATCACGCGACACTTCCTGCCGCGGCTGCCGGACCCGCCGTCTCAAAGTTGCAAGTGCGAATTTTCCGCTCACGGGCACCAGGGGGGTGCGAAACGACCACCATTCAACCCGAAATAAGTAATATAACCATTCCAATGACTCCGAAGCTGTTCAGTTAAGGTAAAAAAGTTACTTAGTTCACCTTTAAAACGACTGAAAACGCGGATCACGTGACCATTCACCAACACTGGACATGCGTGTAATGGTGTAAACCTAGAGACTTTCAAACATAGACTGTAAAAAAATGCTTTCAAACATCAAAATGTCATTTATTAATATGTATTTGGTGTCAAAATGACATAAACATTTTTTCATATTCTATTTTGCCTGGAAACGCTTCCAACACGCTTGCGTGTCGCATGAAAAATAGGCGTCGTTTCTATTTCTAGCATGCATGCGTTTACTGCGCAAGTTTACTTACTGTAAGAAACTGTTCCAGTGGGTGGAGTTTACTGGTACTGAATATTACCTGTGTGTATACCCCATGACTGATGACACCCAATCATAGAGCCGAGCGTGAGCCTCTGCGTCATTGTTTCTAAAGTTTTAGGGTTAGGGTTAAGTTCTCCGTTTTGACCCGTCTTCACTAAAACGCCCTCCGGAGATTCAAAACGCAAAACGGGGTCGGCAGCGTTTCTAAACTTCTCCGTTGTAGGTCTTCGTTTTTGCCGTTTTAGTCTGGACGGGAGGTACAAACGTAGCAAAAGGTCTCCGTTTCTAAACGAAAACGCAGTAGTGTGGATGGGGCCTTAGTTAATCAGGGTTAGTTTACTTCAGAGGTGTTCAGGGTTAGTTTACTTTAGAGGTGTTCAGGGTTAGTTTACTTTAGAGGTGTTCATGGTTAGTTTACTTTAGAGGTGTTAGTTAATTAGGGTTAGTTTGCTTCAGCGTATGCGTGCCCTATTGATGAGGCTCCAGTGTGTATATATATATATATATATATGATTATACAGTACCAGTCAAAAGTTTGGAAACGTTACTATTATTAATGTTTTTGAAAGAAGTCTCTTATGCTCAAGCCTGCAGTTAAAAAAAAAGACAAAACAAAAAAACAGTTAAAACAGTCATATTATGAAATATTATTACAATTTAAAATAATGGTTCTCTTTTTTAATATATTTTAAAATGTAATTTATTTTTGTGATGCAAAGCTGAATTTTCATCAGCAAGTACTCCAGTCTTTGGTGTCTTATGATCCTTCAGAAATCATTCGAATAATCACACACAATCTTCATTTCGCTTGAACCTTTTTTTAACTGACAAAAGTACAAAGAAAAGTTTTCCAAAGTTTTCACCGAACAACATAATTGTATTTTGTTAATATAAACAAATTTCACTACAAAAAAGTTGGGACAGAGGCAAAATAAAAATGAAAACATTAATCAAGACTTAATGTAAATGTGTGCTGCGGTCAGATGAGTCCATATTTCAGCTTGTTTTGGGGAAAAACAGACATTGACTTCTCAGTCCCAAAGACGAAAGGGACCAATCAGTCAGTGACAGATGCAAAAGCAAACATATGTCATGGTACGGAGATGCATCAGTGCAAACGGCATAGGTGACTTGCATTTGTGTGAAGGTACCACTG
The DNA here is from genome assembly GCF_951802725.1 of Rutilus rutilus. Lineage (NCBI taxonomy): Eukaryota > Metazoa > Chordata > Actinopteri > Cypriniformes > Leuciscidae > Rutilus > Rutilus rutilus. The sequence continues at coordinate 40,098,153 of NC_140223.1, forward strand.
ACATGGAGGCATATATTAGGATTGTACAGACATAAACAGCCATCAAGAAGACATTTTTCCTGGGAAGAAAGACAATGCCAGGCCTCATTCTGCACATGCTAAAACTGAGTGGTTTCTAGACACTCTGCACCATAGAAGAGACTGCCTGCAGTCCAGATATTTCTCTTATTGAAAACGTATGACCCATCATGAAAAGGAGAATCAAGCAACGATGAACACAAACTGTTGAGCAGTTGTCTTGTGAAAATATATTACACTTGCAAAACTGCAACAATTACTATCCTCAATCCCTAAATTGTTAAAAAGTGTCATTAAAAGCTAAGGTGATGTAACACAGTGGTAAACATGCCTCTGTCCCAACATTTGTGGAGTGTGTTGCGGCCATCAAATTCAAACAAATTGTTTATATTTACAAAATAAAATTAAGTTTGTCAGTGACAACATTGGAAATATTTTCTTTGTTCATTTGTCAGTTAAATAAAGGATCAAGAGAATTAACAAATCACAGATTCTTGATTTTATTGCACTTTACAAAATGTCCCAACTACTCTGGAAATGGGGTTGTAAAGTACATATATGATATGATATGATATATGATATCTTATCTTTCAAGCAACGTGTCGTGGAAGTAAAATTACTGTATTTAGTTTAATCAGTCTAATCAGTCTTAATCAGTTCAATATAGTTCTTATTTACAGTGATTAAAGATTATTAAATGAAAAGAGTGAAAAATTATTGCACAACCACCAAATAGGTGGTGATATGCATGTAAATGTAAATTGATAAGTATGTAAATCAGCATTTAAAGAACTTAGCATCCATTTCCATGGTGAGTCGTCGATTCGTCGCTCTGTTGAGAATGTCTGGTGTGTTAACCATGAACATATACTCTTACTTACACCCAGATGCGTTTTTGGAACCAGCATACCTCGAGTAAGCAAGGTTTGGTTTAATCAACCGAGAGTTCAGGGTATGTTTGACGGTAAGATAACCTTGCTTTCTGGAATGCACCCCTGATTCAATGTAAACATTCAATTCTTTTTTCTTTTTTTTTTTTTAGCCCAGTACTCATTTGATCAACCAGATACCGTTGCTCAGGCCTTTGGAGGATCTCTGACCGCAGTTATGGATGTGTCACACCCTAACTTTAAAAAGAAAGGTGTAAACAGAACTTTTTGAAAACATAATTTTCTTGTACACAAGTAAGGAACATTAACCTTTACTACATTTTTTGATTGCACAATCACTAGGGCAAAATTTGGGTAGGACTGTCAGGGTTGAAGAAGGTCGGCTGAATGTCTTCATCCTTATGGACACATCAGGAAGCATTTCAAAGGAGAATTTTCAGGCAGCAAAAACTGCCATTATTGAACTTGTCCGTAAGGTTTGTATTTCTATAACTTGGAAAAATTAAAAGGCAAAGCAAAATACAAAATTACAAAAATGTATTAAAAATGTTTTTACAATTACAAAAAGCTGTCAATTAAACATGTTAATATACTTATTTAAAATAAAACGTTTAACTCATTTAATAGGAATGTTTTCTCTAAAACAACTAGATGTAGATGGCCAAAGACCACAGGCTCGTACCATAATGGTAGTTGTTCAAACTCAGGGTTAGAGGAATAGTTTCGAGTTGACAAAACTCAGGCTTTATGCTGACTTCACATGCTATTGGAATTATCGTAAATATGAGTTTCCTAGTCAGGAATTGGACATGAATGCCCTCTCAAGTCGTACTACTGGGAAACTGAGATCATTTTGATATCTGAGTTTCCGAGTTGGGCAGGCAATAAACTTTTAAACATGGCAGAGCGAAGAACGACTGCTGCTGTGACTGGTATTCTTTATTATTATTTTTTTCCACAACAGCTACATCGTCTTGTCTTGACGATAAGTTAGGGAGGGCATACTTCCATTATGAATAACCATTTAAAGCGTATTGTACGTTTCATACATAGCAAAAAAAAAAAAAAAGTGTTGGTTGGTGCAGTGAATATAGTTGTCAATGAATGGGATGCATTTTATTAAAACTTAAATATCTTCAAAAAAAATTGACTTTAATAAGATTTCACCAATAAATAGACAAGAATACATCGGGTGTCCTCCGTGATTCCTATTCTTTCAGACAACAAATCATATGAATGCGACGGGAATAACCCATTTATAGTCACCACTCAACATACTGGTTTGTATGGTTGTGGTTTTCTATAAAATAAACAGTAACGTAAACATGAATATACATTATAATAATGATAAATTACAACAATTAAACATATTAGCATAGCAATAATACAGCACAATAAAATAGGATTAATGATTAAATTAAATTAAATGACTAATTCTAAAGCATAAAACAGCCATCATGTGTTTGAATCAAAATAAATTCTTGTGCAAAAATAAGTTGCTGTGTAATTTTGTTCATCTTCCAGCTGGATAGCTATGAAGTCCACATGAAGTTTGAGATAATCTCATATGCCAGTGAGCCCAAAGAAATAGTGTCCATTACAAGCTTCGAGAGTCAAGATGTGCATATTATCTTGAGGAAATTAGAGGAGTTTAGCGACGAAAGTATGTTCATTGTACAAATGTTTGTTTTTAAAATTTTGAGCCATGTGTTTTACTACATCTTTACTGTAGCTTTCTAACTCCAGTTTCCAGTTTTATGTAATTAATTTCAATTTCATTTCAGGCCATGGAAGTAAGAGAGGCACCAATCTGTATAAAGCCCTAGAAAAGGTGTACAGTCAGCTTGCTTTCCTCAAGGAGACCAAAAGAAATCAGTTCAATGAGACTCAGAACGTCGTTATCATTTCAACTGATGGTAAGACTGACCAATATGAGAAGAGTAAGGCTAAAGGGTGGCTTTACTTTTGTGTCTGACCTGGGACATTGATGGACAGGGATACGCTGCGACGCCGCTGGCAAAACCAGCAATACAGGTTTGAGAGGTGGCGCCTCGACAAATCTTGAGAGGATCACGACTTGCTTTACAGCACGACGTCACATACATCAACAACATATGAAGCAGCCTCTCTGGAAGACACTAGCACACATTTCAGACATGAATCATGGTAGGGTCGACGAAGAAAACGAAGAAAGTGCAGTCGGAAGAGTGCAGAGACGACTCTGCATGAGTGGTATTTACGACAGTAACGTTAAATACAAGTACTCCACAGCGACTCTAGGGGGCGCTGTTTGAGAAAAACGGAAACTGCATAGTATGCCTTTAAAGCTGCACTGCGTGATTTTTAGCGGCATCTAGTGGTGAGGTTGTGAACTGCACCCAACAGAAGTTACGGTGGTCGACAGGAAATGATGTCGTCGTCTGAGCCAGTTAATCAATGAGGTTTCATTACAAAGATAGATTAAGAAATTAGGTTTACTTGATTACTCAGTAAAACGATATGTTATTGTGATTATTATTGTTACTTGTTTATCATTGTGTCAGTGTTTTATTCGCTGACTTTAGCTTGCGTCTTTGCACAAAGAACAACATAGTGACGAAACGCGTTTGGGCTCCTGTAGAAACATGTTGATGTAAGGGGACGCGCGGTGTGTGTAAATAGAAATGGCTTATTCTAAGGTAATACAAACATAACGGTTCATTAAGTAAGGTCTTTATACACTCTGTGACTTTCTTACTTATGGGGAACATAAAAAAGGGGGATTTCCAAACATCTTTTGACTCCACTGACTTTTAATATATAACATTTTTCCAAATATCTCCTTTTTTTTGTTCCACAAATCATTCATAAAATATCATATTTTGTGTTGTGAGTAAATGACAACAGAATTTTCATTTTAAATAAACAATAACATTGCATATTTAACCCTCTGGGGTCCTTCGTTTAACAGTCACACTCAGGACCTTCGGGTCCAAATGGACCCGGAGGGCGGGATTAATATATATATAAAAAAAAATTTTTTTATTTTTTTTTTACTTGTTTTTTATAATATTTTTTCTTTTCTTTTTTGGTATTTTGAGATAATTTTATGATTTTAATTAATATTTATGCAATAATTATGACCCATTTTTTCCCATCGAATATAATAGACATTTTTTATATATATTTTATTTTATTTTTATTAAAAAAAATGTGTGTGTGTGTGTGGTTTTTTCTCTTGATGTTTTAGAGATTCACCCCTTCACTGTTGAGTCCATTTTTTCTGCATCCTGGCTGATTTGTAGATTGTATGCACAAAAAAATTCTGTGTTTTCATATTTTTGACAATTTCCCATTCATTTCCTATGGGGGTCATTTTTGACCAAACAGCAGAAGTGTGACGTGCTTGGATCATGACCCCAATATTTTTTGTGAGTTCACATACCCAATACCATAAAAGTCACCAAGTTTTGGAACATTCCGATGAAGCTGTGATTTTTAAAAATTCTAAACAGATTTTTGTAATCTGAATTTATTAGTGTGTATGTGTATAAAAGTGTGTTTGTGTGTGTGTGTGGATGTGTGGATGTGTCTGTTTTGCACTCTTGATGTTTTATAGATTAACCCCTTCACTGTTGTGTGCTTTTTTTCTGGATCGTGGCTGATTTGTAGATTGTACGCACAAAAAAACTCTGCATTTTCACGTTTTTGCCAATTTCCCATTCATTTCCTATGGTGGGTCCATTTGGACCCGAAGGTCCTGAGTGTGACAAATTTTTTTACAACCACTTAGACTATTCAAATCCTGTCCCCAATTTTTTTGGGTGTTCATATACCAAGTACCAACAAAGTCACCAAATTTCGGACCATTCCGATGAAGCTATGATTTTTTACATTTTTTTATTTAAACGCTTCGGGTCCATTTGGACCCGAAGGACCCCAGAGGGTTAACTACTGTACAAGCCCTCAATATTCCTAAATATAAGCTCATCATTATTGCAGATACTGTATGTTAAAAAAGTAATAACCAGCATTTTAAGCTCAAAGGTAATGAATAATTATGAAGCTCATTTATTGATGTACTAATTTTGCTTTGTTTTTGTGTATATCCAGGCCACTCAAATATGGGACCCAACCCACAAACCATGTTAGCTAAGATCCGGAACTTATTCGGCTACAAACCCAGCAGTGTAGACCACACACATGAGGAGCTCCTGGGTTCGTCTCGTAAAAGTTTACATGTCTTACCCTATCAGACTCATTTTGATATTAACACTGTTTTTCCTCTCATGTAATAATTGCTCAAATTTCAGTTTATTTCGAATCATTATAACTGGACAAATATCTTGTTGTCTGAGGAGGGGTGGGTTTTCAGTCCCACATCCCAAAAGTATGTTAGAATTTGTCCGCTCACGTCATCAGCACAACAGCGCACGTTATGAGTGAAGTGATCAGTCTCTTAAAGGGCCCACCGCACAATAATGCGATGCATGCAAATACATAGTTTTGGCCGTTACACCACCCAGAAAAACCAACATGTACAGGACATGGATATTCATTTCTGCTCCCGTAGGATTCTGTCTTACTCCAGTGCCATATGCTATTCTTTTTCAAAAACTCTGGGTTCATGGAGGAGACACTCATCCTGTGACATTGACACAATGATTATATTAAACCCTGAAGACCCTGAAGCACAAAAAAGCTAAAAATTAACAAGTTTTATCCTACAATTAAAATGTACAGATGCTAACATTGGTTTCTGTGATGTGTAACACAAACAAGTTTAGGGTTTCATGTCCATTCATGTCCACCTTTGCCCTACCATTTTTATTTCACTTTGATGTGTAGCATTTCCCTATACGCATATCACAGTATATTAGTAGTAATATTTTACATGCACAAATTTTCATCAATCTGAATTAATCCAATCCAATTTCTATTTCTGTTTATAACAACTCTAAACTTCACATTTCGCAATCCGATTCACATTTGCATTTACATGTGCATTTATATATCCTTAACAAAACTTCAGCACAAATGCAGTGCCCAGTCTCCACGTTCAGAGAATGCCACAGCTATTATATCACAGTTAGTATAATTGTTGTTTTTGACTTGAAGACATGCCTGAAAGGAAAGCTGAAAGCTGTCAGAAGTCTCCTTAACTGACCAATTCGTAAGATGTAAATAAACATATGCCTGTTTGTAAGACGTAAAAAGTATGTAAATATAGATATTATTCTAAAAGTGCTCTGGTAAACATGCTGTGCATGTGTGCACGCTATTCATGAATCCGATTGAGAAGATAGTCAAATTCACATGCTAAATTTTTGTTCTACTGATCAGATTATTTAAGGATTACACCACCGAAAATCGAAATTTCATTCGGATCGATCTTAATCATATCAGGTGTTTACATGAAGGCTTTTCAATCAGATTGAGCAATTGGCAGATTGGATCACATTGTGAAATAAGTGTATTTCTCCAAAAAAACGTTGGACACAATTATTGGCACTCCTAGATTTTTATGAGTAAAATATCTCCGAAGTATATTTCCATTAATATTTACATTTTTGCAACACCAGGGTGGCTATGAGCATGAAATTGTCTAGCTATGACATCTTGTTTCACAGGAGTTTACATCATCCATCACAATGAGTAAAACCAAAGAATATAGTTCTCATGTGCAGCAAAAGATTGTTGAGCTTCACGAAATTGAAAGTGGCTGTAAGAAAATAGCTAAAGCATTGAAAATTCTCATTTCCACCATCAGGGCAATAATTAGGAGTTCCAATCAACTAAAGATTTTACAAATCTGCCTGGAAAAGGACGTGTGTCTATATTATCCTAATGCAAGAGTTTGAGTGGCCAAAGACTCTTCAAGGATCACAGATAGAGAATTCCAGAGATTAGTTATGTCTTGGGGTCAGAAAGCCTAAACAAATGATCAAACAACCCCTACATCCCCACATGTTGTTTGGGAGGGTTTAAAAAAGAAATCCTCCTCGCTCATCAAAAAACAAACTCCAGCATATTCAGTTGTCAGACACGACTGGAACTTCAAAAGTGGCCAGATTGTATGGTCAGATGAAACTGAAAAAATTGTTTTTTTGGAAGCAAACCCACCAGATGGGTTTGGTGAAAACAGGAATAAAAAGTACCCCATGTCCACGGTTAAATATAAATATACTGTTGGATCTTTAATGTTGAGGGCCTATTTTTTTTTTTTTTTTTTTGCTGGAGTTCCTGGACATCTTGTTCAGAATGATACATGGATGGTATCATGGATTCTAGCAAATACCAACAGATAAAAAAATCTAAACCTAACAGCCTCTGCTGGAAATCTTATAACGGGCCGTGGTTGGATCTTAGATCAGGATAATAATCCAAAATAAACATCAACCTCAACACAAAACTGTGTCACTGAGCATAATATGAAGCTTATGCCATAACCATCCCAATCCCCTGACCTGATCACTATAGAAAATGAGAGGGGTGAACGGAAGAGTAGAAACAACAACATGGAGCTGGGAATCTGAAGGATCTGGAGAGATTATTTATGGGGGAGCTGTTATCTTGGCAAAAGGATGTTACATAAAATAAAAGGGTTTATTGGCAACAATAAAAGTTTGCCAATAATTATAGCCAACTTGTTTTGGAGAAAATAATTTACTTCATAATATGATTTACTGCAATGAAATGTTAGATTTTTTGCTAATTTTTTGAATGAAAGATCAAAAGGATAAACAATGCAGATTTATTTTTACAGCCATATTTGATCATATTTACCAGGGGTGCCAATAATTCTGACCACAAATGTAGGTAGTGTAAGCAAGCCAGTTTATCAAGCCATTAATGATTTTTTTCTTAGTTTCACCAGTTGTGTGCATTTATATGTTTCACAGACGTGTATGTGTTTGCTGTCAAAGGAGAAGTTAACAAGAAAGATCTCACAAGCATTGCCTCTTCCAAGAAAGATGAGCTGCATTTTTTTATTTTAAAGGACTATAAACATCTGGGATCTGTGTTCAACCGAATGATCAGTAAGTAATCAGATACCAGAGAACCTCTTGGGTCCCACGGTTGAAATCGTTGTCCAGAGACTCTGAACAATTAATCTGTTTATTTTCAGTTTCAATCTGAATATCTTTCTCCAGATATATTGTTTCAAAGCAGCTTTACTGATAATAGTGTCTTACTGATAATAGTAACTTACTGTACAAATCAGGTGATTCTGCTGTGACTAAGTGTGGAGTGGCACAAGAGGAAGAGGAAGAGAAGTCTGAAACTTACACCAGACCTTGGCATGTCAATGTTCGCTGGGTTGGTAAATTCATATCAAGAGTTTAACAATTTAATAAAACTTGAGATAAAAACTTCTATAAAAGCACTGCTTTCAGATGGTAGATCATATTTTACTGTCAAAATAGATAAATTTTTTATTTTTTTGTCATCCAGGGAGCTAAAACATGCAGAGGGACTCTAGTGACTAAGAGCATGGTACTGACAGCTGCACACTGCTTTATAAAGGTGAATACAGATGAATCTGTATCAATTGCCAGTTCTGCTGACATAACAGTTCACCATGGTAAGAATTGTTGCTTTTGTCAACAATGTTAAGGAATAATGTTATGGACTCATGCTACTCAGAGAAAATCTCTTATAAAGTCAGCTAAAAATGTAAAGCCAAATCGAAGAAAGTTTATGAAAGAATATTTTTTTTTATTATTATTATGTGCAGCGATGAATTAGACCAGGAACAGTAAATTGGGTCAATTGAATTTATGTTGATTTTATCCTGTCATGCACAGACGCTAAACTACATGTACTTTGCTTCAATTCTCTTACAAAGGTTATGGTGAAGTTAAAGCCATGGAGTTGATTCTTCATCCACTGTTTAATGTGAAAGGCCTTAAGCACAAGAATGTAAATGAGTTTTATGATTACGACATTGCTCTGGTTAGGATGAGAGAAAACATTACGATATCTTTGAAGGCAAGGTAAGATTCAACTACCCTTTCCCTTGGACATATATTCGTGTGTTTTAAAAAAAAAATCGTAATAAATAAATGAATAAATAGAGAGTGCTTATAAACAGCTGTTGAGATGGTATTCTCAGTTGAAACCGAGTAAAGACTTGGACCAGAAACAGTATTCAATATGTCATGGCTTAACAAGCTGCCTTGGAGTTCTGTCTTGCCAGTTAATGCATTACATCTATACCTTTCTACACAGGCCCATTTGTTTACCTTGTACCAAATCATCAAACCGGGCTCTCAGAATGGATCCAGACTCTACATGTGACGAGCACAGTGAGTATTTATGAAATTCAATTAATATATGATGATCTACAGTGAATAACATCAAAGTTCAAAACATACTCAAACTCATAATCTTTAGCTAAAAGATAAAAAATAATTCTATGATGAAATGAATGTTTGTGTGCATGAGCAGAGAGAGCCCTGCTCCACCTGGAGGAGACTCCGGCTCACTTCATCAGACAGGGAACTCGTCGATCAGACACCCACATACATAGTGGTGCAAAGGTGAGTGCTGTCCTTACAAAATTATTTTATTTATTTTTTATTTAACCTTTATTTAACCAGGAAAGTCCCATTGAGGTTAAAAACCTCTTTTTCAAGGGAGTCCTGGCCAAGAGGCAGCAAAAACACAATCAATTACATTTATAAAAGTTATACAACACAAATAATTAAAAACATTTACAATTTAAACAGGTCATTTCAGGTTCTCTCAATCTGGACTTAAAAGCATTTAAGGAAATAAGTTCAAATAATTTCAAGTCTTTTTGCAAAAAGTTCCATGCAGAAGGAGCGGAGTAGACAAAAGCCCTTTTTCCCAGTTCTGTACGGGCAAATGGAACAAAGAGCAGCAAGTGATCATTTGATCGCAATGAATAAGAACCAACACTTCTCCATGTAATTAAACTACAGATGTAGGATGGCAACAGACCAAGCATGGCCTTATAGATAAAAATATGCCAGTGCCCTGATCTCCTGTTGGACAACGATGGCCATCCCACTCTGGAATACAATTCACAATGATGGGTCAAGTTTTTACAATTCGTAATAAATCTCAGAGACGCATGATAAACAGTGTCAATCTTATGCAGACTTTGTGCTGAAGCGGTCCTATACACCAGGTCTCCATAATCTAAGACAGATAAAAATGTTGCAGTGACTAGCTGCTTTTTTGCTTTAAAAGAAAAACAAAATTTATTTCGAAAGAAAAAGGACAATTTAAGTTTGAGTTTCTTCACGAGGTTGTCTATATGAGGCTTAAAAGTGAGAGCATCATCAAGCCAGATACCAAGGTACTTATAAGAATGAACCAACTCTATGACATTTCCAGACAAAGTGAACACAGGAGGAGGAGCTTGAGAAACCTTCTTAGTATTTCTAAACAGCATCAGTTTGGTCTTATCAGCATTGAGAACCAGCTTAAGCTGCATAAGCGTGTGTTGAACCACATCAAAAGCTTTCTGCAAAGACTCAACCGCTTTAGCTGGGGATGATCCAAAACAATAAATAATCGTGTCATCAGCATAGAAATGCATATTAGCATCCGACACATTTTGGCCTAATTCATTTATATACATAATAAACAAGAGAGGACCTAATATTGAGCCTTGTGGCACCCCCTTGTGGACCTTCACTAATGCAGAACATAAACCATCACATTTAATGCACTGAGTCCTGTCACTCAGATAATTCATGAACCAGAAAACTACACAATCAGACAATCCCAGACTAAGAAGCCTATGCTTTAGAACAGCATGGTCTACTGTGTCAAAAGCTTTCGACAGATCAAGAAAAAGTGATGCACAGAATTGCTTTCTATCAAGAGCGACAAGTATGTCATTAATTACTTTTGTAACAGCAGTAATGGTACTGTGCTTTTTCCTGAAGCCTGATTGCAGTTTAGAAAGGAGTTCATTTGAGTATAAAAACTCTTTTATTTGGTCTGAAACAAGGGATTCTAAAATTTTTGAAAAAACACACAAATTAGATATAGGCCGATAGTTAGTTAAAACTGCTGGATCACCTCCTTTAAACAAGGGAGTAACAAAAGCTGACTTCCAAACTGATGGTATTTCATTGTTTTGAATTGACAGATTAAAAAGAATTGTAAGGGGCTCTGCAACAAAATCAGCCGCCTTTTTCAAAAAGTAAGGCTCTATTAAATCTGGTCCAGGAGGTTTTCTGTGATCTAACGCTTTAAGAGCTCCGTGCACCTGCTGCACAGTAAAAGAAACAAAATTAAAAGGCTCTCCAGAAAACACTGGGGGGTCTGTGCATGGAGTAACAGCGACTACTCCTGTCGACTCGGACAGAGAACCAACTGATACAAAATGCTCATTAAAGCAATTTAAGACATCAACTCTGTCGTAGACTGGGAGAGAGTTTTTTAAGACAAATTTTGGGAGGGCTTCATTACTTTTATTGACCGAAAGAGATTTGATGACTTTCCAGAATTTCTGTGGATTATTGAGGTTTTCACTTGTAACTGATAAATAATATTCTGATTTAGCCTTTTTGATAAGAGAGGTACATTTATTTCTTAGTTGTCTAAAAATGGACCAGTCAGTGGCAGAATCACCATTTCTAGCTTTAGCCCATGCCACATTTCGCTGATGGATAATGTCTGACAACTCTGGAGAAAACCAAGGGTTTACCCGTCCCTTCACTCTGTGCTTTGTCCAAGGAGCATGTTTATTTACAATTTTCTCAAAATTCTCCTTAAAAAGTGTCCAGGCAAGCTCAACGTCAGGCAACAGGCCTAGCTGTCCCCAGTTAATCAAAGATAAATCATGATGATAGGCTTGTTCATTAAAGTTTTTCAAATTCCTCTTTCTAATAATAATATTACAACACTTTAACCCTCTGGGCTTCTTCGTAAATGGGTTACACTTAGCTTCCTCCCACCCGAAAACGGACGAAGCCTTAAAATTTTACTTTACTTTTTCCCAGGATAACCAATCAAATTTATTTTTGTTCTACAATGTTTTCTGTTTATTATTTAGAATTTTTTGAATTTTTTATGATACTTTGCATTAATTATATAATTTTTATGAGCAATTTTTTTCCATTAGAATTAATATATATATTTTTATTTTATTTATTTTATTTAATTTTTCAATAAATGCAACATTTCACATCAAAATAGAGTGCAGGCCTTAAAAAAAAAAAAAAAAATTCAAGTGAGAAGAGCGCCATCTAGTGGCTTCAAAATGTATAAATATGTAAAAACCGAGTGTACCGCCAGCAGGCGCCACCTAGCTGCGAAAATATTCATTACCATATTTTTCAAAAATCTTGCCTTGATTAACACAAAGTTGATGTCATTTGAAAGCTTAGAATCTGAACTTTACAGTGAATGTATCCACTTTGAAAAACTCTTAAGTATTGCTGAGTTATTTGCTGATAAATAGAATTTCTTTTTTTTCATAATCTATAAAATAATGTACTGCAACGTGTCAAAAACATCATACAGCTCATGAAACATTCTCAGATAATTGAAAATGGCACTTCATTTTTTACAGCATATTATTACAATTAAAATGAGCCCAAAATTAACATAATCTATTGCTTTTATGACAAGATATTCTTCATGGAGAAACAATTGCCCATGAGGGGGTGTCAAAGACTGTACAAAAAGGCTATCTCGGCTATCTCGAGTTTTCCTATTTTTTCGTATTTCCCATTCATTTCCTATGTCGCCCGTTTTTGACCGGGAGGAAGCTAAGTGTGACTATTTTTTTTACAACCCTTTAACATATCAGAATCATATCCTTGATTTTTTTGTGTGTTCATATAGGTAATACAACAAAAGTCACCAAGTTTCACCCCCATCCGATGAAGCAAAAAAATTAAACAATTCGAAACGTTCAAGTTTTCGGTCGTTTTCGGACGAAGAAGCCCAGATATGTGTTGTGCCTTTATTAGACAATGCAGTGTATATGAGTCAGAAAACAACAGGGAGGAGGAGAGAGGGGGGGAGGACCTTGAGCCGGGACTCAAACTCAGGTCATCCGAGTTATATATGCATTATACACTCACCGGCCACTTCATTAAGTACACTTTGCTAGTACTGGGTTGGACCCGTTTTTTCCTTCAGAACTTAATTCTTTGTTGCATAGATTCAACAAGATGCTGGAAACATTCCTCAGAGATGTTGGTCCATATTGACATGATCACATCACACAGTTGCTGATTTGTCGGCTGCAAATCCATGATGCAAATCTTCCGTGTCAGCAGATGCCAAAAGGCCTCTTTTGGATTGAGATCTGGTGACTGTGGGGGCCATTCGAGTTTAGTGAACTCATTTTCGTGTTCAAGAAACCAGTTTCCCCTCACACCACAGCCTGAACCGTTGATACAAGGCAGGATGAATCTATGCTTTCACGTTGTTGACACCAAATTCTGACCCTACCATCTAAATGTTGCAGCAGAAATCGAGACTAGCAGACCAGGCAACGGTTTTCCAATCTTCTATTCGTAGGTTTTATTGAGCCGGTGTGAATTGTAGCCTCAGTTTCCTGTTCTCATCTAACAGGAGTGGCACCAGTTTGCCTTCTGCTGCTTTAGTCCATCTGCTTCAAGGTTCCACATGTTGTGCGTTCAGAGAGGATCTTCTGCAGACCTTGGTTGTAACGAGTGGTTATTTGAGTTACTATTGTAATTCAAATCAGTCAGGCCATTCATCTCTGACCTCTGGCATCAACAAAGCATTTTCACCCACAGAACTGCTGCTCACTATTGGTTGTGAGATGTGACAACTCACAGATGGTTGTGCATGAAAATCCCAGATCAGCAGTTTCTGAAATACTCAGATCAGCCCGTCTGGCACCAACAACCATGCCACGTTCAAAGTCGCAGCACCAGGTCAGCAGGAGATTATAGTTTCAGTGAGGTTAGGAGCGGGTTAGGCATCCAACATTCAGAGCGGCAGCACAGAATACAACCGTGGCCAAAAGTTTGCCAGTGACATAAACTTTGTGTTTCGCAAAGTTTGCTGCTTCATTATTCATAGATAATTTTTTCGCATGTTTCAATGGTACACTGGAAAACAATGATATACATAATTATTCATAAGTTTTAAAGGCTTTTATTGGCAAAAACATTCAACATATACAAAGAATATGTGTTGACCCTTCTTCTTCGTAACCTCTGCAATTCGCTCTGGTGTGCTGGATATCATCTTCTAGGCCAAATCCTGACTTATGGTGATCCATTCTTACATTATTAGTGCTTGAAGTTGATCACAATTTGTGTACTTCTACTTTTCCAGTCACCTTTTGAGGATTGACCACAGGTTCTCTATGTGTTACGATCTCCCCTTTTTACGTCTAGGTGCTAAGGGAAAATGTAACAAAGAGATGAGAGAGGCCATGGGGAACTTCTCATCTCCAGCCCCAGCTCAGGAAAGAACACTGCCAACCAAAGGTCAAACTGAAGCGTAATTTATTAAAACAGGAAAAAAAGGGAACAAAAGCTTCAGGAGGGCACAAGGCCAAAATAATAAACAAAAAGATTCTAACTAAATTTTAATCTTCTAAATGACCTATAACAAAAAGAAAATGAAAAGAAAAACAGCAAACCTTCCCTGTCTCCCTCTCACTCAGAAAAACAGGAGAAAAAGATAAATTACAAAGAAAAATGGCACTCACCTCCCTACAGGTTTCCAAATAACTCAACTAACAAAAGACTTAACAACTTGAACTGTCAGCACAAAAAAAAAAAAAAAGGTATACCAGTGCACGTTCTTAGCAAAAACTAGTGATGGCAATTTCAAAACACCTTCTGAAAGCCTTTACGAATCTTTTGCTCCGAATCAATGGTCCGGAGCGTGTATCAAACTGCCAGAGTCACATGATTTCAGTAAACGAGGCTTCATTACGTCATAACTGTTTCGAAACACTTTGAAATTTCAATGGTTCACAGCTGGGGGCGATGAATTCTGTCAACCCATGATCATGAGGAGTCACTGAGAACCAATGAACAAGTGTCTGTGGGTTTTACCTGATCTCTGATCAGTTTTATACATTTGTAGACGTTTTAATTAGACATTAGTATAATTAAAATGAATAATGGTAGTTAATAGTCTTATTGGCCTGTTTAGCTGAGCCATTCATAGAACAAACAAAACAAACCCTGACAATTGATAAAAGAACATAGACACTTGACAATCTTATTAGATGATTAGATAATTGCATTTGAAAGATTTTACTTTCAATAAAAAAATTTGCAATAGATTTGTAAAAGGTGTTTTTTTATGCATGTTTGGCCCTGGTTTTTGTTGCATTTACACTGTTCTGACCACTAGGGGTCACCGTGGAGACGGGTGTCAGATTGTTTCGAAGCCTTAACATAATTCAGCACATTTGCTTCAACTGTTTCAGTGTTGCCTCAATCTGCCCACCACTAGCAAAAACCAATACAATACAATACCTTCAATTCAATTAACAGTTAATATTAACTGACTTACAGAAAAAAAAGAGAGAAAAAAAAAACAACATTGGCAAATGATCTGGGGTAGAAGAGAAGAAGTCCGCATGGGGAGGGGAAATCACTTTTGCCTTGTGACATGCTGCTCCATCATGCTGGAAAATGCACGAATCATCAAATTTCTCCTGAGTCATTGGGAGAAGTTTCTCTTGCAGGACGTTTTGATACCATTCTTTATTAAACAGCGTTTTTGGGCAGAATTGTGAAAGCGCCCACTCCCTCGAATGAAAAGCAACCCAACACATGGATGGCCTAAGGATTTTTCGCTGTTGGAACGACGTGGGACTCATGGTAGCGTTCACCTTTTCTTCTCCAGACAATCTATTTTCCAGATTTCCCAAACAAAGTGAGCTTCATCTGAGAAAATAACTTTGCACTAGTCTTCTGCTGTCCAAACCTTGTACCTCCTGCAGAACTTCAGTCTGTTCTTGATGTTTGTCATGGAGAGAAGTGGCTTCTTTGCTGCTCTTCTGGACACCAGGCCGTGACACTGGTGGTGACACGATTCCGTAGCCATTTACTCTTTCTGCACACTCTGGGACATCCCGAAACATTCTTCACTACAGTCGAACCTCTCTCCTTGAAGTTCTCGATGATCTGGTAAATGGTTCTTTCAGGTGCAATATTCTTTGCAGCAATTTCCTTGCATGTGAGGCCATATTGATGCAAAGCGATGATGGCAACCATTGCTAACACAAGAACACAATGATTGGAAGCACTTCTTTCCTTCCTTTAATGCAATCAGTTTGCTCTCATAATTCATCATAATTGCATCTGATCCCTCCGCACAATAATCTAGAAACAATGTGCATCAAAACAGCAAAAACTGAGGCAGCAAACTTCAGTTTTGCAGTGATTTCTTTGCACAGAATGTGTCACTGCCTAATCTTTTGGCCACAGCTGTACATAAACCAACAATTAAAACAGGAAGACAGGAAGAACACATCCTTTGTGAATAGACTTGTAGGACGGTAGGACAGTGATAGACTTGTGTTCAATAAAATGGAAATAAAACAAACAATAATTCACTTGTAATGTGAATTACTTGTGATCCATTTGATTAATTAATCAGTGTATCCTATAATTTAGTCAATTATGTATATCATAATAATATAAAACTTTCTTCCACAGAGAGGTGAATGCTTAAAGAAAGCGAGATCCACCTTCCCTGCAAACAGCAGCGCATCACTGTCAGAAGTGATAACAGACAGGTTCATGTGCACTGGAGGAACAGAGACAATCAGACATGAAATGACTTGCAAAGGTTTGATTGTAAAAAAAAAAAATATATATATTATATATATATATATATATATATACAAGTGTGTGTGTGTATATATATATATATATATATATATATATATATATATATATATATATATATACACACACACACACACACACTGAGATGACACATAATGAGTGCAATTCTTTGCAGGGGATTCTGGAGGAGCTCTCTTTCTGCGTAAGAGGATGCGATATTTTCAAGTGAGTGCTTTGTAGTTTATTTTCGAAAGAAATTTTCGCCTTGATAAAGAGAGAGATCCCGAGGTGGAAGTTAAAGTGCACAGCAAAAAACTAAAATTATTCTGGGGTTTTTTTTGGTCTTAATAATACTTTTACTTGAGTCAAAATAATGTAAGATAATATTACGTGTTTTTAAAGAATATGACATGATAATTTTAGAGAATATTGATATCACTGGCAAAAAATAAGAAATTTCTAGGATGAATTTCCACTTCATATTCAAATACTTCCAATATTCATATTACAACATACACAATATTTATCACCAGGATAAGTGGATTAGAGAGATCAATGTCCATAAGTGTGAATATGTACAGTAGTGGCAAAAAGTGATGTCTGGAGTGGATATTTGTTTTTAATGACCCTACAAGTTCGTTTAAACCAAAGTAAAAAAAAAAAAAAAAATGTTTTATATATATATATTTGCTTTATTTTTTAAATATGAGGGAAGAGCAAATAACTAAACTTTGTTAAGGTATTTATCTGACAAAAGTCTTTGGCAAAAAAGGCAAACTACAGCTACGGGTTTTATTTTGATATGCAAAAAAAAAAAAAGTGCATAGAAAAACAAAAAGCTCTTGGGGAAATGCTTACACTGACTACAACATAATCAATTATTAATATTTCTTTGGTTCTCACTTGTTTTTGCATGCGTTCATCGTTTCTTTGTATGCCTGGCAATTTTTTTTTATTTTTTTTATTTTGAATAAGTACTTCCTGTGTAACTACTAGAAAAGTATGTTCTATATAGTATGAATGTGTGTAGTATGAATGTAATCCAGACTGACTTCATCCGCCATGTTGTCATTATCATGTGACCTGCCAGCATCAGTTGCGTCGTTTTACTGCCACTCATAAATCTTCTCCTGTGGCCTCAATCTCACCGGAAGTTGTAGGTCAGCTTTTTGCCTAATCTTTTATGAGTACTGTGAATTTGGACAGACTACTACTTTTGTCAAATATTATTATTATTTTTTTTTTTGTCTACTATATAGAAGGGAAGTATGCTATTTGCTATGCACTAGTATGCTAACCCTAAGCACTGGTTTTTCTCGTCATTACAGTTCAGTACAGGCGTCTTCTTGCAGCATATCTTTGTGTGACAGAGGAAACTCTGTTTTGACTATTTTGCACATTTTCTAAGCTCTTCATAAGTGTCAGCTAGAAAATACCATCATATGCACATACATACGATGAGCGCATTAAGCCCAGTTCACAGCATTGTTTTGAATGTTCTGCTTTTATGACACGCAAAATGTCATAAAAGCTGTTCCTTTTTGTTTTGCCTTCAAGTTCGGCGTTAAAAATGACAGTGTGAACGCTAAGAGAACCAGGACTAAATGTATAATTTTTTTTATTTTTTTTGTCCATACCAAAAGTTCCAAGAGAACCAAACTACAATTGCGAACAAACCCTAAAACTAAACAGGGGTGTGTTTCCTGAAAGCATCGTTAGCCAACTATGGTCGCAAGTTCCGTCGTTATCAGCATAGTTCAACGAGTCTGTGTTTCCCGAAACCATATTTCCGACACACACTAGAAAACGGTATCGCAAAGTTGTGTGTTTGGAACGACAGCTCTCAACCTGTGGTAAGAAGCAGAGTTTCTTGTTTACATGATATGTGGACTTAACTTTAATAAATCCTTATCTTGAGCAAAATAAGCAAGCTGACATTCAGTATATATAGATTTTATTTCAAATATATACAAATGTAATTTTCATCTTTTAGTTTGCCGAGATTTAAAGCGTCGTTTTTGAAGAGTGAGCATGTACATGCTCTAGTACGTAAGAACTATGATTGAATCTGGACATAACTAAGCAAAATAACTAGAGACATAGTTCTCAGATGTAATTTATAGCAAAACTTTTAGCATTAATTCGATCTCAAACGTATTAATTAAAATAAGTTATTACTGAACAACAAATTTGCGACAATACGGTTTCGGGAAACAGTCGTGACTAGCAAGTTGATTTCTTCAACGATGCATCATACTATGGTAAGTTAAGCAGCGAGTTACATCGTTGTTCAGGAAACACACCCCAGAGCAAAACTCTTGACTTCTCAAATCATTTGACTTCTGTTATTCTCCCACAGGTGGCAGTCATTAGCTGGGGCACTAAGCAGACATGTGACTCAAAGACCGCTGTCAGAGATAACCGGCCTCTAGACGCCCGGGACTTCCACATCAGTGTGTTCACAGTGATGCCCTGGCTCAAGCAGCACCTTTACAAGGAGCTGGAATTTCGTCCTTAGCATAGCGGAGCCGACTGAAACACAGGAATGCATAAGAAACTATGCAGATTTGACAGATTCCTGAATGTTTTCAGAGTGCATGGTCTGTGAGTGAGCTGACATTGCAGACATGCTTTTGTCAAAGGATTTTATCGGTTCAAGATAAATAAAAACAGATTATCTCATTTATGATGACTTTTTTTTTTTTTTTTTTATAATCCCAATTGGAAGATTGTTTGTATTAGGTAAATGGTTGAAAGGAGACAATACTAATTTAATGTTCTGTCGGGACCATTACCATTAAAGATGATTCATTTAGCATAGAGTTTGGGTTGGTGGTATAGATCTGTTCTGGGCAAGAGCTCCCTGTCCATCAATGCAGCGTAGAATGGATAAGAGTAGCGATAAAACCCCCTGCTAAACAACCCAAACAACAAAAAGTATTATAGATATCATTAGTGTTATTGATGACAATAATGTAATGGCATTAAGGAATGTCAGAGGCCAAGTACTGACTGCGGACAAGAGGAAGAGCTGGGGATGGTGGAGGGTAATAGCTCCTGAGCAACACAATGAAGCCAATGAAGAATAACTGAAAAAGTAACTTAAATAGGAATGTTGTGATAGGCGTTGTATTCCTATAGGTAGACGTGGATCAGCTGAGCACCAGCTGATGCTATACGCTTGATTTATTAAACTGACTTCAGGCCATGTTCAGTACAGCATAGAACCATACAACTCATTATTTCTTTAGTGTACAGTATGCTTACAAGTATGTATGTAAAGAACACCTGAATGATATTTTTTGCAGTATGTGTAAAATACAACAGAGCACACTGTACTGGGTACTTTATCCCACAATGCAATAGACTCGATATGGGCCATCCATTTGCAATGTAATGAGCAAACCATAAGTAATATCATAAGCCATGATTTTAAATATCTCTTCCTTTACTCTTTCTTTAAATCTGCCTAGAGTTGGTAGATTTTTACACAAAATGGATTTATAGAAAATGTTTAATTCTGAGATAACTGAACAACACTTGTTGAATTCAACATGCAACGTAACAAGGTCCTGTGACAGTTATGTAGCATAACTAACACAGACAAAGGGGAAGATAACAAATCACAATATCATCCAACACAATGAATTGACAATGTATATGCTATCAGAACATACAACAACAAGAAGGGTATTCGGTCTTTTAAACCACACTGTAAAAAATTGTGCTGTTAAAAAAAAATAATCTGACAGTAAACACTGTTTTCCATCAAAACAGTAAAGTACTGTAGAAAACACTGCATTCTGGGCAATATTTTGTATAAGAAATTGCTGTTAATTTACAGACAATTCTTAACAGTACTCTGCTGTATTTAAGTAATATGTTTTTTTTTTTACTGTTTGCAATGCATTATGGGCTGTATTAAATTACAGTACAATGCAGTCTTTTTTTTTTATTTGGTGTTGGAGTGCGAAGTTAGAGTTTGGTCAAAGTGCATAACTGTTTTGTCAATTAGGTTCATTTAAAATGTTCGAGCATCCAAAATAATTTTCAGTCGGGTAGGCCTACTTATTTCACAATCACTCCGAGCATCACTTTGAGCACAGAGTAAGTCATGATCTCCTGTTTTAATGTTACAACAAATTCACAAGTTGTTTGACACAAATAGTGACAACTTGACTGCTGTTAGAGAATATTTCCCAGATAATCAGCATCAGTTTTTCATGAGTGTCTGTAACTTAGCCAACAGTTTCACAGCCTGTTCACTGACAACACCTGCTCAAAACAAGTAGTCTAGGCCAGTGGTTCTCAACTCCAGTCCTCGGGACCCACTGCTCTACACATTTTGTATGTCTCCCTTATTTAACACACCTGAATCAGATCATCAGCTCATTAGGAGAGACTCCATGAACTGAACTGAATGTGTCAGATAAGAGAGACATACAAAATGTGCAGAGCAGCGGGTCCTGAGGACTGGAGTTGAGAACCACTGGTCTAGGCCTAGTCATATTTTCGTTATCACACTATGACTGACATATTGTCACTTTATAAACATCTCTCTCTCCAAATAGGCTTAATAATTTTATTAGCACTAAATACATTAAAGTGTATTGCATAGTCGATGTTATAGGTCACTTTTAAAATCATGTCATATTTTATAAATACACTGCTCAAAAAAATTAAAGGAACACTTTGAAAACACATCAGATCTCAATGGGGAAAAATATCATGCTGGATATCTATACTAATATGGACTGGGTAATGTGTTATGGACGAAAGGATGCCACATCGTTTGATGGAAATGAAAATAATCAACCTACAGAGGATTGAATTCAAAGACACCCCGGAAATCTGAGTGAAAAAATGATGCAGCAGGCTTGTCAATTTTGCTGAAATTTCATTGCAGCAATTTAAAATGGTTCTCAGTAGTTTGTATGGCCCCCACGTGCTTGTATGCATGCCTGACAACGTCGGGACATGCTCCTAATGAGACGACGGATGGTGTCCTGGGGTATTTCCTCCCAGATCTGGACCAGCGCATCACTGAGCTCCTGGACAGTCTGAGGTGCAACCAGGTGATGTCAGATGGACCGAAACACAATGTCCCAGAGGTATTCTGTTGGATGTAGGTCAGGTGAGCGTGGTGGCCCTTCAATGGTATCATTCCTTCATCCTCGAGGAACTGCCTGCATGCTCTCGCCACGTGAGGCCGGGCATTGTTGTGCACCAGGAGGAACCCAGGACCCACTGCACCAGCATAGGGTCTGACAATGGATCCAAGGATTTCATCCCGATACCTAATGGCAGTCAGGGTGCCATTGTCTAGCCTGCAGAGGTCTGTGCGTCCCTCCATGGATATGCCTCCCCAGACCATCACTGACCCACCACCAAACCGGTCATGCTGAACGATGTTACAGGCAGCATAACATTCTCCACGGCTTCTCCAGACCCTTTCCTGTCTGTCACGTGCTCAGGGTGAACCTGCTATCATTTGTGAAAACCACAGGGCACCAGTGGCGGACCTGCCAATTCTGGTGTTCAATGGGAAATGCCAATCGAGCTCCCTGGTGCTGGGCAGTGAGCACAGGGCCCACTAGAAGACGTCGGGCCCCCAGGCCACCCTCATGAAGTCTGTTTCTGATTGTTTGGTCAGAGACATTCACACCAGTGGCCTGCTGGAGGTCATTTTGTAGGGTTCTGGCAGTGCTCATCATGTTCCTCCTCGCACAAAGGAGCAGATACCGGTCCTGCTGATGGGTTAAGGACCTTCTACATCCCTGTCCAGCTCTCCTAGAGTAGCTGTCTGTCTTCCTGGAATCTCCTCCATGCTCTTGAGACTGTGCTGGGAGACACAGCAAACCTTCTGGCAATGGCACGTATTGATGAGCCATCCTGAAGGAGCTGGACTGCCTGCGCAACCTCTGTAGGGTCCAGGTGACACTGACCCTAGCCAAATGCAAAACTGGTGAAAAACAGTCTGAAAAGATGAGTAGGGAAAAAATGTCAGTGGCCTCCACCTGTAAAACCATTCCTGTTTTGGGGGTTGTCTCACTGTTGCCCATCTAGTGGACCTGCTGTTAATTTCATTAACACTAAAGCAGCTGAAACTGATTACCAACCCCCTCTGTTACTTAACTGACCAGATCAATATCCCAGGAGTTTAACTGACTTGATGCTATTCTCTGATTAAAAAGTGTTCCCTTTATTTTTTTGAGCAGAGTATATCGTGACCATGGATGCATTAATCATTGCATCTGTATTTCAAAGATGTCAGGAAAAAAGCAATTAAGCATCCTCTCATTCGCCCTGAGAGGAAAGCCCCCTAAAAAGGCCAGGTTAGAGAATGCTGGCCCAGAGAAGGTGGTGAAAAGGGTAGGCCCATTAGAGGAGGAGACAGATGAAGAGACAGTGCAGGTGGAAGGCAACAAGTCCAAGTCGGCAACAAACACTTACAATAAACAACACCAGTCATAATATCTATCTATCTATCTATCTATCTATCTATCTATCTATCTATCTATCTATCTATCTATCTATCTATCTATCTATCTATCTATCTATCTATCTATCTATCTATCTATCTATCTATCTATCTATCTATCTATCTATCTCTCTCTCTCTCTCTCTCTCTCTCTCTCTTAGTATAAGAGAGTATAAATAATGACAACATACATTTGATCACATGTTACAGTACAAAGCAAAAAAATAAATTATATTATAAATATATACATTCACTGCTCAAGAAAGTTCCTGGTAATTAACCATAAAACAGCAATAATGCCAGATCTGATTGATGCTTCCTGACAAGGTGAGTGGTACGGTAAAATGCTGACTGCATGACAAACGTAGACCCTTCGTCCCGTCTAATAGCGATGACCCATTTCTTTTTTGGTCTTCGTTCAAAGGATACCCGTGAAAACTTAAATAAGGTTGTTTTTGCTTGAATTTGCTGCACTGAGGGGCGCTACAGCAACACTTATTCTTGGACTCGGCCATTGTAGTTGTCACCGGAAGTAAGTTTACCCTGTGTTGGTGAGCACCGGAAACACAAAACCCGGAAGTGTAAAAAAGGCTTATAGGAGGGAAGATGCATAGCAACCTGAGGTGTGGAACAGCGGGGCTGCATTCCAGTCCAAAATTGGCATGCCCTTCTCTCGCTAACTTCCCTCCATCTCGTTCACTCGGATGTACATCATTGCTTATGTTGCACGAGTGCCCACTACTGGCAGAAACTGCAATGGGCTGAATTGGCAGCTATGGAGTTGATTTTTTATTTTTTATTTTTTCCCTTTAAGAATTTGTTTAATGCAGCATCCAAATGTGTTTAGGTGTGTTTGGGTTGTTTTAAATTAAAGTTAAGTAAAGTAAGTTAAAAAATGTATAATTAATATATCATTATTAAGTTGTTTGTTGTGGTGGTGATTAGACGAGGTCTGTAGTGACGTCACAATCGTACTGCATTGTGGGACATATAGGTGCCTGAAGTGTACATATGAAGTAGACTCGCTCCCTCGGTCAAAATCGAGGGAACGAGGGTCTGATCATATAAACTTCCCTCGTCCACTTCACGAAGTGGAACACACTTCAGAATGGTGGCAGGCAGGGACGGACTGGGGCTAAAAAACAGCCCTGGACTTTCTCCCAAATAGGCCCATCATCCGGCCATTCGCCTCTAGCCGTGTGGGACAGACACTAGCCAGGATGTCCTGATACTCTGCCACAATACTGTAGCCTATCAGACAAGGTATTCACAGCAAGTAACATCTCAAAACCAATGATGATAATTGGGGTTGTGTTTATTAATGAAGCCTCAGCCTTCAAATAAAAACAAAAAATGTACAATGCCATAAAATACAAATAATGAAATGTCACTGGCTACAGTAACCTAAGTAAATTATAAAACATATAGGCTAGTTAGGCTACTGTATACCAGGGATCTCCAACCTTTTTGTGTGCAAGGGCTACATCTAGAAGGAATTTTTATTTGTTATACTCCAATATTTATTATACATAACATGGTGAAGCTTTTTTACTTTTCACCATCATATGGGAAATAATAAAATATCTTGATATTCTGGTTCAGACTTAAAAGCGTTTAAAAAAGATCCTGAAAACTTATGAAAATTATTATTTTTTTTTTTTTTTTTTAGTTTTTTTTGTTGATTTTCTATAAACCTATTGTACGTGTTATCAAAAACAGTAGCCCAAACATTTAGTATAAATATAAATGAAAAAAATAAAAAAATAATAAATAATAAACTGCCATAACTTCTAAACAAAAACATTACTGCATTACATTTAATACATTTATACATAACTGTATTAATATAACAGCATTTTTAATAGTTAATTCATAGGATTTGGTGTGTAATGTCTTCTAACTGGTTTGTTCTCGGAACAATGTTTCGCCTGTTTTTATTTATTTTTTTTATTTTTTTTGCGTCTATATGTTGAGAATATCAGCGCTGTTTCATCTGGCTTTTTACAAGCTTAAATCACATAGTCATTTGTGGTTTATAATAGAGAGAGAGAATTCTGCGCTGAATTGAAATGCTTCTCAGTGGATCGCGCAGCTCTGTGTAATAATGTTCGAGTGATCGAGATCAGCTTTGTCCGCGATCGCTGTTTTTTGGGCCGAGCTGATAATGTGCTGCTCAGATCAAACAAGTTTTGTTCCGCTTTTTAAGCGTTTGCCATTTGATGTTTCTCATACGCAACGCAAATGACAGCATACAAAGAGAGTTGGGTAATTTTGTAGAGGCAAAAGTTTAAATTGAAACGTTTAGTTGAAAAGGTCGCAAAATTATACCATTTATTCGAAGTCTGGAACCCCCGACGGCAAGTTGGGGCTATTTATAGAATGTGTTTAGCAGGCAACTCACAGGCACCACGTTGGAGACCACACCCACTAAGCAAAATGATGTCCGAAAGACGTCTTTGCAATGTCTTTGTTACAAAAATCGGACGTTGAAATGACGTCCACTGAGGAGCCAGAATGAAAGTTTTTATGACGTCTTTTTTTGACGTGTTCTGGACGTCCGATATAGACGTTCATCGAACCTTCGTACAAGGTTAAAACTAGTTCAGATGTGGCCATTGTGGACATATTTCAACATCATTTATGGTCTCATTTAGACATAATTACTTTGACTATTGCTGTCAGGTGATCTTAGTGAGAATTAACAGAGGTTTAGCTGTTGATATTTGTTTAATTTGAAGTGTCACCATTGTGGTGATCAGTGT
This sequence comes from Rutilus rutilus, assembly GCF_951802725.1. Taxonomy (NCBI): domain Eukaryota; kingdom Metazoa; phylum Chordata; class Actinopteri; order Cypriniformes; family Leuciscidae; genus Rutilus; species Rutilus rutilus. The sequence goes on from NC_140223.1 coordinate 40,124,068, forward strand.
TTGCTTTAGTCGGGCTCTTGGTCCCCTTTCTTTTTACTTTAACTTTTATTTGGCTGCTGTAAAAGTGTGTTTGTGTAACACAATTGTTGTGGCAGAGAAAGCCTAGAAAAAGTTTGAGGTGTTATCAGCTCAATGTTGATGACGACATAATCATCACAAAATGGGCCTTTAAAATTGTGTTTAAAGTTTTGTGTTTATATTTGGCATTCATAACCACCAACCTTGTGGAACTGCATTATTGGTGCAAAAAGCATTAAAATGATCACTACTTGAAGGTGTATAAATAGCATGTGCTCAACAGCATGATGTTTTGAGCAAATGTATCATATAGTCACACACAGACATCAAGATTGTGCATATGATTCACAACAATGGTGACAATTTAAAAAAAAAAGCTTCATGCTGCAATGTATGATGGGTAGCTTTCGTAGTACAAAACTCATCCTTAATTCCCAAGCTTTTTTGTTTTAAATGTCACCGTTGTTGTGATTCATATCCAAAATCTTGATGTCTGTGTGTGACTATATAATACATTTGCTCAAAACATCATGTGCACATGCTTTTTATACACCTTCAAATAAGTGATAATTTTAATGCTTTTGGCACCAATAATGCAGTTCCACAAGGTTGGTGGTTATGAATGCCAAATATAAACACAAAACTTTAAACACAATATTAAAGGCCCATTTTGTGATGATTATGTCGTCATCAACATTGAGCTGATAACACCTCAAACTTTTTCTAGGCTTTCTCTGCCACAACAATTGTGTTACACAAACACACTTTTACAGCAGCCAAATAAAAGTTAAAGTAAAAAGAAAGGGGACCAAGAGCCCGACTAAAGCAAACACTGATCACCACAATGGTGACACTTCAAATTAAACAAATATCAACAGCTAAACCTCTGTTAATTCTCACTAAGATCATCTGACAGCAATAGTCAAAGTAATTATGTCTAAATGAGACCATAAATTATGTTGAAATATGTCCACAATGGCCACATTTGAACTAGTTTTTAACCTTGTACGAAGGTTCGATGAACGTCTATATCGGACGTCCAGAACACGTCAAAAAAAGACGTCATAAAAACTTTCATTCTGGCTCCTCAGTGGACGTCATTTCAACGTCCGATTTTTGTAACAAAGACATTGAAAAGACGTCTTTCGGACATCATTTTGCTTAGTGGGCAGCTATTCAAATATAATGTAAGCAAATTTAAAAGTGCAGCCTTATAAAATGTCAGTGGCTATAGGCCGACTCTTCTTCCTCAGTTGTTGTTTTTTACACATAGCATAAGTGATCATATTAGTGCCCCTGCTGTTGGCTGTTAATACTGCTTTATTAGACTTTTTTTTTTTTTTTGTGCCGACGGCCCTCGGTTGGACGGGCGTTCTGGACTTTTCCAGAACGCACAGATTGTCAATCCGTCCCTGGTGGCAGGGATTCCCCCGAGGGGAAGTGCTTAGGGAAGTTTGCAAGTGCGTGTCTAAAAGTAGACTGGAACGCAGCCCGGATGTTTGCCGCACTTGATTTCAGGATTCCTGTGTTTTTTCATGTGTAAGCCAAATGTTTACCACAAGTCGGTGTTTCTCGCTGTGTGCCATAGCTCAACCACATATGGTTCTCATGTGTTCGTTGTTATCTGGGCCATATACCTCAAAATGAGGTGTGAACCAAAAGAGCATTTCCCGCAGATTTTAAAGATATGGCAAAACAAATATGGTCACAGTTTGGCTCATATCTGTTCAGCCATGCCACATGTAGGCCATATGTGCCAGATAATATGTGCCAGATAATGGCCCAAACGTACTTGCTATCTGGGATGTCTTCTATGCATCTCTTCGAGGGCAGTGTTGGCGCGTATGCGCCCAGTCTCCGGTGGCCGCGCAGAAAGGACACACATAGCTCCACAGGATCGGGCAGAGGATGCCCCCGTCTCGGGCTTTCAGTCTATGACTCAGGTAAACTTCTTCGCTCTCTCCGTTTTTTAGGCAGAAGCCACAGGTGTCCCGGCAGTGGTCCCGGCTTGAAGAGGTAGTGCTGGAGACACTGCTGGAGCCTAACCCACACTGACAGGTAATCAGTGGTAACGCCCACACGAAACACTCAGTACGAACACCACACACACACACCCACAAGACGAGAGAGAGACGGTGGATCTAACAACCGTGACAGAAACAACATGAATTAAGATGTTTGTGACTGCTATCCAGATGATATGCCAAAGATTACCAACATGCACAAATTGCACAAATGGCAAATAAACAATGGGTGCTCATTAAAATAGGTCTATTCACTATTTAAAGAACAATCTCGATGAGGCCAGTGCTAAGAGAGCTAGGGTGGGTATTGATTGTTTTGCACTCATTAGCGTGATTGTTGAAGCTGTGAGAGCTGTCTGTACCTGCAGCTAAAATACAACAAATTAAACATCATTCTTCTTCATTTTTGACACGATATGGGATATCTGATTACCACAGCACTTGCTTACATCAGTTAATAGTTCATAAACTATTGTTTCAACTGATCTCGAACTTTTTTAACTTCAGTAAACACAGAAATGAATGATTAACTGCAGTGCACATCTGCTCAGCCATGAACTGGTCGAAAGCTGATGACGTAACATGCAGGTAGGCCCGCCCTCACGTGATACTGATTGGTCGATTGATAAGCTTAAATCTGATTGGCTAAAGAGTACGACTCATCTGTGTAGGAGGAGAACTCTGCCAGGAAAGTCTCAAACACACACACACACACACACACACACACAAATCCAGGCGATTCACACGTGAATGACGATTTGCACATTCACATTCAAGGATAAACTAGTACATTTTAAACATTCAAAGGTTTTTGTGCACAGTTGTATATCTACAAATTGTGTTTTGCATTTGTGAAATGTAATATATAATTTTATTTTGCGCATGTGAATTGCTTTTTGTGAATATATCTTTTTTTCACGCACGTGAATTTTTTGTGTGTGTACGTGATAGGTTTCATGCATGTGAAATTGTCTACGCATGTGTGAATCATGTTTTTTTGCGTGAATTATAATTGAGACTATTCTGCCTCCATGGTTTTGTGGCTCTTTAATGTGTCTGACAGATCGCTGTAGAGCCTCAGTTAAAGCTGCTCGTGAACCGATAATCTCTTCCTACTAGTTAATTTATAGCATCAAATAAACATGAATGAACATCAGAAGGAATGTTGTTTTAACCACGGAAAGACGTCAGTACACTCCGTTTTTCAAGTTCAAATTCTCCAAGGTTAATCAACCTTAATCTAGTCGTTCTGCGCGCTGTTTATGCGCCCCAGGCGCCTCGCGTTTTTGCAGTTGAAAAAACTCAAAACAGTTTCCCGCGGCGGTAAAATGTCGGGTGTGTATTTGCTGTCTTTTACCGCTAAGAGGTGCTACAATCACAGACTTTGAAAAGTGTCAGTTTATTCTCTCTATTGTGTAATCTGACGCCGCGCCGCGCCGCGGCTCATTGAAAGCGATTGAGAGCTGGTAGCAGATAAATTCAAGTGAAACATTGTAGTTAAACGAATTCAAATTCACAATTCACAATAGTGAAATTACTAAACTATTATTACTTAACTAAATGATCGTGAAATTAAAACATTGATCAGGACTTGCTAACCGATGTTAGTCAGCAGCATCTGTGTTTTAGCATTCTTTATTAAGGAGTAAATAGGCTATTACAGTAGGTTGTTATGATTAGCATCATTTTCTTTAATAAATAATGAAAACATTTGAACATAAAACACTGCAATAGAAAAATATTAAGCTACATCAATGCGGCTTTGCATGAGCAAGACATTAAGCTTATTCTATAACAGCGTTCAGACTAAAGCCTCGAAGAGTTTCAAACGTTCCGAGATCGAATCTCAGCTACCATCTTCATAATTTTGTCTCTAGTTTAATATTTGTCAAAAATAAAAACTTTTGAAATGTTCATTTACTGATTCGAAACACTTTTCGGAGCTTTGTTGTGTTTGATTTGATTTGTTGTGTTTTCCTGTCATTTTTATTAATAGGTGTTTAGAATAACATTGTAGCCTACATGCTGTTAACCGATGTTGGCGACAGCGTTTATGTTTTACCATTCTTGATGCTTAAATAGGTAACTGTTTATTAAAGTCAAGCGTTTTGTTTAATTATCAATGGCACATTACAACATAAATTTGCTACATTCAAGTAGAGCCGCTGCACAGACGACAAAACTGATGAAGGAAGATTGTCTTTAATCTGCTAAATTGTTTTGTGAATCATTCACGAAATTGAGATGACTTGACAGTGATACCCGGCCATAGCCACGAAACAAATTTTTTAAAACAGATCCATACATTGAACAAATCAGAAAAAGACTGATTTTTGTTGACTTGGCTATAAAAAATAACAGACTAACAAAGAAGTTTTGCTTTCAATATAAAAACCAATGAAAATGTAGAAGAACACTCAAATTAATTAAGTTTGAAACCGGACCCCATCGCACATTTCAAGGTTTAAATTAAGGGACAGTTTATTTATTTAAACCAGGGTTGCATCGAGTTTATTCCCTTTGCGATGCAAAATAAGAAATACAGAATCTTATTCTTGCGACATTTTAAATTTGTATTGCCAAAGAAACTGCTTCAAAATTAACCAATTAAAACAGTACAAAATAAGAAATAGTTCAAAGCAATATAAATTAAGAGCACCCCTAGACCGAGCCTGACTGATGAAGGATCGGCCACTACTAGGGATCGACCGATATGGATTTTTTAGCGCCGATACCAATTTTTTTTCATCAGCCTTAGCCGATGACCGATAAGGGCTGCCGATTTTCTTGGACCGATATTTGGAGCCGATACTGCTTTTGCTCACTCAATTTACATCATAAAAATGACACAATGATGATAACAAATGTTACAAGTCTCAATTTAAAAAAGGAAAATTTATTGAACTTAAAAAAACAATATTTGACAAATATTAAAAACATGTGAGGTAGAACAAGTAAAAAAAAAAAAAGTTCCGTGCTGAAAATACTGAAAATAAATATTTAAGCATAATTCAAATACTGAAAATAAATATTTAAGCATAAATAAAATAATTACACTATTGCACACAATAGCAACAAGCAAGCAGCATAATAAAGTGCAAACTGTACTATACTTAATTTTAAAAGTAACCAACTATTTACAACCTAGTCATTTAATGCTTAGGCCTAAATTTTAGTGCACTTAACTTAATCTCTTGTAGAGCAAATGGCTTTCCTAAGAAAATGGTGTTTCCTCCATTTTAAACAAAACAAAAACGATTTTAAACCAAATAGATTTAACTATCATTTAACTATCACTAAATTTAAACTCAGTTTATCACATATCACGTCTAAAAACGTGTGGAAAGCACGGCCGCGCCGCTTTCTCCTTTGTACAAGCACGTCTGTCGTTGCTATGCAACCATGAACTGCGCTTTCCATGATGACAAGGAAGTAAGGATTAATTTATTTCTAGCCCTTTACGACTACATATATTTATGGAGATGAGAAATAAAAACCCGCCCTGTCCAGCTATGATCAGCTGTTCGGCCGAGCTTTCGATGTTGTCATGGAAAGGTCAGTTGTGTTTTGTCTCATGACCTGCGTGCGCTTGCGACATTCTGAAAAGTTTAGATGTTTTCATCTCACCACGGCATACGTTAGGAGCGCCTGGACAAACGAGCGTGCTGCATCGCATGCGTGTCGCAACCGCGTCGCTTCTTTTATGAGCACACGTCCAAACCTCAGCCAGGTTGTCGCTGAATAAAACTCCTACAAATATCACGGAATCACGGAACAACGTCGGCATTATTTAATCCTATGACCAGTGTTCGTAACAGCTGCCGTATGCATATGGATAGCCTCAAACTTAGCTATTTGCAGCTCCCTAAATACAATGACAAGCAGTTTTATAGATGAGGCATTCGGCATTCGCGTTTTCCATTTGGACCCACAAACTTGCTTAGCTATAGTTGCACGCACATATAGAGCAACGTGTTTCCACTTTCAAAGTGTATGGCAATATTTCAGCTAAGTCAAACAGTTAAAAGATGCTTTGAAAGTTTAAAACTTGCCGTTGTCTTGAAGAGGCTTCCAGCACTCTGCTAGTGTGGGAGGGGCAGTGCATGGGCTGCACGTGAACTGCAGTGTCTCCAGCAACACAGAGCTGCCTGCAGACGCCTGTTTGTAAATAATGCCGGGAAAAAACTATCGGCGAACGCAGCAGCCGTAAAACCCGCAAATATCAGCCCGATATATCGGCCGACCGATATATCGGTCGATCACTAGCCACTACGGCATCTACAGGCCTGCAAAAAGTTAAATTTGGCCGAAACATCAGCCTCTGATGCTGCAGAACGTGACGTCAAGTACTATGTGGGTTGCAGTAAATGGCCAGATATGAAGTGGTTGATAAAGAAAAGCAGCAAAAGCAAACAGAGTCGGACTTCCGGCTTAACGATCTATGGAGTAGGACGCAACTTTCGGAGCTCCTGCAGTTAGCGTTAAATTACGTTCATTGGCACATTTTCGCGTTATTTTTCTTGGTGTGTGCTCTATCTAACACTTCTTCTTTAACTATTGCTGAGCAAAATGCCTGCTAAACCCAAATCTGGCAACGCTCCATCTGCTGCGCTTCAGCTGCCTGCTGCACACGCTTCATCCCCGCCTGGTAGTGATTCCTCCTCCCCTTGCGACAGTGCTGTAATGCCCACTGCCCCACCCGATTTCAAGGAGGAGCTGCTCTCATCACTTCGTAAAGAGATGGCGGCTATTTTCAAAACCGAGCTCCAGGCTGCCCTAATATGCCCTAAATGATAGACATTTTACGTCTATCAAGACGGACTTGCAGGCAGTTAAATCCGAATTGACTGGTACTATTACAAACATCCAGGCTAAAGTGAGTGCCCTGGAGAGCACTGTAGTTGAAATGGAAACTTCACTCTCCACCTGCAGTGATGACATTGCTTCGCTACAGTCTAAAGTGGAACATCTGTCTGCCGGGCTGCTAAGAGTGGACAATAAATGTGAGGATCTCGAGGCCAGATCGCGTCGCAATAATATTAGGATCATAGGTGTGCCTGAAGACTCAACCAGCTCTTCCATGATGTTGGCTATCTCCACTTTGCTCAAAGAGGCCTTTCAGCTGGATAAAGAGCCCATTTTGGATCGCGCTCACCGCACCCTGCAGGCCAAGCCCAAACCCGGGGAACGCCCACATCCCATAAACGCCCGACTGCACTATCATACAGACTGTGTGGACATTCTGCGGCGAGCTAGAGCCCAACAAAGAATAAAGATCGGTGATATGGCTATACATATCTTCCCTGACCATACCGCGAAGACTGCCTGTGCCCGTGCCCGTGCCCGTGCTGCCTTCAATGACATCCGCCGCCAGCTCCGTGAGATAACGTTGCCTGGGTTACGGTATGGCCTTCTTTACCCGGCTCGCCTCCGTGTTACATATGACGGTACCAAGAGAGAGTTAGAATCACCGGAGGACGCCAGAGCATACATTAAGACATTAACCAAGTAAGAGATCTGGTATCTTTTCAGGCAGTTTTACCACCGTGGAAGTGGTATGGACAATTACGATCTTTTTACTTAACACACTAAGTGCTTTGTTACAGCTGATATGTTCATCATGGGTGCCTTGTTCTTTATTGTTGTAAGTTGCGGGAGCCCGTCTTAAGCTTAACTGTTTCCATTAGGCAAAAGCTGGTAGCCTTGTCCTTAGGGATTTTACTCCTAGTGGAGTTAGCACTGGGTTCTCCATCGTTTGGGGATGGGGTCGATGTAAGTGCTTTGGTGAGGGTGGGAGGGGTGTGGCTAATGTTCAGCCTGTTTGGCCATCCAGTTTATGTGTGTGTGTGTGTGTGTGTTTGTGGTTATTCCCCCCCCCCCTTTTCTCTTCTCTCTTTCTCTCCGGGGTGGTGTTCTACATTCATCTACGGCTCTTAGTTAATAATCCATAAATGTCTACTAACACTGGCAATTCAGGACCCACTATTAGAGGTTCACATATTAGGTTTGTGAGTTGGAACATCAAGGGTTTGGGAAGCCCCATTAAAAGATCTAGGGTATTTACTCACTTGAAAAGGCTTAATGCGGACATAGTGTTTCTACGAGAAACCCACATGCGCACCACAGACCAGGTCAGGCTAAAATGTCCGTGGGTCTCTGAGGTGATTCACTCCAACTTTAACTCTAAAGCCAGAGGAGTTGCTATTTTAATTGGTAAATCAGTTCAATTTTCTACTTCTAAATTGATTTCTGATGAAAATGGCAGATATTTAATCATTTCAGGCACGCTGTCGCACGTTCCTGTATTACTAGTTAATATCTATGCCCCAAATTTTGATGACCCAGATTTTATGAATAAGGTATTTGAACATCTCCCTTCTCTGCATGATAACCTCCTCATCTTTGGAGGGGACATGAACTGCGTTATTGATCCTCGGTTAGAAAGCTTGACCCCATCATTAATGTCCAGGTCGCTCTCTGACTTCATGCCTAAGAATGGTTGGCTGAACAAGGCTGATCCTATTTCTTGTTCACTGCTATGGGAATCACTCAAAGCATACTTGCGTGGTCAAATAATTTCCTACTCTGCACATTTAAATAAAACTCGAATAGCCAAACTTCAAGAGCTTTCAACTAGATTGGACAAATTAGATCAACAACTTGCCACTTGCCCCTCCCCTAACTTGCTCAAAGACCGTGTTGATTTACAAACTGAATTTGACCTCGTTACAACTACTGAGGCAGAGCGCCTTCTTTTGCGCTCGCGTTCCACACATTATGAGCATGGCGATAAGCCAAGCCGGCTCCTAGCCCATCAGTTGCGTCGCCAGGCTGCCTCACGTATGATTCTTCAAATCAAGGATCCCTCAGGCACACTGCATACTGACCCTAATTCCATTAACTCTGTATTCTGCTCATTCTATTCTTCTCTGTATAAGTCCGAGTCCTCATCTGACGCTTCTGAGATGGGTGCTTTTTTAGATAGCCTCGACTTTCCTACTATTAGTCCACATGTTACCAAAGATCTTGATCTGTCGCTAACAGTTGATGAAATCAACACTGCTATAAACAACATGCAAAATTCTAAAGCTCCTGGCCCTGATGGATTCCCAGTGGAATTTTTTTTAAGATTTCAATCTAAATTGGCCCCGATATTGCTTTCTGTATATAAGGAATCTCTGCAGGTTGGCTCTCTCCCTCTTACTTTAAAGGCAGGGTAGGTAGGATTTATTAAAAATTAAAGATCAAAAATTTTTAAAACTTTCTATATATATCAATACATAATTAAAATGTAAGAACTCTGAAAAAAAGAGTATAAAAATCAAGTGACTCTAGACCGTTTAATCTGTATTAAACACAGCTCATTATTTCGATTCGGGACGAATCAAAGGATTGGCTTAGGCGACTGTCACTCTCTCGCAACCATGGCAACCACCCTTTTGCCACACAGCACCTGCCCACTTGCGCGCGACCGTTTGATTTGAGGAGTGCGAGAGGCACGGAACCTGATCACACCTCCGTCCAGTAGATGGCGGTAATGCACTATGTTTGCAAGCTGCCAATAAAATCTATCGAAGAAGAAGAAGAAGGCACTGAACCTAGGAATACCAAAACAATGGCAGAGAAAGAGCAATCTAAATTTACAGTACCGGCATATGCAGTTAGTGAAGGCAAACCAGGCAAAAAAATGCCCCTTCCCCTCCGCTTGTCTCAGGTAAATAATGCGTCCTCTAGCTCAGCGGTCGGAGTCGCGCGTTCATGTGTTTTGGGGGCGTGGCTTTGGAAGAAGCACAGAAATGAGGGGGTGGAGTGAATGGAAATAATGAGATGTCTTTAAAACAGTCGTGAGAGGTCTACAGACACTCGATTTTGATACTTTCTTTTTCAGAGTACTTACATTTTAATTATGTATTGATATGTACATAAAGTTTAAACAAATTTGAAAAATAAAATTTTTAGACCATTTCTACCTACCCTGCCTTTAAGACAAGCCTCCATAAGTCTGCTGTTAAAGAAAGACAAGGATCCCGACCTCTGTGGTTCTGACAGACCCCTATCTTTACTAAACGTGGATGCAAAAATCCTTGCTAAGGCTCTGGCCAGCCGCTTGGAAAGATTTCTTCCAGCCATGATTTCAGAAGAGCAAACTGGCTTTATAAAGGGCTGTATAATATTTACAAAATGTATAAAATAATATTTTACAACGTCCGCACCCTTTTAAATATAATATACTCGAAAAATTCCACTATAACCCCTGAAGTGGTCATCTGAGTTGACGCTGAAAAGGCATTCGACAGGGTCGAATGGAACTTCCTGCTTGCCGTACTAAATAAATTTCGGTTGGGTGATATATTCATTTCATGGATACGCCTTCTCTATACATCTCCACAAGCTAGTATCTCCACCAATGGCGTTCAATCTGCTTACTTTCCTTTATCTCGAGGCACCCGACAGGGTTGTCCATTATCTCCTTTACTCTTCGCGCTGGCCATAGAGCCTTTGTCTATCTAGGAGATCCTCCTCCATTTTTTCTGGTATATCACGTTTTGGAATGGAATTTAAACTTTCTCTTTACGCGGATGACTTGTTGTTATATGTCTCCGAGTAATTTTGTCCTTTATTCAGAAATTTGGCTCATTTTCAGGTTACAAAGTTAATATCTCCAAAAGCGAATGTTATCCTGTTAACGCTCTAGCCTGTCAACTGAGTCAGTCTGATATCCCCTTCAAATTGAGCCCCTTAGGTTTTAAGTATTTAGGAGTTAATGTAACCAGAAAGCTAACCTCCCTTTTTTCTGCCAATTTCTCCCCTTTAATGTCTAAAATTAAGTCTGACCTTCAAAGATGGAGGGGCTTGTCATTATCGCTTATAGGTAGGATCAACACAGTTAAAATGAACATTTTACCCAAGTTCTTGTTTCTATTCCAATGTCTCCCTCTATTCCTATCTAAGCGCTTTTTTAAAACTATTGATCAGGATATATCTAGCTTTTTATGGTGTGGAAAGGCATCCAGAATAAGTAAATCAATTCTTCAGAGATGTAAACTTAATGCTGGACTCTCTCTCCCAAATATCCAATTATACTACTGGGCAACACATATTCATAAAATCTCATTTTGGTCCAAATCTACGCATCCCCCATGGTGCAAGTTAGAGACACATTCATGCGGCTCATCCTCTTTGTCGGCTTTGCTCACCTCCTCTATCCCTACCAACTTCTCTGGCTTTACAGATAACCCAGTGGTAATCTGAATTAGCCGACGGTTATCTGAACCGACAAACTTCTGATATCTGTGGTGGGTTTTTGTGTGCATCATTCTGTCCTGCCCTGCCCGTGCATGCGCCCTATCAGGCTGAAATTACACAAAGCACCCTGCGCAAGAGGCCCAGTGGCTTAAGGGGAAAAGGCCACTTTTTGCTTTTGCACCGGACCTACGACGGAGGCTTTGCGTACGAAAGCAGAGAGGCAGATTACACACAAAACAAGTGGGAAAGAGTCATGAACTATAAATTAATCTAGACATACAAAAACATCATTGATACCTTTGTTTTGACCATAGAACCAAAATGGCGGGCTCTAAATGTAAACAGCCTCATAGAGGCTACGTCGTAGGCTTGACTTTGAACCATAGGACATCAGCCCCCCACCTAGGGCGTGCTTGTTGAGCTAGCTCTAAGCTGATGCTGCAAAAAGTCAATGATAATTTGTTCAAAGAAACTCCACAGAACAACAAGTATACCCGTGCTTAGCGTTTCTGCAAAAGAGCCACGGTGATTCAATTAAGAGCGAAATAAAATGGTTTGAATCCCACTACGGCATCTAGAGGCCTGCAAAAAGTTCAATTTGGCCGAAGCGTCAGCCTCTGATGCTGCAGAACGTGACGTCAAGTACTATGTGGGTTGCAGTAAATGTGGGGCCAGATATGAAGTGGTTGATAAAGAAAAGCAGCAGAAGCAAACAGAGTCAGAGAACCCTTGAACTCATACTGAAGCTGAGAGGGCTCAAGCAGCAGTAAGGATTTCAAAACCACGACAGTTTTGAGTTTGGCTCAGTGCTGCAAAAGGATGGAGCCAACTGGCTGCTTGTTCTGAAACTGCTGGGCTCGTCCGGGATTTGAACCCGGGACCTGTCGCACCCAAAGCGAGAATCATACCCCTAGACCAACGAGCCTCGTCGGAAGGAAGTCTTTCGGGAGGGCGCCACAAATTCAGTGAAGTTCACCTCAAAGACGGAACCCGACCTGGCGTCGAGATACTAGAGTGTAGTTGTTTGAGCGTCAGAAACCACTTGAAGTCATATTACAGATCAAAGGCAGAGCTTGCCAGAAAAGGCCTAGTGGCCTAATGGATAAGGCGTCAGCCTCCGGAGCTGGAGATTGTGGGTTCAAGTCCCACCTGGGTCGTCTTTGATGGGCTTTGTTTAAGTTGGCCGTTCGACGAATTCAAGGATGGTTTGTTCAAAGCCATGATGAGCGCAAGATCTGAATTAGCATAGAACCGACAAACTTCTGATATCTGTGGTGGGTTTTTGTGTGCATCATTCTGTCCTGCCCTGCCCGTGCATGCGCCCTATCAGGCTGAAATTACACAAAGCACCCTGCGCAAGAGGCCCAGTGGCTTAAGGGGAAAAGGCCACTTTTTGCTTTTGCACCGGACCTACGACGGAGGCTTTGCGTACGAAAGCAGAGAGGCAGATTACACACAAAACAAGTGGGAAAGAGTCATGAACTATAAATTAATCTAGACATACAAAAACATCATTGATACCTTTGTTTTGACCATAGAACCAAAATGGCGGGCTCTAAATGTAAACAGCCTCATAGAGGCTACGTCGTAGGCTTGACTTTGAACCATAGGACATCAGCCCCCCACCTAGGGCGTGCTTGTTGAGCTAGCTCTAAGCCGATGCTGCAAAAAGTCAATGATAATTTGTTCAAAGAAACTCCACAGAACAACAAGTATACCCGTGCTTAGCGTTTCTGCAAAAGAGCCACGGTGATTCAATTAAGAGCGAAATAAAATGGTTTGAATCCCACTACGGCATCTACAGGCCTGCAAAAAGTTCAATTTGGCCGAAGCGTCAGCCTCTGATGCTGCAGAACGTGACGTCAAGTACTATGTGGGTTGCAGTAAATGTGGGGCCAGATATGAAGTGGTTGATAAAGAAAAGCAGCAGAAGCAAACAGAGTCAGAGAACCCTTGAACTCATACTAAAGCTGAGAGGGCTCGTCCGGGATTTGAACCCGGGACCTCTCGCACCCTAAGCGAGAATCATACCCCTAGACCAACGAGCCTGACTGTTGAAGCTTGGGACTACGTGCGTACACTTGTACAGTCACCGAACGCTGGCCTCTAACAGAATGGGCGGGCACTAGTTTTAATAGAAAGCGTCTGTCGTTAGGGAGCCGCACTCCCTGGCAGACAGCGATTCTGAGTACGTTCTGTGCAAGGAAATAAACGCTTGTCGTCTGGCTGAATCTTGGCTCTGTTGTAGTACAGATGAACTCAAGCAGCAGTAAGGATTTCAAGAGCACAACAGTTTTGAGTTCAGCTCAGTGCTGCAAAGGAACGAGCCAACTGGCTGCTTGTTCTGAAACTGCTGGGCTCGTCCGGGATTTGAACCCGGGACCTCTCGCACCCGAAGCGAGAATCATACCCCTAGACCAACGAGCCTGATTAATGAAGGTTTGGGCTACTTGCGTACACTTGTACAGTCACTGAACGCTGGCCTTTAACAGAATGGGCAGGCACTAGTTTTAATACAATGTCGTTAGGGAGCCGTACTCCCTGGCAGGCATCGATTTTGAGTATGTTCTGTGAAGGAAATAAACACTTGTCATCTGGCTGAATTTTAGTACAGATGAAGACAAACAGCCTTAAGGACTTCACAGCAGTTTTGAGTTTGGCTCAGCGCTCCAAAGGAGGGAGCCAACTGGCTGCTTGTTCTGAAACTGCTGGGCTCGTCCGGGATTTGAACCCGGGACCTCTCGCACCCAAAGCGAGAATCATACCCCTAGACCAACGAGCCTGGCTGATGAAGGATCGGGCTACTTGCGTACACTTGTACAGTCACCGAACGCTGGCCTCTAACAGAATGGGCGGGCACTAGTTTTAATAGAAAGCGTCTGTCGTTAGGGAGCCGCACTCCCTGGCAGACAGCGATTCTGAGTACGTTCTGTGCAAGGAAATAAACGCTTGTCGTCTGGCTGAATCTTGGCTCTGTTGTAGTACAGATGAACTCAAGCAGCAGTAAGGATTTCAAAACCACGACAGTTTTGAGTTTGGCTCAGTGCTGCAAAAGGATGGAGCCAACTGGCTGCTTGTTTTTTAAACTGCTGGGCTCGTCCGGGATTTGAACCCGGGACCTCTCGCACCCAAAGCGAGAATCATACCCCTAGACCAACGAGCCTCGTCGGAGGGAAGTCTTTTGGGAGGGCGCCACAAATTCAGTGAAGTTCATCTCAAAGACGGAACCCGACCTGGCGTCGATATACTAGAGTGTAGTTGTTTGAGCGTCAGAAACCACTTGAAGTCATATTACAGATCAAAGGCAGAGCTTGCCAGACAAGGCCTAGTGGCCTAATGGATAAGGCGTCAGCCTCCGGAGCTGGAGATTGTGGGTTCAAGTCCCACCTGGGTCGTCTTTGATGGGCTTTGTTTAAGTTGGCCGTTCGACGAATTCAAGGATGGTTTGTTCAAAGCAACGCTGTAGCCATGATGAGCGCAAGATCTGAATTAGCATAGAACCGACAAACTTCTGATATCTGTGGTGGGTTTTTGTGTGCATCATTCTGTCCTGCCCTGCCCGTGCATGCGCCCTATCAGGCTGAAATTACACAAAGCACCCTGCGCAAGAGGCCCAGTGGCTTAAGGGGAAAAGGCCACTTTTTGCTTTTGCACCGGACCTACGACGGAGGCTTTGCGTACGAAAGCAGAGAGGCAGATTACACACAAAACAAGTGGGAAAGAGTCATGAACTATAAATTAATCTAGACATACAAAAACATCATTGATACCTTTGTTTTGACCATAGAACCAAAATGGCGGGCTCTAAATGTAAACAGCCTCATAGAGGCTACGTCGTAGGCTTGACTTTGAACCATAGGACATCAGCCCCCCACCTAGGGCGTGCTTGTTGAGCTAGCTCTAAGCCGATGCTGCAAAAAGTCAATGATAATTTGTTCAAAGAAACTCCACAGAACAACAAGTATACCCGTGCTTAGCGTTTCTGCAAAAGAGCCACGGTGATTCAATTAAGAGCGAAATAAAATGGTTTGAATCCCACTACGGCATCTACAGGCCTGCAAAAAGTTCAATTTGGCCGAAGCGTCAGCCTCTGATGCTGCAGAACGTGACGTCAAGTACTATGTGGGTTGCAGTAAATGTGGGGCCAGATATGAAGTGGTTGATAAAGAAAAGCAGCAGAAGCAAACAGAGTCAGAGAACCCTTGAACTCATACTAAAGCTGAGAGGGCTCGTCCGGGATTTGAACCCGGGACCTCTCGCACCCTAAGCGAGAATCATACCCCTAGACCAACGAGCCTGACTGTTGAAGCTTGGGACTACGTGCGTACACTTGTACAGTCACCGAACGCTGGCCTCTAACAGAATGGGCGGGCACTAGTTTTAATAGAAAGCGTCTGTCGTTAGGGAGCCGCACTCCCTGGCAGACAGCGATTCTGAGTACGTTCTGTGCAAGGAAATAAACGCTTGTCGTCTGGCTGAATCTTGGCTCTGTTGTAGTACAGATGAACTCAAGCAGCAGTAAGGATTTCAAGAGCACAACAGTTTTGAGTTCAGCTCAGTGCTGCAAAGGAACGAGCCAACTGGCTGCTTGTTCTGAAACTGCTGGGCTCGTCCGGGATTTGAACCCGGGACCTCTCGAGAAGCGAGAATCATACCCCTAGACCAACGAGCCTGATTAATGAAGGTTTGGGCTACTTGCGTACACTTGTACAGTCACTGAACGCTGGCCTTTAACAGAATGGGCAGGCACTAGTTTTAATACAATGTCGTTAGGGAGCCGTACTCCCTGGCAGGCATCGATTTTGAGTATGTTCTGTGAAGGAAATAAACACTTGTCATCTGGCTGAATTTTAGTACAGATGAAGACAAACAGCCTTAAGGACTTCACAGCAGTTTTGAGTTTGGCTCAGCGCTCCAAAGGAGGGAGCCAACTGGCTGCTTGTTCTGAAACTGCTGGGCTCGTCCGGGATTTGAACCCGGGACCTCTCGCACCCAAAGCGAGAATCATACCCCTAGACCAACGAGCCTGGCTGATGAAGGATCGGGCTACTTGCGTACACTTGTACAGTCACCGAACGCTGGCCTCTAACAGAATGGGCGGGCACTAGTTTTAATAGAAAGCGTCTGTCGTTAGGGAGCCGCACTCCCTGGCAGACAGCGATTCTGAGTACGTTCTGTGCAAGGAAATAAACGCTTGTCGTCTGGCTGAATCTTGGCTCTGTTGTAGTACAGATGAACTCAAGCAGCAGTAAGGATTTCAAAACCACGACAGTTTTGAGTTTGGCTCAGTGCTGCAAAAGGATGGAGCCAACTGGCTGCTTGTTTTTTAAACTGCTGGGCTCGTCCGGGATTTGAACCCGGGACCTCTCGCACCCAAAGCGAGAATCATACCCCTAGACCAACGAGCCTCGTCGGAGGGAAGTCTTTCGGGAGGGCGCCACAAATTCAGTGAAGTTCATCTCAAAGACGGAACCCGACCTGGCGTCGATATACTAGAGTGTAGTTGTTTGAGCGTCAGAAACCACTTGAAGTCATATTACAGATCAAAGGCAGAGCTTGCCAGACAAGGCCTAGTGGCCTAATGGATAAGGCGTCAGCCTCCGGAGCTGGAGATTGTGGGTTCAAGTCCCACCTGGGTCGTCTTTGATGGGCTTTGTTTAAGTTGGCCGTTCGACGAATTCAAGGATGGTTTGTTCAAAGCAACGCTGTAGCCATGATGAGCGCAAGATCTGAATTAGCATAGAACCGACAAACTTCTGATATCTGTGGTGGGTTTTTGTGTGCATCATTCTGTCCTGCCCTGCCCGTGCATGCGCCCTATCAGGCTGAAATTACACAAAGCACCCTGCGCAAGAGGCCCAGTGGCTTAAGGGGAAAAGGCCACTTTTTGCTTTTGCACCGGACCTACGACGGAGGCTTTGCGTACGAAAGCAGAGAGGCAGATTACACACAAAACAAGTGGGAAAGAGTCATGAACTATAAATTAATCTAGACATACAAAAACATCATTGATACCTTTGTTTTGACCATAGAACCAAAATGGCGGGCTCTAAATGTAAACAGCCTCATAGAGGCTACGTCGTAGGCTTGACTTTGAACCATAGGACATCAGCCCCCCACCTAGGGCGTGCTTGTTGAGCTAGCTCTAAGCCGATGCTGCAAAAAGTCAATGATAATTTGTTCAAAGAAACTCCACAGAACAACAAGTATACCCGTGCTTAGCGTTTCTGCAAAAGAGCCACGGTGATTCAATTAAGAGCGAAATAAAATGGTT
The DNA here is from genome assembly GCF_951802725.1 of Rutilus rutilus. Taxonomy (NCBI): domain Eukaryota; kingdom Metazoa; phylum Chordata; class Actinopteri; order Cypriniformes; family Leuciscidae; genus Rutilus; species Rutilus rutilus. The sequence continues at coordinate 40,141,630 of NC_140223.1, forward strand.
TGAATCCCACTACGGCATCTACAGGCCTGCAAAAAGTTCAATTTGGCCGAAGCGTCAGCCTCTGATGCTGCAGAACGTGACGTCAAGTACTATGTGGGTTGCAGTAAATGTGGGGCCAGATATGAAGTGGTTGATAAAGAAAAGCAGCAGAAGCAAACAGAGTCAGAGAACCCTTGAACTCATACTAAAGCTGAGAGGGCTCGTCCGGGATTTGAACCCGGGACCTCTCGCACCCTAAGCGAGAATCATACCCCTAGACCAACGAGCCTGACTGTTGAAGCTTGGGACTACGTGCGTACACTTGTACAGTCACCGAACGCTGGCCTCTAACAGAATGGGCGGGCACTAGTTTTAATAGAAAGCGTCTGTCGTTAGGGAGCCGCACTCCCTGGCAGACAGCGATTCTGAGTACGTTCTGTGCAAGGAAATAAACGCTTGTCGTCTGGCTGAATCTTGGCTCTGTTGTAGTACAGATGAACTCAAGCAGCAGTAAGGATTTCAAGAGCACAACAGTTTTGAGTTCGGCTCAGTGCTGCAAAGGAACGAGCCAACTGGCTGCTTGTTCTGAAACTGCTGGGCTCGTCCAGGATTTGAACCCGGGACCTCTCGCACCCGAAGCGAGAATCATACCCCTAGACCAACGAGCCTGATTAATGAAGGTTTGGGCTACTTGCGTACACTTGTACAGTCACTGAACGCTGGCCTTTAACAGAATGGGCAGGCACTAGTTTTAATACAATGTCGTTAGGGAGCCGTACTCCCTGGCAGGCATCGATTTTGAGTATGTTCTGTGAAGGAAATAAACACTTGTCATCTGGCTGAATTTTAGTACAGATGAAGACAAACAGCCTTAAGGACTTCACAGCAGTTTTGAGTTTGGCTCAGCGCTCCAAAGGAGGGAGCCAACTGGCTGCTTGTTCTGAAACTGCTGGGCTCGTCCGGGATTTGAACCCGGGACCTCTCGCACCCAAAGCGAGAATCATACCCCTAGACCAACGAGCCTGGCTGATGAAGGATCGGGCTACTTGCGTACACTTGTACAGTCACCGAACGCTGGCCTCTAACAGAATGGGCGGGCACTAGTTTTAATAGAAAGCGTCTGTCGTTAGGGAGCCGCACTCCCTGGCAGACAGCGATTCTGAGTACGTTCTGTGCAAGGAAATAAACGCTTGTCGTCTGGCTGAATCTTGGCTCTGTTGTAGTACAGATGAACTCAAGCAGCAGTAAGGATTTCAAAACCACGACAGTTTTGAGTTTGGCTCAGTGCTGCAAAAGGATGGAGCCAACTGGCTGCTTGTTTTTTAAACTGCTGGGCTCGTCCGGGATTTGAACCCGGGACCTCTCGCACCCAAAGCGAGAATCATACCCCTAGACCAACGAGCCTCGTCGGAGGGAAGTCTTTCGGGAGGGCGCCACAAATTCAGTGAAGTTCACCTCAAAGACGGAACCCGACCTGGCGTCGATATACTAGAGTGTAGTTGTTTGAGCGTCAGAAACCACTTGAAGTCATATTACAGATCAAAGGCAGAGCTTGCCAGACAAGGCCTGGTGGCCTAATGGATAAGGCGTCAGCCTCCGGAGCTGGAGATTGTGGGTTCAAGTCCCACCTGGGTCGTCTTTGATGGGCTTTGTTTAAGTTGGCCGTTCGACGAATTCAAGGATGGTTTGTTCAAAGCAACGCTGTAGCCATGATGAGCGCAAGATCTGAATTAGCATAGAACCGACAAACTTCTGATATCTGTGGTGGGTTTTTGTGTGCATCATTCTGTCCTGCCCTGCCCGTGCATGCGCCCTATCAGGCTGAAATTACACAAAGCACCCTGCGCAAGAGGCCCAGTGGCTTAAGGGGAAAAGGCCACTTTTTGCTTTTGCACCGGACCTACGACGGAGGCTTTGCGTACGAAAGCAGAGAGGCAGATTACACACAAAACAAGTGGGAAAGAGTCATGAACTATAAATTAATCTAGACATACAAAAACATCATTGATACCTTTGTTTTGACCATAGAACCAAAATGGCGGGCTCTAAATGTAAACAGCCTCATAGAGGCTACGTCGTAGGCTTGACTTTGAACCATAGGACATCAGCCCCCCACCTAGGGCGTGCTTGTTGAGCTAGCTCTAAGCCGATGCTGCAAAAAGTCAATGATAATTTGTTCAAAGAAACTCCACAGAACAACAAGTATACCCGTGCTTAGCGTTTCTGCAAAAGAGCCACGGTGATTCAATTAAGAGCGAAATAAAATGGTTTGAATCCCACTACGGCATCTACAGGCCTGCAAAAAGTTCAATTTGGCCGAAGCGTCAGCCTCTGATGCTGCAGAACGTGACGTCAAGTACTATGTGGGTTGCAGTAAATGTGGGGCCAGATATGAAGTGGTTGATAAAGAAAAGCAGCAGAAGCAAACAGAGTCAGAGAACCCTTGAACTCATACTAAAGCTGAGAGGGCTCGTCCGGGATTTGAACCCGGGACCTCTCGCACCCTAAGCGAGAATCATACCCCTAGACCAACGAGCCTGACTGTTGAAGCTTGGGACTACGTGCGTACACTTGTACAGTCACCGAACGCTGGCCTCTAACAGAATGGGCGGGCACTAGTTTTAATAGAAAGCGTCTGTCGTTAGGGAGCCGCACTCCCTGGCAGACAGCGATTCTGAGTACGTTCTGTGCAAGGAAATAAACGCTTGTCGTCTGGCTGAATCTTGGCTCTGTTGTAGTACAGATGAACTCAAGCAGCAGTAAGGATTTCAAGAGCACAAGAGTTTTGAGTTCGGCTCAGTGCTGCAAAGGAACGAGCCAACTGGCTGCTTGTTCTGAAACTGCTGGGCTCGTCCGGGATTTGAACCCGGGACCTCTCGCACCCGAAGCGAGAATCATACCCCTAGACCAACGAGCCTGATTAATGAAGGTTTGGGCTACTTGCGTACACTTCTACAGTCACTGAACGCTGGCCTTTAACAGAATGGGCAGGCACTAGTTTTAATACAATGTCGTTAGGGAGCCGTACTCCCTGGCAGGCATCGATTTTGAGTATGTTCTGTGAAGGAAATAAACACTTGTCATCTGGCTGAATTTTAGTACAGATGAAGACAAACAGCCTTAAGGACTTCACAGCAGTTTTGAGTTTGGCTCAGCGCTCCAAAGGAGGGAGCCAACTGGCTGCTTGTTCTGAAACTGCTGGGCTCGTCCGGGATTTGAACCCGGGACCTCTCGCACCCAAAGCGAGAATCATACCCCTAGACCAACGAGCCTGGCTGATGAAGGATCGGGCTACTTGCGTACACTTGTACAGTCACCGAACGCTGGCCTCTAACAGAATGGGCGGGCACTAGTTTTAATAGAAAGCGTCTGTCGTTAGGGAGCCGCACTCCCTGGCAGACAGCGATTCTGAGTACGTTCTGTGCAAGGAAATAAACGCTTGTCGTCTGGCTGAATCTTGGCTCTGTTGTAGTACAGATGAACTCAAGCAGCAGTAAGGATTTCAAAACCACGACAGTTTTGAGTTTGGCTCAGTGCTGCAAAAGGATGGAGCCAACTGGCTGCTTGTTCTGAAACTGCTGGGCTCGTCCGGGATTTGAACCCGGGACCTCTCGCACCCAAAGCGAGAATCATACCCCTAGACCAACGAGCCTCGTCGGAGGGAAGTCTTTCGGGAGGGCGCCACAAATTCAGTGAGGTTCACCTCAAAGACGGAACCCGACCTGTCGTCGAGATACTAGAGTGTAGTTGTTTGAGCGTCAGAAACCACTTGAAGTCATATTACAGATCAAAGGCAGAGCTTGCCAGACAAGGCCTAGTGGCCTAATGGATAAGGCGTCAGCCTCCGGAGCTGGAGATTGTGGGTTCAAGTCCCACCTGGGTCGTCTTTGATGGGCTTTGTTTAAGTTGGCCGTTCGACGAATTCAAGGATGGTTTGTTCAAAGCAACGCTGTAGCCATGATGAGCGCAAGATCTGAATTAGCATAGAACCGACAAACTTCTGATATCTGTGGTGGGTTTTTGTGTGCATCATTCTGTCCTGCCCTGCCCGTGCATGCGCCCTATCAGGCTGAAATTACACAAAGCACCCTGCGCAAGAGGCCCAGTGGCTTAAGGGGAAAAGGCCACTTTTTGCTTTTGCACCGGACCTACGACGGAGGCTTTGCGTACGAAAGCAGAGAGGCAGATTACACACAAAACAAGTGGGAAAGAGTCATGAACTATAAATTAATCTAGACATACAAAAACATCATTGATACCTTTGTTTTGACCATAGAACCAAAATGGCGGGCTCTAAATGTAAACAGCCTCATAGAGGCTACGTCGTAGGCTTGACTTTGAACCATAGGACATCAGCCCCCCACCTAGGGCGTGCTTGTTGAGCTAGCTCTAAGCCGATGCTGCAAAAAGTCAATGATAATTTGTTCAAAGAAACTCCACAGAACAACAAGTATACCCGTGCTTAGCGTTTCTGCAAAAGAGCCACGGTGATTCAATTAAGAGCGAAATAAAATGGTTTGAATCCCACTACGGCATCTACAGGCCTGCAAAAAGTTCAATTTGGCCGAAGCGTCAGCCTCTGATGCTGCAGAACGTGACGTCAAGTACTATGTGGGTTGCAGTAAATGTGGGGCCAGATATGAAGTGGTTGATAAAGAAAAGCAGCAGAAGCAAACAGAGTCAGAGAACCCTTGAACTCATACTAAAGCTGAGAGGGCTCGTCCGGGATTTGAACCCGGGACCTCTCGCACCCTAAGCGAGAATCATACCCCTAGACCAACGAGCCTGACTGTTGAAGCTTGGGACTACGTGCGTACACTTGTACAGTCACCGAACGCTGGCCTCTAACAGAATGGGCGGGCACTAGTTTTAATAGAAAGCGTCTGTCGTTAGGGAGCCGCACTCCCTGGCAGACAGCGATTCTGAGTACGTTCTGTGCAAGGAAATAAACGCTTGTCGTCTGGCTGAATCTTGGCTCTGTTGTAGTACAGATGAACTCAAGCAGCAGTAAGGATTTCAAGAGCACAACAGTTTTGAGTTCGGCTCAGTGCTGCAAAGGAACGAGCCAACTGGCTGCTTGTTCTGAAACTGCTGGGCTCGTCCGGGATTTGAACCCGGGACCTCTCGCACCCGAAGCGAGAATCATACCCCTAGACCAACGAGCCTGATTAATGAAGGTTTGGGCTACTTGCGTACACTTGTACAGTCACTGAACGCTGGCCTTTAACAGAATGGGCAGGCACTAGTTTTAATACAATGTCGTTAGGGAGCCGTACTCCCTGGCAGGCATCGATTTTGAGTATGTTCTGTGAAGGAAATAAACACTTGTCATCTGGCTGAATTTTAGTACAGATGAAGACAAACAGCCTTAAGGAATTCACAGCAGTTTTGAGTTTGGCTCAGCGCTCCAAAGGAGGGAGCCAACTGGCTGCTTGTTCTGAAACTGCTGGGCTCGTCCGGGATTTGAACCCGGGACCTCTCGCACCCAAAGCGAGAATCATACCCCTAGACCAACGAGCCTCGTCGGAAGGAAGTCTTTCGGGAGGGCGCCACAAATTCAGTGAAGTTCACCTCAAAGACGGAACCCGACCTGGCGTCGAGATACTAGAGTGTAGTTGTTTGAGCGTCAGAAACCACTTGAAGTCATATTACAGATCAAAGGCAGAGCTTGCCAGACAAGGCCTAGTGGCCTAATGGATAAGGCGTCAGCCTCCGGAGCTGGAGATTGTGGGTTCAAGTCCCACCTGGGTCGTCTTTGATGGGCTTTGTTTAAGTTGGCCGTTCGACGAATTCAAGGATGGTTTGTTCAAAGCCATGATGAGCGCAAGATCTGAATTAGCATAGAACCGACAAACTTCTGATATCTGTGGTGGGTTTTTGTGTGCATCATTCTGTCCTGCCCTGCCCGTGCATGCGCCCTATCAGGCTGAAATTACACAAAGCACCCTGCGCAAGAGGCCCAGTGGCTTAAGGGGAAAAGGCCACTTTTTGCTTTTGCACCGGACCTACGACGGAGGCTTTGCGTACGAAAGCAGAGAGGCAGATTACACACAAAACAAGTGGGAAAGAGTCATGAACTATAAATTAATCTAGACATACAAAAACATCATTGATACCTTTGTTTTGACCATAGAACCAAAATGGCGGGCTCTAAATGTAAACAGCCTCATAGAGGCTACGTCGTAGGCTTGACTTTGAACCATAGGACATCAGCCCCCCACCTAGGGCGTGCTTGTTGAGCTAGCTCTAAGCCGATGCTGCAAAAAGTCAATGATAATTTGTTCAAAGAAACTCCACAGAACAACAAGTATACCCGTGCTTAGCGTTTCTGCAAAAGAGCCACGGTGATTCAATTAAGAGCGAAATAAAATGGTTTGAATCCCACTACGGCATCTACAGGCCTGCAAAAAGTTCAATTTGGCCGAAGCGTCAGCCTCTGATGCTGCAGAACGTGACGTCAAGTACTATGTGGGTTGCAGTAAATGTGGGGCCAGATATGAAGTGGTTGATAAAGAAAAGCAGCAGAAGCAAACAGAGTCAGAGAACCCTTGAACTCATACTAAAGCTGAGAGGGCTCGTCCGGGATTTGAACCCGGGACCTCTCGCACCCTAAGCGAGAATCATACCCCTAGACCAACGAGCCTGACTGTTGAAGCTTGGGACTACGTGCGTACAACTGGCTGCTTGTTCTGAAACTGCTGGGCTCGTCCGGGATTTGAACCCGGGACCTCTCGCACCCGAAGCGAGAATCATACCCCTAGACCAACGAGCCTGATTAATGAAGGTTTGGGCTACTTGCGTACACTTGTACAGTCACTGAACGCTGGCCTTTAACAGAATGGGCAGGCACTAGTTTTAATACAGTTAGGGAGCCGTACTCCCTGGCAGGCATCGATTTTGAGTATGTTCTGTGAAGGAAATAAACACTTGTCATCTGGCTGAATTTTAGTACAGATGAAGACAAACAGCCTTAAGGACTTCACAGCAGTTTTGAGTTTGGCTCAGCACTCCAAAGGAGGGAGCCAACTGGCTGCTTGTTCTGAAACTGCTGGGCTCGTCCGGGATTTGAACCCGGGACCTCTCGCACCCAAAGCGAGAATCATACCCCTAGACCAACGAGCCTGGCTGATGAAGGATCGGGCTACTTGCGTACACTTGTACAGTCACCGAACGCTGGCCTCTAACAGAATGGGCGGGCACTAGTTTTAATAGAAAGCGTCTGTCGTTAGGGAGCCGCACTCCCTGGCAGACAGCGATTCTGAGTACGTTCTGTGCAAGGAAATAAACGCTTGTCGTCTGGCTGAATCTTGGCTCTGTTGTAGTACAGATGAACTCAAGCAGCAGTAAGGATTTCAAAACCACGACAGTTTTGAGTTTGGCTCAGTGCTGCAAAAGGATGGAGCCAACTGGCTGCTTGTTCTGAAACTGCTGGGCTCGTCCGGGATTTGAACCCGGGACCTCTCGCACCCAAAGCGAGAATCATACCCCTAGACCAACGAGCCTCGTCGGAAGGAAGTCTTTCGGGAGGGCGCCACAAATTCAGTGAAGTTCACCTCAAAGACGGAACCCGACCTGGCGTCGAGATACTAGAGTGTAGTTGTTTGAGCGTCAGAAACCACTTGAAGTCATATTACAGATCAAAGGCAGAGCTTGCCAGACAAGGCCTAGTGGCCTAATGGATAAGGCGTCAGCCTCCGGAGCTGGAGATTGTGGGTTCAAGTCCCACCTGGGTCGTCTTTGATGGGCTTTGTTTAAGTTGGCCGTTCGACGAATTCAAGGATGGTTTGTTCAAAGCAACGCTGTAGCCATGATGAGCGCAAGATCTGAATTAGCATAGAACCGACAAACTTCTGATATCTGTGGTGGGTTTTTGTGTGCATCATTCTGTCCTGCCCTGCCCGTGCATGCGCCCTATCAGGCTGAAATTACACAAAGCACCCTGCGCAAGAGGCCCAGTGGCTTAAGGGGAAAAGGCCACTTTTTGCTTTTGCACCGGACCTACGACGGAGGCTTTGCGTACGAAAGCAGAGAGGCAGATTACACACAAAACAAGTGGGAAAGAGTCATGAACTATAAATTAATCTAGACATACAAAAACATCATTGATACCTTTGCTTTGACCATAGAACCAAAATGGCGGGCTCTAAATGTAAACAGCCTCATAGAGGCTACGTCGTAGGCTTGACTTTGAACCATAGGACATCAGCCCCCCACCTAGGGCGTGCTTGTTGAGCTAGCTCTAAGCCGATGCTGCAAAAAGTCAATGATAATTTGTTCAAAGAAACTCCACAGAACAACAAGTATACCCGTGCTTAGCGTTTCTGCAAAAGAGCCACGGTGATTCAATTAAGAGCGAAATAAAATGGTTTGAATCCCACTACGGCATCTACAGGCCTGCAAAAAGTTCAATTTGGCCGAAGCGTCAGCCTCTGATGCTGCAGAACGTGACGTCAAGTACTATGTGGGTTGCAGTAAATGTGGGGCCAGATATGAAGTGGTTGATAAAGAAAAGCAGCAGAAGCAAACAGAGTCAGAGAACCCTTGAACTCATACTAAAGCTGAGAGGGCTCGTCCGGGATTTGAACCCGGGACCTCTCGCACCCTAAGCGAGAATCATACCCCTAGACCAACGAGCCTGACTGTTGAAGCTTGGGACTACGTGCATACACTTGTACAGTCACCGAACGCTGGCCTCTAACAGAATGGGCGGGCACTAGTTTTAATAGAAAGCATCTGTCGTTAGGGAGCCGCACTCCCTGGCAGACAGCGATTCTGAGTACGTTCTGTGCAAGGAAATAAACGCTTGTCGTCTGGCTGAATCTTGGCTCTGTTGTAGTACAGATGAACTCAAGCAGCAGTAAGGATTTCAAGAGCACAACAGTTTTGAGTTCGGCTCAGTGCTGCAAAGGAACGAGCCAACTGGCTGCTTGTTCTGAAACTGCTGGGCTCGTCCGGGATTTGAACCCGGGACCTCTCGCACCCGAAGCGAGAATCATACCCCTAGACCAACGAGCCTGATTAATGAAGGTTTGGGCTACTTGCGTACACTTGTACAGTCACTGAACGCTGGCCTTTAACAGAATGGGCAGGCACTAGTTTTAATACAATGTCGTTAGGGAGCCGTACTCCCTGGCAGGCATCGATTTTGAGTATGTTCTGTGAAAGAAATAAACACTTGTCATCTGGCTGAATTTTAGTACAGATGAAGACAAACAGCCTTAAGGACTTCACAGCAGTTTTGAGTTTGGCTCAGCGCTCCAAAGGAGGGAGCCAACTGGCTGCTTGTTCTGAAACTGCTGGGCTCGTCCGGGATTTGAACCCGGGACCTCTCGCACCCAAAGCGAGAATCATACCCCTAGACCAACGAGCCTGGCTGATGAAGGATCGGGCTACTTGCGTACACTTGTACAGTCACCGAACGCTGGCCTCTAACAGAATGGGCGGGCACTAGTTTTAATAGAAAGCGTCTGTCGTTAGGGAGCCGCACTCCCTGGCAGACAGCGATTCTGAGTACGTTCTGTGCAAGGAAATAAACGCTTGTCGTCTGGCTGAATCTTGGCTCTGTTGTAGTACAGATGAACTCAAGCAGCAGTAAGGATTTCAAAACCACGACAGTTTTGAGTTTGGCTCAGTGCTGCAAAAGGATGGAGCCAACTGGCTGCTTGTTCTGAAACTGCTGGGCTCGTCCGGGATTTGAACCCGGGACCTCTCGCACCCAAAGCGAGAATCATACCCCTAGACCAACGAGCCTCGTCGGAGGGAAGTCTTTCGGGAGGGCGCCACAAATTCAGTGAAGTTCACCTCAAAGACGGAACCCGACCTGTCGTCGAGATACTAGAGTGTAGTTGTTTGAGCGTCAGAAACCACTTGAAGTCATATTACAGATCAAAGGCAGAGCTTGCCAGACAAGGCCTAGTGGCCTAATGGATAAGGCGTCAGCCTCCGGAGCTGGAGATTGTGGGTTCAAGTCCCACCTGGGTCGTCTTTGATGGGCTTTGTTTAAGTTGGCCGTTCGACGAATTCAAGGATGGTTTGTTCAAAGCAACGCTGTAGCCATGATGAGCGCAAGATCTGAATTAGCATAGAACCGACAAACTTCTGATATCTGTGGTGGGTTTTTGTGTGCATCATTCTGTCCTGCCCTGCCCGTGCATGCGCCCTATCAGGCTGAAATTACACAAAGCACCCTGCGCAAGAGGCCCAGTGGCTTAAGGGGAAAAGGCCACTTTTTGCTTTTGCACCGGACCTACGACGGAGGCTTTGCGTACGAAAGCAGAGAGGCAGATTACACACAAAACAAGTGGGAAAGAGTCATGAACTATAAATTAATCTAGACATACAAAAACATCATTGATACCTTTGTTTTGACCATAGAACCAAAATGGCGGGCTCTAAATGTAAACAGCCTCATAGAGGCTACGTCGTAGGCTTGACTTTGAACCATAGGACATCAGCCCCCCACCTAGGGCGTGCTTGTTGAGCTAGCTCTAAGCCGATGCTGCAAAAAGTCAATGATAATTTGTTCAAAGAAACTCCACAGAACAACAAGTATACCCGTGCTTAGCGTTTCTGCAAAAGAGCCACGGTGATTCAACTAAGAGCGAAATAAAATGGTTTGAATCCCACTACGGCATCTACAGGCCTGCAAAAAGTTCAATTTGGCCGAAGCGTCAGCCTCTGATGCTGCAGAACGTGACGTCAAGTACTATGTGGGTTGCAGTAAATGTGGGGCCAGATATGAAGTGGTTGATAAAGAAAAGCAGCAGAAGCAAACAGAGTCAGAGAACCCTTGAACTCATACTAAAGCTGAGAGGGCTCGTCCGGGATTTGAACCCGGGACCTCTCGCACCCTAAGCGAGAATCATACCCCTAGACCAACGAGCCTGACTGTTGAAGCTTGGGACTACGTGCGTACACTTGTACAGTCACCGAACGCTGGCCTCTAACAGAATGGGCGGGCACTAGTTTTAATAGAAAGCGTCTGTCGTTAGGGAGCCGCACTCCCTGGCAGACAGCGATTCTGAGTACGTTCTGTGCAAGGAAATAAACGCTTGTCGTCTGGCTGAATCTTGGCTCTGTTGTAGTACAGATGAACTCAAGCAGCAGTAAGGATTTCAAGAGCACAACAGTTTTGAGTTCGGCTCAGTGCTGCAAAGGAACGAGCCAACTGGCTGCTTGTTCTGAAACTGCTGGGCTCGTCCGGGATTTGAACCCGGGACCTCTCGCACCCGAAGCGAGAATCATACCCCTAGACCAACGAGCCTGATTAATGAAGGTTTGGGCTACTTGCGTACACTTGTACAGTCACTGAACGCTGGCCTTTAACAGAATGGGCAGGCACTAGTTTTAATACAATGTCGTTAGGGAGCCGTACTCCCTGGCAGGCATCGATTTTGAGTATGTTCTGTGAAGGAAATAAACACTTGTCATCTGGCTGAATTTTAGTACAGATGAAGACAAACAGCCTTAAGGACTTCACAGCAGTTTTGAGTTTGGCTCAGCGCTCCAAAGGAGGGAGCCAACTGGCTGCTTGTTCTGAAACTGCTGGGCTCGTCCGGGATTTGAACCCGGGACCTCTCGCACCCAAAGCGAGAATCATACCCCTAGACCAACGAGCCTGGCTGATGAAGGATCGGGCTACTTGCGTACACTTGTACAGTCACCGAACGCTGGCCTCTAACAGAATGGGCGGGCACTAGTTTTAATAGAAAGCGTCTGTCGTTAGGGAGCCGCACTCCCTGGCAGACAGCGATTCTGAGTACGTTCTGTGCAAGGAAATAAACGCTTGTCGTCTGGCTGAATCTTGGCTCTGTTGTAGTACAGATGAACTCAAGCAGCAGTAAGGATTTCAAAACCACGACAGTTTTGAGTTTGGCTCAGTGCTGCAAAAGGATGGAGCCAACTGGCTGCTTGTTCTGAAACTGCTGGGCTCGTCCGGGATTTGAACCCGGGACCTCTCGCACCCAAAGCGAGAATCATACCCCTAGACCAACGAGCCTCGTCGGAAGGAAGTCTTTCGGGAGGGCGCCACAAATTCAGTGAAGTTCACCTCAAAGACGGAACCCGACCTGGCGTCGAGATACTAGAGTGTAGTTGTTTGAGCGTCAGAAACCACTTGAAGTCATATTACAGATCAAAGGCAGAGCTTGCCAGACAAGGCCTAGTGGCCTAATGGATAAGGCGTCAGCCTCCGGAGCTGGAGATTGTGGGTTCAAGTCCCACCTGGGTCGTCTTTGATGGGCTTTGTTTAAGTTGGCCGTTCGACGAATTCAAGGATGGTTTGTTCAAAGCAACGCTGTAGCCATGATGAGCACAAGATCTGAATTAGCATAGAACCGACAAACTTCTGATATCTGTGGTGGGTTTTTGTGTGCATCATTCTGTCCTGCCCTGCCCGTGCATGCGCCCTATCAGGCTGAAATTACACAAAGCACCCTGCGCAAGAGGCCCAGTGGCTTAAGGGGAAAAGGCCACTTTTTGCTTTTGCACCGGACCTACGACGGAGGCTTTGCGTACGAAAGCAGAGAGGCAGATTACACACAAAACAAGTGGGAAAGAGTCATGAACTATAAATTAATCTAGACATACAAAAACATCATTGATACCTTTGTTTTGACCATAGAACCAAAATGGCGGGCTCTAAATGTAAACAGCCTCATAGAGGCTACGTCGTAGGCTTGACTTTGAACCATAGGACATCAGCCCCCCACCTAGGGCGTGCTTGTTGAGCTAGCTCTAAGCCGATGCTGCAAAAAGTCAATGATAATTTGTTCAAAGAAACTCCACAGAACAACAAGTATACCCGTGCTTAGCGTTTCTGCAAAAGAGCCACGGTGATTCAATTAAGAGCGAAATAAAATGGTTTGAATCCCACTACGGCATCTACAGGCCTGCAAAAAGTTCAATTTGGCCGAAGCGTCAGCCTCTGATGCTGCAGAACGTGACGTCAAGTACGATGTGGGTTGCAGTAAATGTGGGGCCAGATATGAAGTGGTTGATAAAGAAAAGCAGCAGAAGCAAACAGAGTCAGAGAACCCTTGAACTCATACTAAAGCTGAGAGGGCTCGTCCGGGATTTGAACCCGGGACCTCTCGCACCCTAAGCGAGAATCATACCCCTAGACCAACGAGCCTGACTGTTGAAGCTTGGGACTACGTGCGTACACTTGTACAGTCACCGAACGCTGGCCTCTAACAGAATGGGCGGGCACTAGTTTTAATAGAAAGCGTCTGTCGTTAGGGAGCCGCACTCCCTGGCAGACAGCGATTCTGAGTACGTTCTGTGCAAGGAAATAAACGCTTGTCGTCTGGCTGAATCTTGGCTCTGTTGTAGTACAGATGAACTCAAGCAGCAGTAAGGATTTCAAGAGCACAACAGTTTTGAGTTCGGCTCAGTGCTGCAAAGGAACGAGCCAACTGGCTGCTTGTTCTGAAACTGCTGGGCTCGTCCGGGATTTGAACCCGGGACCTCTCGCACCCGAAGCGAGAATCATACCCCTAGACCAACGAGCCTGATTAATGAAGGTTTGGGCTACTTGCGTACACTTGTACAGTCACTGAACGCTGGCCTTTAACAGAATGGGCAGGCACTAGTTTTAATACAATGTCGTTAGGGAGCCGTACTCCCTGGAAGGCATCGATTTTGAGTATGTTCTGTGAAGGAAATAAACACTTGTCATCTGGCTGAATTTTAGTACAGATGAAGACAAACAGCAGTTTTGAGTTTGGCTCAGCGCTCCAAAGGAGGGAGCCAACTGGCTGCTTGTTCTGAAACTGCTGGGCTCGTCCGGGATTTGAACCCGGGACCTCTCGCACCCAAAGCGAGAATCATACCCCTAGACCAACGAGCCTGGCTGATGAAGGATCGGGCTACTTGCGTACACTTGTACAGTCACCGAACGCTGGCCTCTAACAGAATGGGCGGGCACTAGTTTTAATAGAAAGCGTCTGTCGTTAGGGAGCCGCACTCCCTGGCAGACAGCGATTCTGAGTACGTTCTGTGCAAGGAAATAAACGCTTGTCGTCTGGCTGAATCTTGGCTCTGTTGTAGTACAGATGAACTCAAGCAGCAGTAAGGATTTCAAAACCACGACAGTTTTGAGTTTGGCTCAGTGCTGCAAAAGGATGGAGCCAACTGGCTGCTTGTTCTGAAACTGCTGGGCTCGTCCGGGATTTGAACCCGGGACCTCTCGCACCCAAAGCGAGAATCATACCCCTAGACCAACGAGCCTCGTCGGAGGGAAGTCTTTCGGGAGGGCGCCACAAATTCAGTGAAGTTCACCTCAAAGACGGAACCCGACCTGGCGTCGAGATACTAGAGTGTAGTTGTTTGAGCGTCAGAAACCACTTGAAGTCATATTACAGATCAAAGGCAGAGCTTGCCAGACAAGGCCTAGTGGCCTAATGGATAAGGCGTCAGCCTCCGGAACTGGAGATTGTGGGTTCAAGTCCCACCTGGGTCGTCTTTGATGGGCTTTGTTTAAGTTGGCCGTTCGACGAATTCAAGGATGGTTTGTTCAAAGCAGCGCTGTAGCCATGATGAGCGCAAGATCTGAATTAGCATAGAACCGACAAACTTCTGATATCTGTGGTGGGTTTTTGTGTGCATCATTCTGTCCTGCCCTGCCTGTGCATGCGCCCTATCAGGCTGAAATTACACAAAGCACCCTGCGCAAGAGGCCCAGTGGCTTAAGGGGAAAAGGCCACTTTTTGCTTTTGCACCGGACCTACGACGGAGGCTTTGCGTACGAAAGCAGAGAGGCAGATTACACACAAAACAAGTGGGAAAGAGTCATGAACTATAAATTAATCTAGACATACAAAAACATCATTGATACCTTTGTTTTGACCATAGAACCAAAATGGCGGGCTCTAAATGTAAACAGCCTCATAGAGGCTACGTCGTAGGCTTGACTTTGAACCATAGGACATCAGCCCCCCACCTAGGGCGTGCTTGTTGAGCTAGCTCTAAGCCGATGCTGCAAAAAGTCAATGATAATTTGTTCAAAGAAACTCCACAGAACAACAAGTATACCCGTGCTTAGCGTTTCTGCAAAAGAGCCACGGTGATTCAATTAAGAGCGAAATAAAATGGTTTGAATCCCACTACGGCATCTACAGGCCTGCAAAAAGTTCAATTTGGCCGAAGCGTCAGCCTCTGATGCTGCAGAACGTGACGTCAAGTACTATGTGGGTTGCAGTAAATGTGGGGCCAGATATGAAGTGGTTGATAAAGAAAAGCAGCAGAAGCAAACAGAGTCAGAGAACCCTTGAACTCATACTAAAGCTGAGAGGGCTCGTCTGGGATTTGAACCTGGGACCTCTCGCACCCTAAGCGAGAATCATACCCCTAGACCAACGAGCCTGACTGTTGAAGCTTGGGACTACGTGCGTACACTTGTACAGTCACCGAACGCTGGCCTCTAACAGAATGGGCGGGCACTAGTTTTAATAGAAAGCGTCTGTCGTTAGGGAGCCGCACTCCCTGGCAGACAGCGATTCTGAGTACGTTCTGTGCAAGGAAATAAACGCTTGTCGTCTGGCTGAATCTTGGCTCTGTTGTAGTACAGATGAACTCAAGCAGCAGTAAGGATTTCAAGAGCACAACAGTTTTGAGTTTGGCTCAGTGCTGCAAAAGGATGGAGCCAACTGGCTGCTTGTTCTGAAACTGCTGGGCTCGTCCGGGATTTGAACCCGGGACCTCTCGCACCCGAAGCGAGAATCATACCCCTAGACCAGGGGTGTCCAAACTCAGTCCTGGAGGGCCACTGTCCTGCAGAGTTTAGCTCCAACCCCAATTAAACACACCTGAACCAGATAATCAAGGCCCTTAAGAGCTTGATTATCTGGTTCAGGTGTGTTTAATTGGGGTTGGAGCTAAACTCCCCAGGACAGTGGCCCTCCAGGACTGAGTTTGGACACCCCTGCCCTAGACCAACGAGCCTGATTAATGAAGGTTTGGGCTACTTGCGTACACTTGTACAGTCACTGAACGCTGGCCTTTAACAGAATGGGCAGGCACTAGTTTTAATACAATGTCGTTAGGGAGCCGTACTCCCTGGCAGGCATCGATTTTGAGTATGTTCTGTGAAGGAAATAAACACTTGTCATCTGGCTGAATTTTAGTACAGATGAAGACAAACAGCCTTAAGGACTTCACAGCAGTTTTGAGTTTGGCTCAGCGCTCCAAAGGAGGGAGCCAACTGGCTGCTTGTTCTGAAACTGCTGGGCTCGTCCGGGATTTGAACCCGGGACCTCTCGCACCCAAAGCGAGAATCATACCCCTAGACCAACGAGCCTGGCTGATGAAGGATCGGGCTACTTGCGTACACTTGTACAGTCACCGAACGCTGGCCTCTAACAGAATGGGCGGGCACTAGTTTTAATAGAAAGCGTCTGTCGTTAGGGAGCCGCACTCCCTGGCAGACAGCGATTCTGAGTACGTTCTGTGCAAGGAAATAAACGCTTGTCGTCTGGCTGAATCTTGGCTCTGTTGTAGTACAGATGAACTCAAGCAGCAGTAAGGATTTCAAAACCACGACAGTTTTGAGTTTGGCTCAG
>NC_140223.1:40160667-40235667 GCF_951802725.1 Rutilus rutilus
ATCAAAGGCAGAGCTTGCCAGACAAGGCCTAGTGGCCTAATGGATAAGGCGTCAGCCTCCGGAACTGGAGATTGTGGGTTCAAGTCCCACCTGGGTCGTCTTTGATGGGCTTTGTTTAAGTTGGCCGTTCGACGAATTCAAGGATGGTTTGTTCAAAGCAACGCTGTAGCCATGATGAGCGCAAGATCTGAATTAGCATAGAACCGACAAACTTCTGATATCTGTGGTGGGTTTTTGTGTGCATCATTCTGTCCTGCCCTGCCTGTGCATGCGCCCTATCAGGCTGAAATTACACAAAGCACCCTGCGCAAGAGGCCCAGTGGCTTAAGGGGAAAAGGCCACTTTTTGCTTTTGCACCGGACCTACGACGGAGGCTTTGCGTACGAAAGCAGAGAGGCAGATTACACACAAAACAAGTGGGAAAGAGTCATGAACTATAAATTAATCTAGACATACAAAAACATCATTGATACCTTTGTTTTGACCATAGAACCAAAATGGCGGGCTCTAAATGTAAACAGCCTCATAGAGGCTACGTCGTAGGCTTGACTTTGAACCATAGGACATCAGCCCCCCACCTAGGGCGTGCTTGTTGAGCTAGCTCTAAGCCGATGCTGCAAAAAGTCAATGATAATTTGTTCAAAGAAACTCCACAGAACAACAAGTATACCCGTGCTTAGCGTTTCTGCAAAAGAGCCACGGTGATTCAATTAAGAGCGAAATAAAATGGTTTGAATCCCACTACGGCATCTACAGGCCTGCAAAAAGTTCAATTTGGCCGAAGCGTCAGCCTCTGATGCTGCAGAACGTGACGTCAAGTACTATGTGGGTTGCAGTAAATGTGGGGCCAGATATGAAGTGGTTGATAAAGAAAAGCAGCAGAAGCAAACAGAGTCAGAGAACCCTTGAACTCATACTAAAGCTGAGAGGGCTCGTCTGGGATTTGAACCCGGGACCTCTCGCACCCTAAGCGAGAATCATACCCCTAGACCAACGAGCCTGACTGTTGAAGCTTGGGACTACGTGCGTACACTTGTACAGTCACCGAACGCTGGCCTCTAACAGAATGGGCGGGCACTAGTTTTAATAGAAAGCGTCTGTCGTTAGGGAGCCGCACTCCCTGGCAGACAGCGATTCTGAGTACGTTCTGTGCAAGGAAATAAACGCTTGTCGTCTGGCTGAATCTTGGCTCTGTTGTAGTACAGATGAACTCAAGCAGCAGTAAGGATTTCAAGAGCACAACAGTTTTGAGTTTGGCTCAGTGCTGCAAAAGGATGGAGCCAACTGGCTGCTTGTTCTGAAACTGCTGGGCTCGTCCGGGATTTGAACCCGGGACCTCTCGCACCCGAAGCGAGAATCATACCCCTAGACCAACGAGCCTCGTCGGAAGGAAGTCTTTCGGGAGGGCGCCACAAATTCAGTGAAGTTCACCTCAAAGACGGAACCCGACCTGGCGTCGAGATACTAGAGTGTAGTTGTTTGAGCGTCAGAAACCACTTGAAGTCATATTACAGATCAAAGGCAGAGCTTGCCAGACAAGGCCTAGTGGCCTAATGGATAAGGCGTCAGCCTCCGGAGCTGGAGATTGTGGGTTCAAGTCCCACCTGGGTCGTCTTTGATGGGCTTTGTTTAAGTTGGCCGTTCGACGAATTCAAGGATGGTTTGTTCAAAGCAACGCTGTAGCCATGATGAGCGCAAGATCTGAATTAGCATAGAACCGACAAACTTCTGATATCTGTGGTGGGTTTTTGTGTGCATCATTCTGTCCTGCCCTGCCCGTGCATGCGCCCTATCAGGCTGAAATTACACAAAGCACCCTGCGCAAGAGGCCCAGTGGCTTAAGGGGAAAAGGCCACTTTTTGCTTTTGCACCGGACCTACGACGGAGGCTTTGCGTACGAAAGCAGAGAGGCAGATTACACACAAAACAAGTGGGAAAGAGTCATGAACTATAAATTAATCTAGACATACAAAAACATCATTGATACCTTTGTTTTGACCATAGAACCAAAATGGCGGGCTCTAAATGTAAACAGCCTCATAGAGGCTACGTCGTAGGCTTGACTTTGAACCATAGGACATCAGCCCCCCACCTAGGGCGTGCTTGTTGAGCTAGCTCTAAGCCGATGCTGCAAAAAGTCAATGATAATTTGTTCAAAGAAACTCCACAGAACAACAAGTATACCCGTGCTTAGCGTTTCTGCAAAAGAGCCACGGTGATTCAACTAAGAGCGAAATAAAATGGTTTGAATCCCACTACGGCATCTACAGGCCTGCAAAAAGTTCAATTTGGCCGAAGCGTCAGCCTCTGATGCTGCAGAACGTGACGTCAAGTACTATGTGGGTTGCAGTAAATGTGGGGCCAGATATGAAGTGGTTGATAAAGAAAAGCAGCAGAAGCAAACAGAGTCAGAGAACCCTTGAACTCATACTAAAGCTGAGAGGGCTCGTCCGGGATTTGAACCCGGGACCTCTCGCACCCTAAGCGAGAATCATACCCCTAGACCAACGAGCCTGACTGTTGAAGCTTGGGACTACGTGCGTACACTTGTACAGTCACCGAACGCTGGCCTCTAACAGAATGGGCGGGCACTAGTTTTAATAGAAAGCGTCTGTCGTTAGGGAGCCGCACTCCCTGGCAGACAGCGATTCTGAGTACGTTCTGTGCAAGGAAATAAACGCTTGTCGTCTGGCTGAATCTTGGCTCTGTTGTAGTACAGATGAACTCAAGCAGCAGTAAGGATTTCAAAACCACGACAGTTTTGAGTTTGGCTCAGTGCTGCAAAAGGATGGAGCCAACTGGCTGCTTGTTCTGAAACTGCTGGGCTCGTCCGGGATTTGAACCCGGGACCTCTCGCACCCAAAGCGAGAATCATACCCCTAGACCAACGAGCCTCGTCGGAAGGAAGTCTTTCGGGAGGGCGCCACAAATTCAGTGAAGTTCACCTCAAAGACGGAACCCGACCTGTCGTCGAGATACTAGAGTGTAGTTGTTTGAGCGTCAGAAACCACTTGAAGTCATATTACAGATCAAAGGCAGAGCTTGCCAGACAAGGCCTAGTGGCCTAATGGATAAGGCGTCAGCCTTCGGAGCTGGAGATTGTGGGTTCAAGTCCCACCTGGGTCGTCTTTGATGGGCTTTGTTTAAGTTGGCCGTTCGACGAATTCAAGGATGGTTTGTTCAAAGCAACGCTGTAGCCATGATGAGCGCAAGATCTGAATTAGCATAGAACCGACAAACTTCTGATATCTGTGGTGGGTTTTTGTGTGCATCATTCTGTCCTGCCCTGCCCGTGCATGCGCCCTATCAGGCTGAAATTACACAAAGCACCCTGCGCAAGAGGCCCAGTGGCTTAAGGGGAAAAGGCCACTTTTTGCTTTTGCACCGGACCTACGACGGAGGCTTTGCGTATGAAAGCAGAGAGGCAGATTACACACAAAACAAGTGGGAAAGAGTCATGAACTATAAATTAATCTAGACATACAAAAACATCATTGATACCTTTGTTTTGACCATAGAACCAAAATGGCGGGCTCTAAATGTAAACAGCCTCATAGAGGCTACGTCGTAGGCTTGACTTTGAACCATAGGACATCAGCCCCCCACCTAGGGCGTGCTTGTTGAGCTAGCTCTAAGCCGATGCTGCAAAAAGTCAATGATAATTTGTTCAAAGAAACTCCACAGAACAACAAGTATACCCGTGCTTAGCGTTTCTGGAAAAGAGCCACGGTGATTCAACTAAGAGCGAAATAAAATGGTTTGAATCCCACTACGGCATCTACAGGCCTGCAAAAAGTTCAATTTGGCCGAAGCGTCAGCCTCTGATGCTGCAGAACGTGACGTCAAGTACTATGTGGGTTGCAGTAAATGTGGGGCCAGATATGAAGTGGTTGATAAAGAAAAGCAGCAGAAGCAAACAGAGTCAGAGAACCCTTGAACTCATACTAAAGCTGAGAGGGCTCGTCCGGGATTTGAACCCAGGACCTCTCGCACCCTAAGCGAGAATCATACCCCTAGACCAACGAGCCTGACTGTTGAAGCTTGGGACTACGTGCGTACACTTGTACAGTCACCGAACGCTGGCCTCTAACAGAATGGGCGGGCACTAGTTTTAATAGAAAGCGTCTGTCGTTAGGGAGCCGCACTCCCTGGCAGACAGCGATTCTGAGTACGTTCTGTGCAAGGAAATAAACGCTTGTCGTCTGGCTGAATCTTGGCTCTGTTGTAGTACAGATGAACTCAAGCAGCAGTAAGGATTTCAAGAGCACAACAGTTTTGAGTTCGGCTCAGTGCTGCAAAGGAACGCGCCAACTGGCTGCTTGTTCTGAAACTGCTGGGCTCGTCCGGGATTTGAACCCGGGACCTCTCGCACCCGAAGCGAGAATCATACCCCTAGACCAACGAGCCTGATTGATGAAGGTTTGGGCTACTTGCATACACTTGTACAGTCACTGAACGCTGGCCTTTAACAGAATGGGCAGGCACTAGTTTTAATACAATGTCGTTAGGGAGCCGTACTCCCTGGCAGGCATCGATTTTGAGTATGTTCTGTGAAGGAAATAAACACTTGTCATCTGGCTGAATTTTAGTACAGATGAAGACAAACAGCCTTAAGGACTTCACAGCAGTTTTGAGTTTGGCTCAGCGCTCCAAAGGAGGGAGCCAACTGGCTGCTTGTTCTGAAACTGCTGGGCTCGTCCGGGATTTGAACCCGGGACCTCTCGCACCCAAAGCGAGAATCATACCCCTAGACCAACGAGCCTGGCTGATGAAGGATCGGGCTACTTGCGTACACTTGTACAGTCACCGAACGCTGGCCTCTAACAGAATTGGCGGGCACTAGTTTTAATAGAAAGCGTCTGTCGTTAGGGAGCCGCACTCCCTGGCAGACAGCGATTCTGAGTACGTTCTGTGCAAGGAAATAAACGCTTGTCGTCTGGCTGAATCTTGGCTCTGTTGTAGTACAGATGAACTCAAGCAGCAGTAAGGATTTCAAAACCACGACAGTTTTGAGTTTGGCTCAGTGCTGCAAAAGGATGGAGCCAACTGGCTGCTTGTTCTGAAACTGCTGGGCTCGTCCGGGATTTGAACCCGGGACCTCTCGCACCCAAAGCGAGAATCATACCCCTAGACCAACGAGCCTCGTCGGAAGGAAGTCTTTCGGGAGGGCGCCACAAATTCAGTGAAGTTCACCTCAAAGACGGAACCCGACCTGGCGTCGAGATACTAGAGTGTAGTTGTTTGAGCGTCAGAAACCACTTGAAGTCATATTACAGATCAAAGGCAGAGCTTGCCAGACAAGGCCTAGTGGCCTAATGGATAAGGCGTCAGCCTCCGGAGCTGGAGATTGTGGGTTCAAGTCCCACCTGGGTCGTCTTTGATGGGCTTTGTTTAAGTTGGCCGTTCGACGAATTCAAGGATGGTTTGTTCAAAGCAACGCTGTAGCCATGATGAGCGCAAGATCTGAATTAGCATAGAACCGACAAACTTCTGATATCTGTGGTGGGTTTTTGTGTGCATCATTCTGTCCTGCCCTGCCCGTGCATGCGCCCTATCAGGCTGAAATTACACAAAGCACCCTGCGCAAGAGGCCCAGTGGCTTAAGGGGAAAAGGCCACTTTTTGCTTTTGCACCGGACCTACGACGGAGGCTTTGCGTACGAAAGCAGAGAGGCAGATTACACACAAAACAAGTGGGAAAGAGTCATGAACTATAAATTAATCTAGACATACAAAAACATCATTGATACCTTTGTTTTGACCATAGAACCAAAATGGCGGGCTCTAAATGTAAACAGCCTCATAGAGGCTACGTCGTAGGCTTGACTTTGAACCATAGGACATCAGCCCCCCACCTAGGGCGTGCTTGTTGAGCTAGCTCTAAGCCGATGCTGCAAAAAGTCAATGATAATTTGTTCAAAGAAACTCCACAGAACAACAAGTATACCCGTGCTTAGCGTTTCTGCAAAAGAGCCACGGTGATTCAACTAAGAGCGAAATAAAATGGTTTGAATCCCACTACGGCATCTACAGGCCTGCAAAAAGTTCAATTTGGCCGAAGCGTCAGCCTCTGATGCTGCAGAACGTGACGTCAAGTACTATGTGGGTTGCAGTAAATGTGGGGCCAGATATGAAGTGGTTGATAAAGAAAAGCAGCAGAAGCAAACAGAGTCAGAGAACCCTTGAACTCATACTAAAGCTGAGAGGGCTCGTCCGGGATTTGAACCCGGGACCTCTCGCACCCTAAGCGAGAATCATACCCCTAGACCAACGAGCCTGACTGTTGAAGCTTGGGACTACGTGCGTACACTTGTACAGTCACCGAACGCTGGCCTCTAACAGAATGGGCGGGCACTAGTTTTAATAGAAAGCGTCTGTCGTTAGGGAGCCGCACTCCCTGGCAGACAGCGATTCTGAGTACGTTCTGTGCAAGGAAATAAACGCTTGTCGTCTGGCTGAATCTTGGCTCTGTTGTAGTACAGATGAACTCAAGCAGCAGTAAGGATTTCAAGAGCACAACAGTTTTGAGTTCGGCTCAGTGCTGCAAAGGAACGCGCCAACTGGCTGCTTGTTCTGAAACTGCTGGGCTCGTCCGGGATTTGAACCCGGGACCTCTCGCACCCGAAGCGAGAATCATACCCCTAGACCAACGAGCCTGATTAATGAAGGTTTGGGCTACTTGCGTACACTTGTACAGTCACTGAACGCTGGCCTTTAACAGAATGGGCAGGCACTAGTTTTAATACAATGTCGTTAGGGAGCCGTACTCCCTGGCAGGCATCGATTTTGAGTATGTTCTGTGAAGGAAATAAACACTTGTCATCTGGCTGAATTTTAGTACAGATGAAGACAAACAGCCTTAAGGACTTCACAGCAGTTTTGAGTTTGGCTCAGCGCTCCAAAGGAGGGAGCCAACTGGCTGCTTGTTCTGAAACTGCTGGGCTCGTCCGGGATTTGAACCCGGGACCTCTCGCACCCAAAGCGAGAATCATACCCCTAGACCAACGAGCCTGGCTGATGAAGGATCGGGCTACTTGCGTACACTTGTACAGTCACCGAACGCTGGCCTCTAACAGAATTGGCGGGCACTAGTTTTAATAGAAAGCGTCTGTCGTTAGGGAGCCGCACTCCCTGGCAGACAGCGATTCTGAGTACGTTCTGTGCAAGGAAATAAACGCTTGTCGTCTGGCTGAATCTTGGCTCTGTTGTAGTACAGATGAACTCAAGCAGCAGTAAGGATTTCAAAACCACGACAGTTTTGAGTTTGGCTCAGTGCTGCAAAAGGATGGAGCCAACTGGCTGCTTGTTCTGAAACTGCTGGGCTCGTCCGGGATTTGAACCCGGGACCTCTCGCACCCAAAGCGAGAATCATACCCCTAGACCAACGAGCCTCGTCGGAAGGAAGTCTTTCGGGAGGGCGCCACAAATTCAGTGAAGTTCACCTCAAAGACGGAACCCGACCTGGCGTCGAGATACTAGAGTGTAGTTGTTTGAGCGTCAGAAACCACTTGAAGTCATATTACAGATCAAAGGCAGAGCTTGCCAGACAAGGCCTAGTGGCCTAATGGATAAGGCGTCAGCCTCCGGAGCTGGAGATTGTGGGTTCAAGTCCCACCTGGGTCGTCTTTGATGGGCTTTGTTTAAGTTGGCCGTTCGACGAATTCAAGGATGGTTTGTTCAAAGCAACGCTGTAGCCATGATGAGCGCAAGATCTGAATTAGCATAGAACCGACAAACTTCTGATATCTGTGGTGGGTTTTTGTGTGCATCATTCTGTCCTGCCCTGCCCGTGCATGCGCCCTATCAGGCTGAAATTACACAAAGCACCCTGCGCAAGAGGCCCAGTGGCTTAAGGGGAAAAGGCCACTTTTTGCTTTTGCACCGGACCTACGACGGAGGCTTTGCGTACGAAAGCAGAGAGGCAGATTACACACAAAACAAGTGGGAAAGAGTCATGAACTATAAATTAATCTAGACATACAAAAACATCATTGATACCTTTGTTTTGACCATAGAACCAAAATGGCGGGCTCTAAATGTAAACAGCCTCATAGAGGCTACGTCGTAGGCTTGACTTTGAACCATAGGACATCAGCCCCCCACCTAGGGCGTGCTTGTTGAGCTAGCTCTAAGCCGATGCTGCAAAAAGTCAATGATAATTTGTTCAAAGAAACTCCACAGAACAACAAGTATACCCGTGCTTAGCGTTTCTGCAAAAGAGCCACGGTGATTCAACTAAGAGCGAAATAAAATGGTTTGAATCCCACTACGGCATCTACAGGCCTGCAAAAAGTTCAATTTGGCCGAAGCGTCAGCCTCTGATGCTGCAGAACGTGACGTCAAGTACTATGTGGGTTGCAGTAAATGTGGGGCCAGATATGAAGTGGTTGATAAAGAAAAGCAGCAGAAGCAAACAGAGTCAGAGAACCCTTGAACTCATACTAAAGCTGAGAGGGCTCGTCCGGGATTTGAACCCGGGACCTCTCGCACCCTAAGCGAGAATCATACCCCTAGACCAACGAGCCTGACTGTTGAAGCTTGGGACTACGTGCGTACACTTGTACAGTCACCGAACGCTGGCCTCTAACAGAATGGGCGGGCACTAGTTTTAATAGAAAGCGTCTGTCGTTAGGGAGCCGCACTCCCTGGCAGACAGCGATTCTGAGTACGTTCTGTGCAAGGAAATAAACGCTTGTCGTCTGGCTGAATCTTGGCTCTGTTGTAGTACAGATGAACTCAAGCAGCAGTAAGGATTTCAAAACCACGACAGTTTTGAGTTTGGCTCAGTGCTGCAAAAGGATGGAGCCAACTGGCTGCTTGTTCTGAAACTGCTGGGCTCGTCCGGGATTTGAACCCGGGACCTCTCGCACCCAAAGCGAGAATCATACCCCTAGACCAACGAGCCTCGTCGGAAGGAAGTCTTTCGGGAGGGCGCCACAAATTCAGTGAAGTTCACCTCAAAGACGGAACCCGACCTGTCGTCGAGATACTAGAGTGTAGTTGTTTGAGCGTCAGAAACCACTTGAAGTCATATTACAGATCAAAGGCAGAGCTTGCCAGACAAGGCCTAGTGGCCTAATGGATAAGGCGTCAGCCTTCGGAGCTGGAGATTGTGGGTTCAAGTCCCACCTGGGTCGTCTTTGATGGGCTTTGTTTAAGTTGGCCGTTCGACGAATTCAAGGATGGTTTGTTCAAAGCAACGCTGTAGCCATGATGAGCACAAGATCTGAATTAGCATAGAACCGACAAACTTCTGATATCTGTGGTGGGTTTTTGTGTGCATCATTCTGTCCTGCCCTGCCCGTGCATGCGCCCTATCAGGCTGAAATTACACAAAGCACCCTGCGCAAGAGGCCCAGTGGCTTAAGGGGAAAAGGCCACTTTTTGCTTTTGCACCGGACCTACGACGGAGGCTTTGCGTATGAAAGCAGAGAGGCAGATTACACACAAAACAAGTGGGAAAGAGTCATGAACTATAAATTAATCTAGACATACAAAAACATCATTGATACCTTTGTTTTGACCATAGAACCAAAATGGCGGGCTCTAAATGTAAACAGCCTCATAGAGGCTACGTCGTAGGCTTGACTTTGAACCATAGGACATCAGCCCCCCACCTAGGGCGTGCTTGTTGAGCTAGCTCTAAGCCGATGCTGCAAAAAGTCAATGATAATTTGTTCAAAGAAACTCCACAGAACAACAAGTATACCCGTGCTTAGCGTTTCTGCAAAAGAGCCACGGTGATTCAACTAAGAGCGAAATAAAATGGTTTGAATCCCACTACGGCATCTACAGGCCTGCAAAAAGTTCAATTTGGCCGAAGCGTCAGCCTCTGATGCTGCAGAACGTGACGTCAAGTACTATGTGGGTTGCAGTAAATGTGGGGCCAGATATGAAGTGGTTGATAAAGAAAAGCAGCAGAAGCAAACAGAGTCAGAGAACCCTTGAACTCATACTAAAGCTGAGAGGGCTCGTCCGGGATTTGAACCCGGGACCTCTCGCACCCTAAGCGAGAATCATACCCCTAGACCAACGAGCCTGACTGTTGAAGCTTGGGACTACGTGCGTACACTTGTACAGTCACCGAACGCTGGCCTCTAACAGAATGGGCGGGCACTAGTTTTAATAGAAAGCGTCTGTCGTTAGGGAGCCGCACTCCCTGGCAGACAGCGATTCTGAGTACGTTCTGTGCAAGGAAATAAACGCTTGTCGTCTGGCTGAATCTTGGCTCTGTTGTAGTACAGATGAACTCAAGCAGCAGTAAGGATTTCAAGAGCACAACAGTTTTGAGTTCGGCTCAGTGCTGCAAAGGAACGAGCCAAGTGGCTGCTTGTTCTGAAACTGCTGGGCTCGTCCGGGATTTGAACCCGGGACCTCTCGCACCCGAAGCGAGAATCATACCCCTAGACCAACGAGCCTGATTAATGAAGGTTTGGGCTACTTGCGTACACTTGTACAGTCACTGAACGCTGGCCTTTAACAGAATGGGCAGGCACTAGTTTTAATACAATGTCGTTAGGGAGCCGTACTCCCTGGCAGGCATCGATTTTGAGTATGTTCTGTGAAGGAAATAAACACTTGTCATCTGGCTGAATTTTAGTACAGATGAAGACAAACAGCCTTAAGGACTTCACAGCAGTTTTGAGTTTGGCTCAGCGCTCCAAAGGAGGGAGCCAACTGGCTGCTTGTTCTGAAACTGCTGGGCTCGTCCGGGATTTGAACCCGGGACCTCTCGCACCCAAAGCGAGAATCATACCCCTAGACCAACGAGCCTGGCTGATGAAGGATCGGCCTACTTGCGTACACTTGTACAGTCACCGAACGCTGGCCTCTAACAGAATGGGCGGGCACTAGTTTTAATAGAAAGCGTCTGTCGTTAGGGAGCCGCACTCCCTGGCAGACAGCGATTCTGAGTACGTTCTGTGCAAGGAAATAAACGCTTGTCGTCTGGCTGAATCTTGGCTCTGTTGTAGTACAGATGAACTCAAGCAGCAGTAAGGATTTCAAAACCACGACAGTTTTGAGTTTGGCTCAGTGCTGCAAAAGGATGGAGCCAACTGGCTGCTTGTTCTGAAACTGCTGGGCTCGTCCGGGATTTGAACCCAGGACCTCTCGCACCCAAAGCGAGAATCATACCCCTAGACCAACGAGCCTCGTCGGAAGGAAGTCTTTCGGGAGGGCGCCACAAATTCAGTGAAGTTCACCTCAAAGACGGAACCCGACCTGGCGTCGAGATACTAGAGTGTAGTTGTTTGAGCGTCAGAAACCACTTGAAGTCATATTACAGATCAAAGGCAGAGCTTGCCAGACAAGGCCTAGTGGCCTAATGGATAAGGCGTCAGCCTTCGGAGCTGGAGATTGTGGGTTCAAGTCCCACCTGGGTCGTCTTTGATGGGCTTTGTTTAAGTTGGCCGTTCGACGAATTCAAGGATGGTTTGTTCAAAGCAACGCTGTAGCCATGATGAGCGCAAGATCTGAATTAGCATAGAACCGACAAACTTCTGATATCTGTGGTGGGTTTTTGTGTGCATCATTCTGTCCTGCCCTGCCCGTGCATGCGCCCTATCAGGCTGAAATTACACAAAGCACCCTGCGCAAGAGGCCCAGTGGCTTAAGGGGAAAAGGCCACTTTTTGCTTTTGCACCGGACCTACGACGGAGGCTTTGCGTACGAAAGCAGAGAGGCAGATTACACACAAAACAAGTGGGAAAGAGTCATGAACTATAAATTAATCTAGACATACAAAAACATCATTGATACCTTTGTTTTGACCATAGAACCAAAATGGCGGGCTCTAAATGTAAACAGCCTCATAGAGGCTACGTCGTAGGCTTGACTTTGAACCATAGGACATCAGCCCCCCACCTAGGGCGTGCTTGTTGAGCTAGCTCTAAGCCGATGCTGCAAAAAGTCAATGATAATTTGTTCAAAGAAACTCCACAGAACAACAAGTATACCCGTGCTTAGCGTTTCTGCAAAAGAGCCACGGTGATTCAACTAAGAGCGAAATAAAATGGTTTGAATCCCACTACGGCATCTACAGGCCTGCAAAAAGTTCAATTTGGCCGAAGCGTCAGCCTCTGATGCTGCAGAACGTGACGTCAAGTACTATGTGGGTTGCAGTAAATGTGGGGCCAGATATGAAGTGGTTGATAAAGAAAAGCAGCAGAAGCAAACAGAGTCAGAGAACCCTTGAACTCATACTAAAGCTGAGAGGGCTCGTCCGGGATTTGAACCCGGGACCTCTCGCACCCTAAGCGAGAATCATACCCCTAGACCAACGAGCCTGACTGTTGAAGCTTGGGACTACGTGCGTACACTTGTACAGTCACCGAACGCTGGCCTCTAACAGAATGGGCGGGCACTAGTTTTAATAGAAAGCGTCTGTCGTTAGGGAGCCGCACTCCCTGGCAGACAGCGATTCTGAGTACGTTCTGTGCAAGGAAATAAACGCTTGTCGTCTGGCTGAATCTTGGCTCTGTTGTAGTACAGATGAACTCAAGCAGCAGTAAGGATTTCAAGAGCACAACAGTTTTGAGTTCGGCTCAGTGCTGCAAAGGAACGAGCCAACTGGCTGCTTGTTCTGAAACTGCTGGGCTCGTCCGGGATTTGAACCCGGGACCTCTCGCACCCGAAGCGAGAATCATACCCCTAGACCAACGAGCCTGATTAATGAAGGTTTGGGCTACTTGCGTACACTTGTACAGTCACTGAAAGCTGGCCTTTAACAGAATGGGCAGGCACTAGTTTTAATACAATGTCGTTAGGGAGCCGTACTCCCTGGCAGGCATCGATTTTGAGTATGTTCTGTGAAGGAAATAAACACTTGTCATCTGGCTGAATTTTAGTACAGATGAAGACAAACAGCCTTAAGGACTTCACAGCAGTTTTGAGTTTGGCTCAGCGCTCCAAAGGAGGGAGCCAACTGGCTGCTTGTTCTGAAACTGCTGGGCTCGTCCGGGATTTGAACCCGGGACCTCTCGCACCCAAAGCGAGAATCATACCCCTAGACCAACGAGCCTGGCTGATGAAGGATCGGCCTACTTGCGTACACTTGTACAGTCACCGAACGCTGGCCTCTAACAGAATGGGCGGGCACTAGTTTTAATAGAAAGCGTCTGTCGTTAGGGAGCCGCACTCCCTGGCAGACAGCGATTCTGAGTACGTTCTGTGCAAGGAAATAAACGCTTGTCGTCTGGCTGAATCTTGGCTCTGTTGTAGTACAGATGAACTCAAGCAGCAGTAAGGATTTCAAGAGCACAACAGTTTTGAGTTCGGCTCAGTGCTGCAAAGGAACGAGCCAACTGGCTGCTTGTTCTGAAACTGCTGGGCTCGTCCGGGATTTGAACCCGGGACCTCTCGCACCCGAAGCGAGAATCATACCCCTAGACCAACGAGCCTGATTAATGAAGGTTTGGGCTACTTGCGTACACTTGTACAGTCACTGAACGCTGGCCTTTAACAGAATGGGCAGGCACTAGTTTTAATACAATTTCGTTAGGGAGCCGTACTCCCTGGCAGGCATCGATTTTGAGTATGTTCTGTGAAGGAAATAAACACTTGTCATCTGGCTGAATTTTAGTACAGATGAAGACAAACAGCCTTAAGGACTTCACAGCAGTTTTGAGTTTGGCTCAGCGCTCCAAAGGAGGGAGCCAACTGGCTGCTTGTTCTGAAACTGCTGGGCTCGTCCGGGATTTGAACCCGGGACCTCTCGCACCCAAAGCGAGAATCATACCCCTAGACCAACGAGCCTGGCTGATGAAGGATCGGCCTACTTGCGTACACTTGTACAGTCACCGAACGCTGGCCTCTAACAGAATGGGCGGGCACTAGTTTTAATAGAAAGCGTCTGTCGTTAGGGAGCCGCACTCCCTGGCAGACAGCGATTCTGAGTACGTTCTGTGCAAGGAAATAAACGCTTGTCGTCTGGCTGAATCTTGGCTCTGTTGTAGTACAGATGAACTCAAGCAGCAGTAAGGATTTCAAAACCACGACAGTTTTGAGTTTGGCTCAGTGCTGCAAAAGGATGGAGCCAACTGGCTGCTTGTTCTGAAACTGCTGGGCTCGTCCGGGATTTGAACCCGGGACCTCTCGCACCCAAAGCGAGAATCATACCCCTAGACCAACGAGCCTCGTCGGAGGGAAGTCTTTCGGGAGGGCGCCACAAATTCAGTGAAGTTCACCTCAAAGACGGAACCCGACCTGGCGTCGAGATACTAGAGTGTAGTTGTTTGAGCGTCAGAAACCACTTGAAGTCATATTACAGATCAAAGGCAGAGCTTGCCAGACAAGGCCTAGTGGCCTAATGGATAAGGCGTCAGCCTCCGGAGCTGGAGATTGTGGGTTCAAGTCCCACCTGGGTCGTCTTTGATGGGCTTTGTTTAAGTTGGCCGTTCGACGAATTCAAGGATGGTTTGTTCAAAGCAACGCTGTAGCCATGATGAGCGCAAGATCTGAATTAGCATAGAACCGACAAACTTCTGATATCTGTGGTGGGTTTTTGTGTGCATCATTCTGTCCTGCCCTGCCCGTGCATGCGCCCTATCAGGCTGAAATTACACAAAGCACCCTGCGCAAGAGGCCCAGTGGCTTAAGGGGAAAAGGCCACTTTTTGCTTTTGCACCGGACCTACGACGGAAGCTTTGCGTACGAAAGCAGAGAGGCAGATTACACACAAAACAAGTGGGAAAGAGTCATGAACTATAAATTAATCTAGACATACAAAAACATCATTGATACCTTTGTTTTGACCATAGAACCAAAATGGCGGGCTCTAAATGTAAACAGCCTCATAGAGGCTACGTCGTAGGCTTGACTTTGAACCATAGGACATCAGCCCCCCACCTAGGGCGTGCTTGTTGAGCTAGCTCTAAGCCGATGCTGCAAAAAGTCAATGATAATTTGTTCAAAGAAACTCCACAGAACAACAAGTATACCCGTGCTTAGCGTTTCTGCAAAAGAGCCACGGTGATTCAACTAAGAGCGAAATAAAATGGTTTGAATCCCACTACGGCATCTACAGGCCTGCAAAAAGTTCAATTTGGCCGAAGCGTCAGCCTCTGATGCTGCAGAACGTGACGTCAAGTACTATGTGGGTTGCAGTAAATGTGGGGCCAGATATGAAGTGGTTGATAAAGAAAAGCAGCAGAAGCAAACAGAGTCAGAGAACCCTTGAACTCATACTAAAGCTGAGAGGGCTCGTCCGGGATTTAAACTCGGGACCTCTCGCACCCTAAGCGAGAATCATACCCCTAGACCAACGAGCCTGACTGTTGAAGCTTGGGACTACGTGCGTACACTTGTACAGTCACCGAACGCTGGCCTCTAACAGAATGGGCGGGCACTAGTTTTAATAGAAAGCGTCTGTCGTTAGGGAGCCGCACTCCCTGGCAGACAGCGATTCTGAGTACGTTCTGTGCAAGGAAATAAACGCTTGTCGTCTGGCTGAATCTTGGCTCTGTTGTAGTACAGATGAACTCAAGCAGCAGTAAGGATTTCAAGAGCACAACAGTTTTGAGTTCGGCTCAGTGCTGCAAAGGAACGAGCCAACTGGCTGCTTGTTCTGAAACTGCTGGGCTCGTCCGGGATTTGAACCCGGGACCTCTCGCACCCGAAGCGAGAATCATACCCCTAGACCAACGAGCCTGATTAATGAAGGTTTGGGCTACTTGCGTACACTTGTACAGTCACTGAACGCTGGCCTTTAACAGAATGGGCAGGCACTAGTTTTAATACAATGTCGTTAGGGAGCCGTACTCCCTGGCAGGCATCGATTTTGAGTATGTTCTGTGAAGGAAATAAACACTTGTCATCTGGCTGAATTTTAGTACAGATGAAGACAAACAGCCTTAAGGACTTCACAGCAGTTTTGAGTTTGGCTCAAAGGAGGGAGCCAACTGGCTGCTTGTTCTGAAACTGCTGGGCTCGTCCGGGATTTGAACCCGGGACCTCTCGCACCCAAAGCGAGAATCATACCCCTAGACCAACGAGCCTGGCTGATGAAGGATCGGCCTACTTGCGTACACTTGTACAGTCACCGAACGCTGGCCTCTAACAGAATGGGCGGGCACTAGTTTTAATAGAAAGCGTCTGTCGTTAGGGAGCCGCACTCCCTGGCAGACAGCGATTCTGAGTACGTTCTGTGCAAGGAAATAAACGCTTGTCGTCTGGCTGAATCTTGGCTCTGTTGTAGTACATATGAACTCAAGCAGCAGTAAGGATTTCAAAACCACGACAGTTTTGAGTTTGGCTCAGTGCTGCAAAAGGATGGAGCCAACTGGCTGCTTGTTCTGAAACTGCTGGGCTCGTCCGGGATTTGAACCCGGGACCTCTCGCACCCAAAGCGAGAATCATACCCCTAGACCAACGAGCCTCGTCAGAGGGAAGTCTTTCGGGAGGGCGCCACAAATTCAGTGAAGTTCACCTCAAAGACGGAACCCGACCTGGCGTCGAGATACTAGAGTGTAGTTGTTTGAGCGTCAGAAACCACTTGAAGTCATATTACAGATCAAAGGCAGAGCTTGCCAGACAAGGCCTAGTGGCCTAATGGATAAGGCGTCAGCCTCCGGAGCTGGAGATTGTGGGTTCAAGTCCCACCTGGGTCGTCTTTGATGGGCTTTGTTTAAGTTGGCCGTTCGACGAATTCAAGGATGGTTTGTTCAAAGCAACGCTGTAGCCATGATGAGCGCAAGATCTGAATTAGCATAGAACCGACAAACTTCTGATATCTGTGGTGGGTTTTTGTGTGCATCATTCTGTCCTGCCCTGCCCGTGCATGCGCCCTATCAGGCTGAAATTACACAAAGCACCCTGCGCAAGAGGCCCAGTGGCTTAAGGGGAAAAGGCCACTTTTTGCTTTTGAACCGGACCTACGACGGAGGCTTTGCGTACGAAAGCAGAGAGGCAGATTACACACAAAACAAGTGGGAAAGAGTCATGAACTATAAATTAATCTAGACATACAAAAACATCATTGATACCTTTGTTTTGACCATAGAACCAAAATGGCGGGCTCTAAATGTAAACAGCCTCATAGAGGCTACGTCGTAGGCTTGACTTTGAACCATAGGACATCAGCCCCCCACCTAGGGCGTGCTTGTTGAGCTAGCTCTAAGCCGATGCTGCAAAAAGTCAATGATAATTTGTTCAAAGAAACTCCACAGAACAACAAGTATACCCGTGCTTAGCGTTTCTGCAAAAGAGCCACGGTGATTCAACTAAGAGCGAAATAAAATGGTTTGAATCCCACTACGGCATCTACAGGCCTGCAAAAAGTTCAATTTGGCCGAAGCGTCAGCCTCTGATGCTGCAGAACGTGACGTCAAGTACTATGTGGGTTGCAGTAAATGTGGGGCCAGATATGAAGTGGTTGATAAAGAAAAGCAGCAGAAGCAAACAGAGTCAGAGAACCCTTGAACTCATACTAAAGCTGAGAGGGCTCGTCCGGGATTTGAACCCGGGACCTCTCGCACCCTAAGCGAGAATCATACCCCTAGACCAACGAGCCTGACTGTTGAAGCTTGGGACTACGTGCGTACACTTGTACAGTCACCGAACGCTGGCCTCTAACAGAATGGGCGGGCACTAGTTTTAATAGAAAGCGTCTGTCGTTAGGGAGCCGCACTCCCTGGCAGACAGCGATTCTGAGTACGTTCTGTGCAAGGAAATAAACGCTTGTCGTCTGGCTGAATCTTGGCTCTGTTGTAGTACAGATGAACTCAAGCAGCAGTAAGGATTTCAAGAGCACAACAGTTTTGAGTTCGGCTCAGTGCTGCAAAGGAACGAGCCAACTGGCTGCTTGTTCTGAAACTGCTGGGCTCGTCCGGGATTTGAACCCGGGACCTCTCGCACCCGAAGCGAGAATCATACCCCTAGACCAACGAGCCTGATTAATGAAGGTTTGGGCTACTTGCGTACACTTGTACAGTCACTGAACGCTGGCCTTTAACAGAATGGGCAGGCACTAGTTTTAATACAATGTCGTTAGGGAGCCGTACTCCCTGGCAGGCATCGATTTTGAGTATGTTCTGTGAAGGAAATAAACACTTGTCATCTGGCTGAATTTTAGTACAGATGAAGACAAACAGCCTTAAGGACTTCACAGCAGTTTTGAGTTTGGCTCAAAGGAGGGAGCCAACTGGCTGCTGGGCTCGTCCGGGATTTGAACCCGGGACCTCTCGCACCCAAAGCGAGAATCATACCCCTAGACCAACGAGCCTGGCTGATGAAGGATCGGCCTACTTGCGTACACTTGTACAGTCACCGAACGCTGGCCTCTAACAGAATGGGCGGGCACTAGTTTTAATAGAAAGCGTCTGTCGTTAGGGAGCCGCACTCCCTGGCAGACAGCGATTCTGAGTACGTTCTGTGCAAGGAAATAAACGCTTGTCGTCTGGCTGAATCTTGGCTCTGTTGTAGTACAGATGAACTCAAGCAGCAGTAAGGATTTCAAAACCACGACAGTTTTGAGTTTGGCTCAGTGCTGCAAAAGGATGGAGCCAACTGGCTGCTTGTTCTGAAACTGCTGGGCTCGTCCGGGATTTGAACCCGGGACCTCTCGCACCCAAAGCGAGAATCATACCCCTAGACCAACGAGCCTCGTCGGAAGGAAGTCTTTCGGGAGGGCGCCACAAATTCAGTGAAGTTCACCTCAAAGACGGAACCCGACCTGGCGTCGAGATACTAGAGTGTAGTTGTTTGAGCGTCAGAAACCACTTGAAGTCATATTACAGATCAAAGGCAGAGCTTGCCAGACAAGGCCTAGTGACCTAATGGATAAGGCGTCAGCCTCCGGAGCTGGAGATTGTGGGTTCAAGTCCCACCTGGGTCGTCTTTGATGGGCTTTGTTTAAGTTGGCCGTTCGACGAATTCAAGGATGGTTTGTTCAAAGCAACGCTGTAGCCATGATGAGCGCAAGATCTGAATTAGCATAGAACCGACAAACTTCTGATATCTGTGGTGGGTTTTTGTGTGCATCATTCTGTCCTGCCCTGCCTGTGCATGCGCCCTATCAGGCTGAAATTACACAAAGCACCCTGCGCAAGAGGCCCAGTGGCTTAAGGGGAAAAGGCCACTTTTTGCTTTTGCACCGGACCTACGACGGAGGCTTTGCGTACGAAAGCAGAGAGGCAGATTACACACAAAACAAGTGGGAAAGAGTCATGAACTATAAATTAATCTAGACATACAAAAACATCATTGATACCTTTGTTTTGACCATAGAACCAAAATGGCGGGCTCTAAATGTAAACAGCCTCATAGAGGCTACGTCGTAGGCTTGACTTTGAACCATAGGACATCAGCCCCCCACCTAGGGCGTGCTTGTTGAGCTAGCTCTAAGCCGATGCTGCAAAAAGTCAATGATAATTTGTTCAAAGAAACTCCACAGAACAACAAGTATACCCGTGCTTAGCGTTTCTGCAAAAGAGCCACGGTGATTCAACTAAGAGCGAAATAAAATGGTTTGAATCCCACTACGGCATCTACAGGCCTGCAAAAAGTTCAATTTGGCCGAAGCGTCAGCCTCTGATGCTGCAGAACGTGACGTCAAGTACTATGTGGGTTGCAGTAAATGTGGGGCCAGATATGAAGTGGTTGATAAAGAAAAGCAGCAGAAGCAAACAGAGTCAGAGAACCCTTGAACTCATACTAAAGCTGAGAGGGCTCGTCCGGGATTTGAACCCGGGACCTCTCGCACCCTAAGCGAGAATCATACCCCTAGACCAACGAGCCTGACTGTTGAAGCTTGGGACTACGTGCGTACACTTGTACAGTCACCGAACGCTGGCCTCTAACAGAATGGGCGGGCACTGTTGAAGATTTTATTATTTAGAAAATAAGTAATTTAACTGTATTTTTGTACACTATTATCTCCTTCTGTGTGTCTTTTGATTGACTTTGGATTGACTTTGGAAGCCTGAGAGCTGTGCTGCTGCAGCAGTAAATTCTATTTCAGTAATGTCACATGGTACAAAACTATTTCTCAAAATACCTATAGAATGTATTACCATCATGTATTACCATATTTGGGAGAAGGATGTAGGTATATACGTTTGCTGGACAATCGTGCAGGAGGCGTCTTTCTGCAGAAGGACGTTCAGACTTTGCTTGTGAAATAAAGTCTAATCTTTCTGGCATCTGAGATCTTTGAGAAGTAATTTCCTCGATTGCACCTCAACATTGGCACTACAACATTTGGCACCCCAGATGGGACCCCTTAGGAGCTGGTGACGAACTGCGGCGGGCTGTGTTGGGACGAGCGGCACAAACTCTATTCTTGGCCAAGGTAAGCAGTTTTTGCTTAAGTTTGTGTGGTTCGCCCAGACATTTGTCCGTTACGGTGAGGCACTTAAAAAAGCTTCTTTAAATTTAACGAACTAAAAAAGAATTTTTTTTGAATGAAAAACTCAGACTCCAGAAATTATGCATGAAGTGTGATTTCTAATAAGAAGGCCTTGAGGATATCAAATGATATGGTAAAAGCGCAGGGAGCTCCAATAGACTTTGCCAGTGCTTGGAGTAATTCTGTGTGAATTATTTGAAGTACTGGTACTGCATATTTAGCGCTGAGAGTTTTTGACGTACGTACGTAAAAGTTTTGTGTTTGTTCATCAAGTGGGCCTTGAAGGATGATGAGCAAAAAGCATGCACACAGAGGGTTTGAATTTATTGATAAGGATATCAATTATTAGACTGTGGGTTCTTGTAAGTGGGCCTTGATGGATACAAGAATAGCATGAACACAGTAGAAGTTAGGTCTTATTTCACTCTGTTGTGTTGAGGAAGTGAATCACAGAGGTTTATGGAATAGGATAGTTATGTCTTACTTGTCAAGTGGGCCTTGATGGATGACAAGCGTACTGATATAAGGATATCAGTTATTGATGTTTTATACCTGTAAGTGGGCATTGATTGATACAGGTGTAGTTTAGCTTATATAGATGGTTGATCTGCAGACATTTGTAAGAGGGCCTTGAAGGATACAAATGAGCATGATTGCAGATTAAGTCAATTTCCGGGTACCTTATTACTCTAATAAGAGTTTGCTCAGGGGAATTAAGATCATATATGACTCTTTTCTGTTGAGGGAGTGAAGAGGTATATGAATAAGATAGTATAAATAGAGGTTTTAAAAGTGTATTGTTTTTCACTGTTTTAAGTAAGGCTGACAGGGAGTGGAGTAAATATTTGTGTGTGAGTGGGCTTTGGATGCTTGTGGTTAAAAATAAGCTCTGTCTCTTGTGGAGCATGACCCCTTGCTGACCTCACAGACTGTGGTCTGGTGGTGAGGGAGTTGTTCACTCGAGCAGAGATAAAGGAATGAGTGTATGAGTCCCGGGGATGAACAGCAATAAGCCCTGAGGAACAAGAA
Source organism: Rutilus rutilus (assembly GCF_951802725.1). Lineage (NCBI taxonomy): Eukaryota > Metazoa > Chordata > Actinopteri > Cypriniformes > Leuciscidae > Rutilus > Rutilus rutilus. The sequence continues at coordinate 40,182,040 of NC_140223.1, forward strand.
TGAAAGAATAAAAATTGTCCCCAATCAATAAAGGACTTTTGGGAATGAATGAATGTTGAATGACTGTGAATGTGAGAGAAATTAAGTTAGAAAATTAGCTTTGCAAAAATAGATTAATATAATAAAGTATATAAGATATCCAATTCAGTGGTGTTAAATAATTAGTTATTCTGTTTATGCAAAATTTAATAGATGATAATAGATAAATACTATAGTCGAAATAAAAAGGTGGTGGTTTTCAATGATTGGTGATATTTGAATAAGAATTAAATAAATACAGAAAAATTTGTGTATGAGTAAACATTCAAATACAAGTTAAAGAAGGATAGAGGGAAAATAAATTAAACAGTATATTGGGTTCCTGTTGAGAGGAGAAAAGAAAAAAAGATTTGGAACTTGGAATTTGTTTCTTAAAATAAATTGATTAAAGAAGAATTATGGCCTCTCCAGTGGAAATGCTGGGGTTAAAATACCCTTTGTGTAAGGAATTAATTGATAAAATGTCAATTAAATGGCAAAAGAGAACTCAAGATATGATGACAAAATGGCCAAAAGAAGGAACATTTGACGTAACATTATGCGAAGAAATGGAAACTTTGATAAAAAATCATAAGATAAAGAATAAAAGCCTAAAAAGAAAAAATAGAGAAGCTAAACGAGAAAAAGAACAGGCAGTGCTGGCATTGTTCAAACAAGAGGGAGAAGATTTATTGAAAAGCATAAAGCAAGCAAGGAAAATAATAAAAGAGACAGACAAAGAAACAAAGAAAAAAGAGGAAATCTTTGCCAAACCACCTTCAAAAGTAATACCAGAAGGTCAGTTTCCAATACTTAAGGGAATAGTAGAAGTATTAGGAGAAATGAAAATGGAGGGACAAGTGGAATTAGAAAAAGAAAAAGGAACAAAACAATATGTAAGACAAAAAATGACTCAAAATAAAACATCTAAGCAAAGCTTGCCCTTAGATTGTTATAAACAAGCACGGACAGCATTAGAAAAAATAAAAACACAATATGAGGGAAAGCAAATAGAAAAGGAAGAGGAGGAGATAGCACAAATAGAGGATGAAATAGAGGAAAGAATTAAAGAAACAGAACAATTAATAGATGATACAGATAAATTAGTCAAAAGCAGAAGTAGACTATTGGACAGTTTAAATGAAGGAAGTGAACAGGAGTTATCATTTGATGAGGAAAGGTGGACACAGGGAAGAGAAAAAGGAAGGCTTAGACCGATGGCAAAACAACTCCCAATTCTGATTAAGGGTACAGAGGGTCAATATGTGCCCTGGGCCTCACAGGACCTTGAGGGGTTAGTCACTCGCCTCCCAAACATTCATGAGGGGGCTGGAAAGTGGATCAGAGTGTTTGAAGAAGAAACAATGGGCAAATTGTTATCTGTGGGGGACATTAAAGCACTTCTGGCAAAAATCATAGGAGGATCAAAAATGGAAGAAATCCTCCAAGCGTCTGATTTAGACAGAGCTGTTGACTCTTATTACATGGATGGGACTGTTTTTGATGCATTCCGTCCAGCAGTATGGCAAGCGCTGCGTGACGAGTATCCAACCAGAATAGACCCTAAATCACTAAAGGGGGAACAACTGGGAGATACAGAAAGCCCAATTGAATACATACAGAGACAATTAAAAAGATGGAAGCAAGAGACTGAAGGGAATCCAGAAGGAGACCCATTAATGGCTACACTTTTCAGAAATGCTGTGGTAGATGCTATGCCGCAAACAGTAAAGAGCAAGCTGGAGGATGTGGTCGGTCTAAATTCCAAAACACACAAGGAGTTTTGTGATTATGTGACTCATGCTGTAGAACAATACAGAAAAAATGAACTAAGACTAAAGATTCAAGAAAAAGAACTGCAAAGAAAACTGACTCAGTTACAGATTGAGCAGCTGACAAGCAATAATAAGAAAAAGATTCAAGCTACTGTAAAAAGAGAAGAGTCAGATCAAATGACAGTAATGGCTCCTATGGCTCCACAGACACCTATGCAGCTGCCCCCGCCTGTAGCAATACCTCCAAATGTACAACAGATCCCTGCACCCACTGTCAATGTCTATGCTCCACAGCAGCAGCCAATGGGATGGAAAAGATATCCACCACAAGGGGGACAAAGAGGAAAAGGCAGGCCTGATAATATCCAAGTATGCTGGGGATGTGGAAATCCAGGACATAATAGAGACAATTGTCTCATCAATCCATGGTCACAGCCACCGAGGAGTGGAAGGGGGGGGAGATGGCAGCGCCCTTTTCGGGGTCCGAGTCAAGGCCCAGTAAACCCTTGGGGAGGTCCAAATCAGGGATATTAGGGGTGCCCAGAGAATCCTAAAGGGGATAATCAGCTGCCAATTTTGACAACTAATGCTGATCAAGAACCAATGTTAAAAATTAAAATAGAAGGTAAAACTACACCCATGCTAGTAGATACAGGAGCTGTTTATACATGTGTAAATTCAAATTATGCCTCACATCTCCCCTTGTCTGGAAAATTTGCAAAGACAATAGGATTCTCGGGACAAACGCAGCTAATTCCTATGACTGCTCCAGTTTGCTTACAAACTAAAAATAAAAGTGTGACACTACCTGTCCTCGTATCAAATCAGACTCCTGTTAATTTGTTAGGAAGAGATGCATTATGTAAATTAGGGCTACAAATTTGGTGTTCTCCAGAAGGAGTGTATATAGACCTACAGGGAATAAGAACTCAAATGATGATCTCTGAACCAAAAGCAAATGTATACTGGATAGGACAAATAGAAAACGAAGTGAGACAAATAATTAATACATGGGGAAAGTTCATTGAAGCACAGATTTTTGAGGCACAGTTTCCAAAATCAGAATTTCATTGCACTATGATATATGACCCCGAAAGAGATGAAAAGATAGAAAAAGCATGGCAAGAGAAAACTGAAAACCAAAAGATTGAACTAAACGTAAAAGACATTATAATTGGTAAACAGGGAGCAGCAATGAGTATAACAGAAAATGAATTTATAAAAAATTGGTTTAATGTACCAAACTCTGTTCCACATGTGTCCTTGTATGCAGGAAAGAATTGGGAGACAAAAGATTTAGGGCCAATGATGAAAAAAGCAGAACAATGCCAGTGGGAGCCAACAATAAATCCGTCAATTTTTCATTCGGTTGACAAGAATTTCATTAAAATTTTGTATACAACAAAATTAATGGGGTCTCCTCAGGAGATTGTCATTGATCAAGAAATACAAAAACAAATGATAACAACCAACAAATCGATAGAGACTATTGATGAGGAACTATTTAAGGAAGTTGAGCAACAAGTACCAACTGAGTTATGGTCTCAACATGACACTGATGTGGGATTGGTAAAGTCAGCTAGCCCAATAACAATACAACTCAAGCCAGGTGTACACCTGCCTCGTAAGTCACAGTACCCTTTGAGGCCTGAAGCAGAAGCAGGCATTAAAGATACAATTGAAGGTTTAGTAAAAGCAGGAGTGCTAATAGAAACAAATAGTTACTGTAACACTCCAATTTTGCCTGTAATTAAAGCAAACAAATCAAAATGGCGCCTTGTACATGATTTACGTGCAATTAATGAAATAACAGAAGATTGGCCAGCTGATGTTCCAAATCCACATACGCTGTTAACAAATGTGCCTCCTGATGCAAAATATTTCACAGTAATTGATTTATGTAATGCCTTCTTTAGTATTCCCGTGGATGAAAACAGTAGATATTTATTCGCATTTTTATATGCCGGAAAAAAATATACTTACACAAGAATGCCTCAGGGATTTAAACACTCTCCACATATTTTTAATCAAGTTCTTAAAGCTGATTTGGAAGACCTTGAGATAGATAGCACTTTGCTGCAATATGTAGATGATTTAATGATTTGCTCAACAACACGAGAACAATGTCATAAAGATTCTATAAAGGTACTTACAAAATTAGCCCAAGGAGGTCACAAAGCATCTAAAACCAAGCTACAATATTGTCAGCCTCAGGTTGAATATTTGGGTAGGTTAATTTCATATGGAACAAAAGCGATAGCTCCAAATCAATTAGAAGGCATAAGTAAAGCACCATTGCCACAAACAGTAAAACAAATGATGACTTTTCTAGGAATGACTGGCTTCAGTGCAGATTGGATAGAAGATTATGCAATAAAAACAGCTCCATTGAGAGAAATCATGAAACAAGCAGGACTACAAAATTTAAATAATCAATTGAAATGGAATACAGATGCTATGATAGCATTTGAATCTATAAAAAAGGAATTACAAAGGGCACCTGTAATTGCAAATCCTGATTATACTAAACAATTTCATTTATATGTATCAAACAGGACTGATGGCTATGCCTCAGCTGTTCTGATGCAAGAGACTTGCAGTGGCAGGAAAAAACAGCCCATAGCTTATTATAGCACCAAACTGGACAATGTAGCTCAAGGCTACCCACCATGCTATCAACAAGGCCTTGCAGCAGTGTACTATGCATATGAAAAAGCATCTACAATAACTATGGGGTACCCAGTAACTATTTATGCACACCATAAGATTGTAGAATTAATCGAACAAGGAAAATTTGTGTTAACTCAAGCTCGTATTCTAGCATATTCATCATTACTTACGTATCCAGATGTTACCATTAAACGATGTGATACAGTGAATCCAGCAGAGTTAATTCCTTTGGACTATGAAGGGAAGCAACATGATTGTGTGGCCAATTCATTGGCATTCACCAGATTAAGACCAGATCTTGAATCTACACCAATAACTGAAGTAGAAGTAATTTACTTTGTAGATGGTTCTAGTTTTAAAGATTACCTGGGAAATCATACAGGATATTCAGTGGTAAGAAAAGACAAAGATGAATTTGTACCAGTAATATCCCAACATTGTGTACAGCCTTGTTCTGCTCAGTTAGCAGAATTAAAAGCTCTCACAACTGCATGTCAATTAGCAAAGGGACTGACAGCAAATATTTTTACAGACTCAGCATATGCTCATGGTGTATGTCATTTGTTTGGTGCAGTATGGAAACAAAGAGGTTTCAAAAAGAGTGATGGAACTCCAATCCAACATGCAGAACAAATAGGTCAATTAATTTCTGCTATGATGCTACCAAAACGATTGGCAATCATCAAATGCCAGGCTCATAAAAAAGGAAATGACTTTGTCATTAAAGGTAACAACGTAGCAGATTTAGAAGCTAAAAAAGCATCAGGATGTCAAGTAGCAATATTAAATCCAGTAGTTCTAATAGAACCACAACCTCAACTGGAAGATATTGTTCGAATTCAACAAGAAGCAGGCCCTTATGAACATTCAATGTGGCATCAGAGAGGGGCTAAAAAAGATGCACAAGATATTTGGCGTTCACATGAAGGACAAATTGTGGCACCAACTGCATTTTTAAATATTCTCATGGCGGATTCGCATGGTTTTGACCATTGCGCGAGAGGGGAAGTGATTAGGAAGATTAAACAGCAAGGATATTGGTCTCCATATTTGTATGCAATGGTGGACAATTTTCTGTCCACATGTGAAATTTGTGCCAAGAACAATGTTAGGAAAGGAACAGCGACACCAATAGGCCACATACCAGTACCAGAAGGACCATTCAGACACTTGGTAATGGATTATGTGGACATGATAAAGCGAGTACAAGGCAAAAGGTACATGCTTGTGATAATAGATCGATTTAGCAGATGGGTAGAGGCAGTACCATCAGCGGATGAGGGATCCGGAACAGTGATTAAATTTTTGACAAGAGAAGTAATCCCAAGATTTGGAATACCATCAGAAATAAGTTCTGATAATGGGTCAGCATTTATTCAAAAGACTGTAAAACAAGTTTTGCAGCAATTAAGAATAAAACAAAGATTAGGCTGTATTTATCATCCGCAGTCGCAAGGGATAGTTGAGAAAATTAATGGTACCCTCAAGACCAAACTCAATAAAATATGTGAAAGTACTAAACTTAATTGGGTTGATGCTTTACCAATTGCACTAATGAGCTACCGCATGCAAACTAACAGAATCACTCATCTAACACCGCATGAGATGCTTACGGGTCGACCCATGCCTGTGCCGTATTGCAGAGGTCCCTACAAAGGACCGCCGTTGGAACAATTGCAACTGGAATTAAGATCCTATATGAAAAAACTAACTGCAATACATAAAGCTATATATTTACAGGAATCGAGAAAGCAGCCCAGTGAGGAGACAGAGACACATTGTCCGGTAGTTCCAGGTGATCTAGTGTATCTAAGGGTGTTCAGGAGAAAGTGGAACGAGCCCAGGAGAGAGGGTCCCTACAAAGTAGTGACAGCTACTCCGACAGCAGTCCAGGTGGAAGGAAAGACCACCTGGTATCATCTGAACCACTGCACAAGAGTTCCAAAACAAAGACAGGAAAGAGAAGAAAATACACGTGGAACGGAGAGACAGGACGAAAGCGTGCAGAATATTGAAAGCTCAGAACAACAAGTCGGTGAGCAAGGTAGAGAAAATCATCAGACTGAAAGAAATGAGTCCAATAATGCGTCTGATAATGATCCTCACATGCTTACTGTATCTGATACTGCAAGTTCAAGCTTTAAGCATCAGCACCCAAACCTCCTTTCAAGTTCAAACTATAGACAACACCACCCAGACTTCCCTACAATTGACTTCTTATCCCTCAATAATTAGTGACAACTTAGCAATAACCTCAACAGAACAAGAAGTTACTGAAGAGCAAAAGCTATCAAAACAACGTAGAAATATTGAAGATGAAAACATTGAGGGAGGTAATGAAGGAGATATTTTATGGGAAACAGCGCAGAATAATGATTGGTATAAATGGGCAACGTTTACAGCAAGAGAAATAGGCATGAGCAATTGCTTAATGTGCTCTAAATCCCCCTTGAATAAGGTAATAGTAGTTCCAAATCCACATGACTACGTAAAATGTGCTGTGTTCAATAGTCACTTTTGTCATACAAATGACTATTTTAGACCTTACTGCTCAGCTGAATGTTTAGCTTTTTCAGGAAATTCTGAATTGCATGAACAATTTAATAGACCACATTGGGGAACCTGGTGTCAATATTGGGATGTAAATTCAAATATTAAAATAGAAAAAGGAAAAGTAGAAATCCCAAAATGGTACAGTATAGACTACACTCAAGAATATGAGTGCTTTAATAAATCTACAGGAATTCATAATTTAGGAGAATTTGATGGAAAGTGTGATACAATATGGAACCTAGACAAAACAAACGCTTGGCAATCAAATATACCTGTAAGAGCCCCAGAACTTCAAGCACTAGGAACTAAAAAGGGGAAAAAGATAAATCCAGAACAAGAATGTAAAAACCAAACTATAGCATTACCGTCAATAGAGCTATATGAAGATCAAACATTGGTAGTAGCAGATTTCTTTTGGGCTTGTGGAAAAGGACGGCTTTTAGCATCCTTGCCGCTAAAATGGAAAGGAATATGTGCTAGGGTAAGATTAATTCAAGAAATTACTATTGCACAGTGGGAACCAGAACAAAATGTAAAGGAAGACAAGAACAGAAGTAAGAGAGCTTATCAACCAGATCCTAATGTAAGTTTAGATTCAATAGGTCAACCTAGAGGTATCCCTAATGAATTTAAAGCTAGAGATGAAGTTAAATCAGGGTTTGAATCAATATTTATATGGATCACGCAAAACAAAAATGTTGAATGGATCAATTATATTTACTATAATCAGCAGAGATTTATTAATTACACTGATGATGCATTATCTGCATTAGGAGAACAACTACGTGAAACAAGTAAAATGACATGGCAAAATAGACAAGCCCTTAATTGGCTATTGGCAGACAAAGGAGGAGTATGCGTTATGTTTGGAGATCAGTGTTGTACTTTTATACCAAATAATACCGCTCCAGGAGGAAAATTTACTGAAGCTATGCTTAAGATAAAAGGATTAAGAGCAGAAGTTAAAGCAAATGCAGGAAGAGATAGCCAAATGTGGGACTGGTTTGATTTAAACTTTGGTGCAATAGGAGCATGGTTTGCAAAATTAGGAATGTTTTTAGGTGCTGCAATATTAATAGGAGGATTATTATTCTGTTGTGTACTTCCAATATTACGATCGCTTGTAGTTAAAACCACAGTTAAACAAATGGAGGTGCTAAAGTGTCAGGATTGCCCTGAAAAAACAAATTGGATATTACAAGCATTGGACAATGAATCAAGTACCTCAAATGAGGACGAAGAAGATGATTGATGAGCCAGACCCTGGGTGTATGTGCTAGCCTAACCTCTGGCCCAAAAAGGGTGACCCTCTACGATGCGCAAAGTGTCTGGGTCGAAGAGAAAGTCTACACCTCAAGAAAAACTTTGGATAGTATAATGCATGATTTGATGTTTGATGTGTTCTACATAACTGTGACAACCACAGGCAAGGCTGAACAAAATACACGCTCACGCTTATAACAATGTTTGATGTTTGATTAGGGAGGATTCGGGTCTTTTACTTTCTCCATTGAAAGAAAAACAACTGAAAGAAAGAAAAATGTATGGAGAAAGATGTTTGGCTCGATTGCTCCTCGGAGTGTGGTGGCATAATTTCAGTCATTGGAAATAAGAATGAGTGACTTAATTTAGTCACTAGGTAGTATAACTGAGGGGACTGGATTTTGAAACTACACTCTGGAAAAGGGAAATGATTGTGGGGCTTGAGTAAGCCCCAGAGAGGGGAATGTTGAAGATTTTATTATTTAGAAAATAAGTAATTTAACTGTATTTTTGTACACTATTATCTCCTTCTGTGTGTCTTTTGATTGACTTTGGATTGACTTTGGAAGCCTGAGAGCTGTGCTGCTGCAGCAGTAAATTCTATTTCAGTAATGTCACATGGTACAAAACTATTTCTCAAAATACCTATAGAATGTATTACCATCATGTATTACCATATTTGGGAGAAGGATGTAGGTATATACGTTTGCTGGACAATCGTGCAGGAGGCGTCTTTCTGCAGAAGGACGTTCAGACTTTGCTTGTGAAATAAAGTCTAATCTTTCTGGCATCTGAGATCTTTGAGAAGTAATTTCCTCGATTGCACCTCAACATTGGCACTACAACAGCACTAGTTTTAATAGAAAGCGTCTGTCGTTAGGGAGCCGCACTCCCTGGCAGACAGCGATTCTGAGTACGTTCTGTGCAAGGAAATAAACGCTTGTCGTCTGGCTGAATCTTGGCTCTGTTGTAGTACAGATGAACTCAAGCAGCAGTAAGGATTTCAAGAGCACAACAGTTTTGAGTTCGGCTCAGTGCTGCAAAGGAATGAGCCAACTGGCTGCTTGTTCTGAAACTGCTGGGCTCGTCCGGGATTTGAACCCGGGACCTCTCGCACCCGAAGCGAGAATCATACCCCTAGACCAACGAGCCTGATTAATGAAGGTTTGGGCTACTTGCGTACACTTGTACAGTCACTGAACGCTGGCCTTTAACAGAATGGGCAGGCACTAGTTTTAATACAATGTCGTTAGGGAGCCGTACTCCCTGGCAGGCATCGATTTTGAGTATGTTCTGTGAAGGAAATAAACACTTGTCATCTGGCTGAATTTTAGTACAGATGAAGACAAACAGCCTTAAGGACTTCACAGCAGTTTTGAGTTTGGCTCAGCGCTCCAAAGGAGGGAGCCAACTGGCTGCTTGTTCTGAAACTGCTGGGCTCGTCCGGGATTTGAACCCGGGACCTCTCGCACCCAAAGCGAGAATCATACCCCTAGACCAACGAGCCTGGCTGATGAAGGATCGGGCTACTTGCGTACACTTGTACAGTCACCGAACGCTGGCCTCTAACAGAATGGGCGGGCACTAGTTTTAATAGAAAGCGTCTGTCGTTAGGGAGCCGCACTCCCTGGCAGACAGCGATTCTGAGTACGTTCTGTGCAAGGAAATAAACGCTTGTCGTCTGGCTGAATCTTGGCTCTGTTGTAGTACAGATGAACTCAAGCAGCAGTAAGGATTTCAAAACCACGACAGTTTTGAGTTTGGCTCAGTGCTGCAAAAGGATGGAGCCAACTGGCTGCTTGTTCTGAAACTGCTGGGCTCGTCCGGGATTTGAACCCGGGACCTCTCGCACCCAAAGCGAGAATCATACCCCTAGACCAACGAGCCTCGTCGGAGGGAAGTCTTTCGGGAGGGCGCCACAAATTCAGTGAAGTTCACCTCAAAGACGGAACCCGACCTGGCGTCGAGATACTAGAGTGTAGTTGTTTGAGCGTCAGAAACCACTTGAAGTCATATTACAGATCAAAGGCAAAGCTTGCCAGACAAGGCCTAGTGGCCTAATGGATAAGGCGTCAGCCTCCGGAGCTGGAGATTGTGGGTTCAAGTCCCACCTGGGTCGTCTTTGATGGGCTTTGTTTAAGTTGGCCGTTCGACGAATTCAAGGATGGTTTGTTCAAAGCAACGCTGTAGCCATGATGAGCGCAAGATCTGAATTAGCATAGAACCGACAAACTTCTGATATCTGTGGTGGGTTTTTGTGTGCATCATTCTGTCCTGCCCTGCCCGTGCATGCGCCCTATCAGGCTGAAATTACACAAAGCACCCTGCGCAAGAGGCCCAGTGGCTTAAGGGGAAAAGGCCACTTTTTGCTTTTGCACCGGACCTACGACGGAGGCTTTGCGTACGAAAGCAGAGAGGCAGATTACACACAAAACAAGTGGGAAAGAGTCATGAACTATAAATTAATCTAGACATACAAAAACATCATTGATACCTTTGTTTTGACCATAGAACCAAAATGGCGGGCTCTAAATGTAAACAGCCTCATAGAGGCTACGTCGTAGGCTTGACTTTGAACCATAGGACATCAGCCCCCCACCTAGGGCGTGCTTGTTGAGCTAGCTCTAAGCCGATGCTGCAAAAAGTCAATGATAATTTGTTCAAAGAAACTCCACAGAACAACAAGTATACCCGTGCTTAGCGTTTCTGCAAAAGAGCCACGGTGATTCAACTAAGAGCGAAATAAAATGGTTTGAATCCCACTACGGCATCTACAGGCCTGCAAAAAGTTCAATTTGGCCGAAGCGTCAGCCTCTGATGCTGCAGAACGTGACGTCAAGTACTATGTGGGTTGCAGTAAATGTGGGGCCAGATATGAAGTGGTTGATAAAGAAAAGCAGCAGAAGCAAACAGAGTCAGAGAACCCTTGAACTCATACTAAAGCTGAGAGGGCTCGTCCGGGATTTGAACCCGGGACCTCTCGCACCCTAAGCGAGAATCATACCCCTAGACCAACGAGCCTGACTGTTGAAGCTTGGGACTACGTGCGTACACTTGTACAGTCACCGAACGCTGGCCTCTAACAGAATGGGCGGGCACTAGTTTTAATAGAAAGCGTCTGTCGTTAGGGAGCCGCACTCCCTGGCAGACAGCGATTCTGAGTACGTTCTGTGCAAGGAAATAAACGCTTGTCGTCTGGCTGAATCTTGGCTCTGTTGTAGTACAGATGAACTCAAGCAGCAGTAAGGATTTCAAGAGCACAACAGTTTTGAGTTCGGCTCAGTGCTGCAAAGGAACGAGCCAACTGGCTGCTTGTTCTGAAACTGCTGGGCTCGTCCGGGATTTGAACCCGGGACCTCTCGCACCCGAAGCGAGAATCATACCCCTAGACCAACGAGCCTGATTAATGAAGGTTTGGGCTACTTGCGTACACTTGTACAGTCACTGAACGCTGGCCTTTAACAGAATGGGCAGGCACTAGTTTTAATACAATGTCGTTAGGGAGCCGTACTCCCTGGCAGGCATCGATTTTGAGTATGTTCTGTGAAGGAAATAAACACTTGTCATCTGGCTGAATTTTAGTACAGATGAAGACAAACAGCCTTAAGGACTTCACAGCAGTTTTGAGTTTGGCTCAGCGCTCCAAAGGAGGGAGCCAACTGGCTGCTTGTTCTGAAACTGCTGGGCTCGTCCGGGATTTGAACCCGGGACCTCTCGCACCCAAAGCGAGAATCATACCCCTAGACCAACGAGCCTGGCTGATGAAGGATCGGGCTACTTGCGTACACTTGTACAGTCACCGAACGCTGGCCTCTAACAGAATGGGCGGGCACTAGTTTTAATAGAAAGCGTCTGTCGTTAGGGAGCCGCACTCCCTGGCAGACAGCGATTCTGAGTACGTTCTGTGCAAGGAAATAAACGCTTGTCGTCTGGCTGAATCTTGGCTCTGTTGTAGTACAGATGAACTCAAGCAGCAGTAAGGATTTCAAAACCACGACAGTTTTGAGTTTGGCTCAGTGCTGCAAAAGGATGGAGCCAACTGGCTGCTTGTTCTGAAACTGCTGGGCTCGTCCGGGATTTGAACCCGGGACCTCTCGCACCCAAAGCGAGAATCATACCCCTAGACCAACGAGCCTCGTCGGAAGGAAGTCTTTCGGGAGGGCGCCACAAATTCAGTGAAGTTCACCTCAAAGACGGAACCCGACCTGGCGTCGAGATACTAGAGTGTAGTTGTTTGAGCGTCAGAAACCACTTGAAGTCATATTACAGATCAAAGGCAGAGCTTGTCAGACAAGGCCTAGTGGCCTAATGGATAAGGCGTCAGCCTCCGGAGCTGGAGATTGTGGGTTCAAGTCCCACCTGGGTCGTCTTTGATGGGCTTTGTTTAAGTTGGCCGTTCGACGAATTCAAGGATGGTTTGTTCAAAGCAACGCTGTAGCCATGATGAGCGCAAGATCTGAATTAGCATAGAACCGACAAACTTCTGATATCTGTGGTGGGTTTTTGTGTGCATCATTCTGTCCTGCCCTGCCTGTGCATGCGCCCTATCAGGCTGAAATTACACAAAGCACCCTGCGCAAGAGGCCCAGTGGCTTAAGGGGAAAAGGCCACTTTTTGCTTTTGCACCGGACCTACGACGGAGGCTTTGCGTACGAAAGCAGAGAGGCAGATTACACACAAAACAAGTGGGAAAGAGTCATGAACTATAAATTAATCTAGACATACAAAAACATCATTGATACCTTTGTTTTGACCATAGAACCAAAATGGCGGGCTCTAAATGTAAACAGCCTCATAGAGGCTACGTCGTAGGCTTGACTTTGAACCATAGGACATCAGCCCCCCACCTAGGGCGTGCTTGTTGAGCTAGCTCTAAGCCGATGCTGCAAAAAGTCAATGATAATTTGTTCAAAGAAACTCCACAGAACAACAAGTATACCCGTGCTTAGCGTTTCTGCAAAAGAGCCACGGTGATTCAACTAAGAGCGAAATAAAATGGTTTGAATCCCACTACGGCATCTACAGGCCTGCAAAAAGTTCAATTTGGCCGAAGCGTCAGCCTCTGATGCTGCAGAACGTGACGTCAAGTACTATGTGGGTTGCAGTAAATGTGGGGCCAGATATGAAGTGGTTGATAAAGAAAAGCAGCAGAAGCAAACAGAGTCAGAGAACCCTTGAACTCATACTAAAGCTGAGAGGGCTCGTCCGGGATTTGAACCCGGGACCTCTCGCACCCTAAGCGAGAATCATACCCCTAGACCAACGAGCCTGACTGTTGAAGCTTGGGACTACGTGCGTACACTTGTACAGTCACCGAACGCTGGCCTCTAACAGAATGGGCGGGCACTAGTTTTAATAGAAAGCGTCTGTCGTTAGGGAGCCGCACTCCCTGGCAGACAGCGATTCTGAGTACGTTCTGTGCAAGGAAATAAACGCTTGTCGTCTGGCTGAATCTTGGCTCTGTTGTAGTACAGATGAACTCAAGCAGCAGTAAGGATTTCAAGAGCACAACAGTTTTGAGTTCGGCTCAGTGCTGCAAAGGAACGAGCCAACTGGCTGCTTGTTCTGAAACTGCTGGGCTCGTCCGGGATTTGAACCCGGGACCTCTCGCACCCGAAGCGAGAATCATACCCCTAGACCAACGAGCCTGATTAATGAAGGTTTGGGCTACTTGCGTACACTTGTACAGTCACTGAACGCTGGCCTTTAACAGAATGGGCAGGCACTAGTTTTAATACAATGTCGTTAGGGAGCCGTACTCCCTGGCAGGCATCGATTTTGAGTATGTTCTGTGAAGGAAATAAACACTTGTCATCTGGCTGAATTTTAGTACAGATGAAGACAAACAGCCTTAAGGACTTCACAGCAGTTTTGAGTTTGGCTCAGCGCTCCAAAGGAGGGAGCCAACTGGCTGCTTGTTCTGAAACTGCTGGGCTCGTCCGGGATTTGAACCCGGGACCTCTCGCACCCAAAGCGAGAATCATACCCCTAGACCAACGAGCCTGGCTGATGAAGGATCGGGCTACTTGCGTACACTTGTACAGTCACCGAACGCTGGCCTCTAACAGAATGGGCGGGCACTAGTTTTAATAGAAAGCGTCTGTCGTTAGGGAGCCGCACTCCCTGGCAGACAGCGATTCTGAGTACGTTCTGTGCAAGGAAATAAACGCTTGTCGTCTGGCTGAATCTTGGCTCTGTTGTAGTACAGATGAACTCAAGCAGCAGTAAGGATTTCAAAACCACGACAGTTTTGAGTTTGGCTCAGTGCTGCAAAAGGATGGAGCCAACTGGCTGCTTGTTCTGAAACTGCTGGGCTCGTCCGGGATTTGAACCCGGGACCTCTCGCACCCAAAGCGAGAATCATACCCCTAGACCAACGAGCCTCGTCGGAAGGAAGTCTTTCGGGAGGGCGCCACAAATTCAGTGAAGTTCACCTCAAAGACGGAACCCGACCTGGCGTCGAGATACTAGAGTGTAGTTGTTTGAGCGTCAGAAACCACTTGAAGTCATATTACAGATCAAAGGCAGAGCTTGTCAGACAAGGCCTAGTGGCCTAATGGATAAGGCGTCAGCCTCCGGAGCTGGAGATTGTGGGTTCAAGTCCCACCTGGGTCGTCTTTGATGGGCTTTGTTTAAGTTGGCCGTTCGACGAATTCAAGGATGGTTTGTTCAAAGCAACGCTGTAGCCATGATGAGCGCAAGATCTGAATTAGCATAGAACCGACAAACTTCTGATATCTGTGGTGGGTTTTTGTGTGCATCATTCTGTCCTGCCCTGCCTGTGCATGCGCCCTATCAGGCTGAAATTACACAAAGCACCCTGCGCAAGAGGCCCAGTGGCTTAAGGGGAAAAGGCCACTTTTTGCTTTTGCACCGGACCTACGACGGAGGCTTTGCGTACGAAAGCAGAGAGGCAGATTACACACAAAACAAGTGGGAAAGAGTCATGAACTATAAATTAATCTAGACATACAAAAACATCATTGATACCTTTGTTTTGACCATAGAACCAAAATGGCGGGCTCTAAATGTAAACAGCCTCATAGAGGCTACGTCGTAGGCTTGACTTTGAACCATAGGACATCAGCCCCCCACCTAGGGCGTGCTTGTTGAGCTAGCTCTAAGCCGATGCTGCAAAAAGTCAATGATAATTTGTTCAAAGAAACTCCACAGAACAACAAGTATACCCGTGCTTAGCGTTTCTGCAAAAGAGCCACGGTGATTCAACTAAGAGCGAAATAAAATGGTTTGAATCCCACTACGGCATCTACAGGCCTGCAAAAAGTTCAATTTGGCCGAAGCGTCAGCCTCTGATGCTGCAGAACGTGACGTCAAGTACTATGTGGGTTGCAGTAAATGTGGGGCCAGATATGAAGTGGTTGATAAAGAAAAGCAGCAGAAGCAAACAGAGTCAGAGAACCCTTGAACTCATACTAAAGCTGAGAGGGCTCGTCCGGGATTTGAACCCGGGACCTCTCGCACCCTAAGCGAGAATCATACCCCTAGACCAACGAGCCTGACTGTTGAAGCTTGGGACTACGTGCGTACACTTGTACAGTCACCGAACGCTGGCCTCTAACAGAATGGGCGGGCACTAGTTTTAATAGAAAGCGTCTGTCGTTAGGGAGCCGCACTCCCTGGCAGACAGCGATTCTGAGTACGTTCTGTGCAAGGAAATAAACGCTTGTCGTCTGGCTGAATCTTGGCTCTGTTGTAGTACAGATGAACTCAAGCAGCAGTAAGGATTTCAAGAGCACAACAGTTTTGAGTTCGGCTCAGTGCTGCAAAGGAACGAGCCAACTGGCTGCTTGTTCTGAAACTGCTGGGCTCGTCCGGGATTTGAACCCGGGACCTCTCGCACCCGAAGCGAGAATCATACCCCTAGACCAACGAGCCTGATTAATGAAGGTTTGGGCTACTTGCGTACACTTGTACAGTCACTGAACGCTGGCCTTTAACAGAATGGGCAGGCACTAGTTTTAATACAATGTCGTTAGGGAGCCGTACTCCCTGGCAGGCATCGATTTTGAGTATGTTCTGTGAAGGAAATAAACACTTGTCATCTGGCTGAATTTTAGTACAGATGAAGACAAACAGCCTTAAGGACTTCACAGCAGTTTTGAGTTTGGCTCAAAGGAGGGAGCCAACTGGCTGCTGGGCTCGTCCGGGATTTGAACCCGGGACCTCTCGCACCCAAAGCGAGAATCATACCCCTAGACCAACGAGCCTGGCTGATGAAGGATCGGCCTACTTGCGTACACTTGTACAGTCACCGAACGCTGGCCTCTAACAGAATGGGCGGGCACTAGTTTTAATAGAAAGCGTCTGTCGTTAGGGAGCCGCACTCCCTGGCAGACAGCGATTCTGAGTACGTTCTGTGCAAGGAAATAAACGCTTGTCGTCTGGCTGAATCTTGGCTCTGTTGTAGTACAGATGAACTCAAGCAGCAGTAAGGATTTCAAAACCACGACAGTTTTGAGTTTGGCTCAGTGCTGCAAAAGGATGGAGCCAACTGGCTGCTTGTTCTGAAACTGCTGGGCTCGTCCGGGATTTGAACCCGGGACCTCTCGCACCCAAAGCGAGAATCATACCCCTAGACCAACGAGCCTCGTCGGAAGGAAGTCTTTCGGGAGGGCGCCACAAATTCAGTGAAGTTCACCTCAAAGACGGAACCCGACCTGGCGTCGAGATACTAGAGTGTAGTTGTTTGAGCGTCAGAAACCACTTGAAGTCATATTACAGATCAAAGGCAGAGCTTGCCAGACAAGGCCTAGTGACCTAATGGATAAGGCGTCAGCCTCCGGAGCTGGAGATTGTGGGTTCAAGTCCCACCTGGGTCGTCTTTGATGGGCTTTGTTTAAGTTGGCCGTTCGACGAATTCAAGGATGGTTTGTTCAAAGCAACGCTGTAGCCATGATGAGCGCAAGATCTGAATTAGCATAGAACCGACAAACTTCTGATATCTGTGGTGGGTTTTTGTGTGCATCATTCTGTCCTGCCCTGCCTGTGCATGCGCCCTATCAGGCTGAAATTACACAAAGCACCCTGCGCAAGAGGCCCAGTGGCTTAAGGGGAAAAGGCCACTTTTTGCTTTTGCACCGGACCTACGACGGAGGCTTTGCGTACGAAAGCAGAGAGGCAGATTACACACAAAACAAGTGGGAAAGAGTCATGAACTATAAATTAATCTAGACATACAAAAACATCATTGATACCTTTGTTTTGACCATAGAACCAAAATGGCGGGCTCTAAATGTAAACAGCCTCATAGAGGCTACGTCGTAGGCTTGACTTTGAACCATAGGACATCAGCCCCCCACCTAGGGCGTGCTTGTTGAGCTAGCTCTAAGCCGATGCTGCAAAAAGTCAATGATAATTTGTTCAAAGAAACTCCACAGAACAACAAGTATACCCGTGCTTAGCGTTTCTGCAAAAGAGCCACGGTGATTCAACTAAGAGCGAAATAAAATGGTTTGAATCCCACTACGGCATCTACAGGCCTGCAAAAAGTTCAATTTGGCCGAAGCGTCAGCCTCTGATGCTGCAGAACGTGACGTCAAGTACTATGTGGGTTGCAGTAAATGTGGGGCCAGATATGAAGTGGTTGATAAAGAAAAGCAGCAGAAGCAAACAGAGTCAGAGAACCCTTGAACTCATACTAAAGCTGAGAGGGCTCGTCCGGGATTTGAACCCGGGACCTCTCGCACCCTAAGCGAGAATCATACCCCTAGACCAACGAGCCTGACTGTTGAAGCTTGGGACTACGTGCGTACACTTGTACAATCACCGAACGCTGGCCTCTAACAGAATGGGCGGGCACTGTTGAAGATTTTATTATTTAGAAAATAAGTAATTTAACTGTATTTTTGTACACTATTATCTCCTTCTGTGTGTCTTTTGATTGACTTTGGATTGACTTTGGAAGCCTGAGAGCTGTGCTGCTGCAGCAGTAAATTCTATTTCAGTAATGTCACATGGTACAAAACTATTTCTCAAAATACCTATAGAATGTATTACCATCATGTATTACCATATTTGGGAGAAGGATGTAGGTATATACGTTTGCTGGACAATCGTGCAGGAGGCGTCTTTCTGCAGAAGGACGTTCAGACTTTGCTTGTGAAATAAAGTCTAATCTTTCTGGCATCTGAGATCTTTGAGAAGTAATTTCCTCGATTGCACCTCAACATTGGCACTACAACATTTGGCACCCCAGATGGGACCCCTTAGGAGCTGGTGACGAACTGCGGCGGGCTGTGTTGGGACGAGCGGCACAAACTCTATTCTTGGCCAAGGTAAGCAGTTTTTGCTTAAGTTTGTGTGGTTCGCCCAGACATTTGTCCGTTACGGTGAGGCACTTAAAAAAGCTTCTTTAAATTTAACGAACTAAAAAAGAATTTTTTTTGAATGAAAAACTCAGACTCCAGAAATTATGCATGAAGTGTGATTTCTAATAAGAAGGCCTTGAGGATATCAAATGATATGGTAAAAGCGCAGGGAGCTCCAATAGACTTTGCCAGTGCTTGGAGTAATTCTGTGTGAATTATTTGAAGTACTGGTACTGCATATTTAGCGCTGAGAGTTTTTGACGTACGTACGTAAAAGTTTTGTGTTTGTTCATCAAGTGGGCCTTGAAGGATGATGAGCAAAAAGCATGCACACAGAGGGTTTGAATTTATTGATAAGGATATCAATTATTAGACTGTGGGTTCTTGTAAGTGGGCCTTGATGGATACAAGAATAGCATGAACACAGTAGAAGTTAGGTCTTATTTCACTCTGTTGTGTTGAGGAAGTGAATCACAGAGGTTTATGGAATAGGATAGTTATGTCTTACTTGTCAAGTGGGCCTTGATGGATGACAAGCGTACTGATATAAGGATATCAGTTATTGATGTTTTATACCTGTAAGTGGGCATTGATTGATACAGGTGTAGTTTAGCTTATATAGATGGTTGATCTGCAGACATTTGTAAGAGGGCCTTGAAGGATACAAATGAGCATGATTGCAGATTAAGTCAATTTCCGGGTACCTTATTACTCTAATAAGAGTTTGCTCAGGGGAATTAAGATCATATATGACTCTTTTCTGTTGAGGGAGTGAAGAGGTATATGAATAAGATAGTATAAATAGAGGTTTTAAAAGTGTATTGTTTTTCACTGTTTTAAGTAAGGCTGACAGGGAGTGGAGTAAATATTTGTGTGTGAGTGGGCTTTGGATGCTTGTGGTTAAAAATAAGCTCTGTCTCTT
This sequence comes from Rutilus rutilus, assembly GCF_951802725.1. Classification (NCBI taxonomy): domain Eukaryota; kingdom Metazoa; phylum Chordata; class Actinopteri; order Cypriniformes; family Leuciscidae; genus Rutilus; species Rutilus rutilus. The sequence goes on from NC_140223.1 coordinate 40,201,569, forward strand.
GTGGAGCATGACCCCTTGCTGACCTCACAGACTGTGGTCTGGTGGTGAGGGAGTTGTTCACTCGAGCAGAGATAAAGGAATGAGTGTATGAGTCCCGGGGATGAACAGCAATAAGCCCTGAGGAACAAGAATGAAAGAATAAAAATTGTCCCCAATCAATAAAGGACTTTTGGGAATGAATGAATGTTGAATGACTGTGAATGTGAGAGAAATTAAGTTAGAAAATTAGCTTTGCAAAAATAGATTAATATAATAAAGTATATAAGATATCCAATTCAGTGGTGTTAAATAATTAGTTATTCTGTTTATGCAAAATTTAATAGATGATAATAGATAAATACTATAGTCGAAATAAAAAGGTGGTGGTTTTCAATGATTGGTGATATTTGAATAAGAATTAAATAAATACAGAAAAATTTGTGTATGAGTAAACATTCAAATACAAGTTAAAGAAGGATAGAGGGAAAATAAATTAAACAGTATATTGGGTTCCTGTTGAGAGGAGAAAAGAAAAAAAGATTTGGAACTTGGAATTTGTTTCTTAAAATAAATTGATTAAAGAAGAATTATGGCCTCTCCAGTGGAAATGCTGGGGTTAAAATACCCTTTGTGTAAGGAATTAATTGATAAAATGTCAATTAAATGGCAAAAGAGAACTCAAGATATGATGACAAAATGGCCAAAAGAAGGAACATTTGACGTAACATTATGCGAAGAAATGGAAACTTTGATAAAAAATCATAAGATAAAGAATAAAAGCCTAAAAAGAAAAAATAGAGAAGCTAAACGAGAAAAAGAACAGGCAGTGCTGGCATTGTTCAAACAAGAGGGAGAAGATTTATTGAAAAGCATAAAGCAAGCAAGGAAAATAATAAAAGAGACAGACAAAGAAACAAAGAAAAAAGAGGAAATCTTTGCCAAACCACCTTCAAAAGTAATACCAGAAGGTCAGTTTCCAATACTTAAGGGAATAGTAGAAGTATTAGGAGAAATGAAAATGGAGGGACAAGTGGAATTAGAAAAAGAAAAAGGAACAAAACAATATGTAAGACAAAAAATGACTCAAAATAAAACATCTAAGCAAAGCTTGCCCTTAGATTGTTATAAACAAGCACGGACAGCATTAGAAAAAATAAAAACACAATATGAGGGAAAGCAAATAGAAAAGGAAGAGGAGGAGATAGCACAAATAGAGGATGAAATAGAGGAAAGAATTAAAGAAACAGAACAATTAATAGATGATACAGATAAATTAGTCAAAAGCAGAAGTAGACTATTGGACAGTTTAAATGAAGGAAGTGAACAGGAGTTATCATTTGATGAGGAAAGGTGGACACAGGGAAGAGAAAAAGGAAGGCTTAGACCGATGGCAAAACAACTCCCAATTCTGATTAAGGGTACAGAGGGTCAATATGTGCCCTGGGCCTCACAGGACCTTGAGGGGTTAGTCACTCGCCTCCCAAACATTCATGAGGGGGCTGGAAAGTGGATCAGAGTGTTTGAAGAAGAAACAATGGGCAAATTGTTATCTGTGGGGGACATTAAAGCACTTCTGGCAAAAATCATAGGAGGATCAAAAATGGAAGAAATCCTCCAAGCGTCTGATTTAGACAGAGCTGTTGACTCTTATTACATGGATGGGACTGTTTTTGATGCATTCCGTCCAGCAGTATGGCAAGCGCTGCGTGACGAGTATCCAACCAGAATAGACCCTAAATCACTAAAGGGGGAACAACTGGGAGATACAGAAAGCCCAATTGAATACATACAGAGACAATTAAAAAGATGGAAGCAAGAGACTGAAGGGAATCCAGAAGGAGACCCATTAATGGCTACACTTTTCAGAAATGCTGTGGTAGATGCTATGCCGCAAACAGTAAAGAGCAAGCTGGAGGATGTGGTCGGTCTAAATTCCAAAACACACAAGGAGTTTTGTGATTATGTGACTCATGCTGTAGAACAATACAGAAAAAATGAACTAAGACTAAAGATTCAAGAAAAAGAACTGCAAAGAAAACTGACTCAGTTACAGATTGAGCAGCTGACAAGCAATAATAAGAAAAAGATTCAAGCTACTGTAAAAAGAGAAGAGTCAGATCAAATGACAGTAATGGCTCCTATGGCTCCACAGACACCTATGCAGCTGCCCCCGCCTGTAGCAATACCTCCAAATGTACAACAGATCCCTGCACCCACTGTCAATGTCTATGCTCCACAGCAGCAGCCAATGGGATGGAAAAGATATCCACCACAAGGGGGACAAAGAGGAAAAGGCAGGCCTGATAATATCCAAGTATGCTGGGGATGTGGAAATCCAGGACATAATAGAGACAATTGTCTCATCAATCCATGGTCACAGCCACCGAGGAGTGGAAGGGGGGGGAGATGGCAGCGCCCTTTTCGGGGTCCGAGTCAAGGCCCAGTAAACCCTTGGGGAGGTCCAAATCAGGGATATTAGGGGTGCCCAGAGAATCCTAAAGGGGATAATCAGCTGCCAATTTTGACAACTAATGCTGATCAAGAACCAATGTTAAAAATTAAAATAGAAGGTAAAACTACACCCATGCTAGTAGATACAGGAGCTGTTTATACATGTGTAAATTCAAATTATGCCTCACATCTCCCCTTGTCTGGAAAATTTGCAAAGACAATAGGATTCTCGGGACAAACGCAGCTAATTCCTATGACTGCTCCAGTTTGCTTACAAACTAAAAATAAAAGTGTGACACTACCTGTCCTCGTATCAAATCAGACTCCTGTTAATTTGTTAGGAAGAGATGCATTATGTAAATTAGGGCTACAAATTTGGTGTTCTCCAGAAGGAGTGTATATAGACCTACAGGGAATAAGAACTCAAATGATGATCTCTGAACCAAAAGCAAATGTATACTGGATAGGACAAATAGAAAACGAAGTGAGACAAATAATTAATACATGGGGAAAGTTCATTGAAGCACAGATTTTTGAGGCACAGTTTCCAAAATCAGAATTTCATTGCACTATGATATATGACCCCGAAAGAGATGAAAAGATAGAAAAAGCATGGCAAGAGAAAACTGAAAACCAAAAGATTGAACTAAACGTAAAAGACATTATAATTGGTAAACAGGGAGCAGCAATGAGTATAACAGAAAATGAATTTATAAAAAATTGGTTTAATGTACCAAACTCTGTTCCACATGTGTCCTTGTATGCAGGAAAGAATTGGGAGACAAAAGATTTAGGGCCAATGATGAAAAAAGCAGAACAATGCCAGTGGGAGCCAACAATAAATCCGTCAATTTTTCATTCGGTTGACAAGAATTTCATTAAAATTTTGTATACAACAAAATTAATGGGGTCTCCTCAGGAGATTGTCATTGATCAAGAAATACAAAAACAAATGATAACAACCAACAAATCGATAGAGACTATTGATGAGGAACTATTTAAGGAAGTTGAGCAACAAGTACCAACTGAGTTATGGTCTCAACATGACACTGATGTGGGATTGGTAAAGTCAGCTAGCCCAATAACAATACAACTCAAGCCAGGTGTACACCTGCCTCGTAAGTCACAGTACCCTTTGAGGCCTGAAGCAGAAGCAGGCATTAAAGATACAATTGAAGGTTTAGTAAAAGCAGGAGTGCTAATAGAAACAAATAGTTACTGTAACACTCCAATTTTGCCTGTAATTAAAGCAAACAAATCAAAATGGCGCCTTGTACATGATTTACGTGCAATTAATGAAATAACAGAAGATTGGCCAGCTGATGTTCCAAATCCACATACGCTGTTAACAAATGTGCCTCCTGATGCAAAATATTTCACAGTAATTGATTTATGTAATGCCTTCTTTAGTATTCCCGTGGATGAAAACAGTAGATATTTATTCGCATTTTTATATGCCGGAAAAAAATATACTTACACAAGAATGCCTCAGGGATTTAAACACTCTCCACATATTTTTAATCAAGTTCTTAAAGCTGATTTGGAAGACCTTGAGATAGATAGCACTTTGCTGCAATATGTAGATGATTTAATGATTTGCTCAACAACACGAGAACAATGTCATAAAGATTCTATAAAGGTACTTACAAAATTAGCCCAAGGAGGTCACAAAGCATCTAAAACCAAGCTACAATATTGTCAGCCTCAGGTTGAATATTTGGGTAGGTTAATTTCATATGGAACAAAAGCGATAGCTCCAAATCAATTAGAAGGCATAAGTAAAGCACCATTGCCACAAACAGTAAAACAAATGATGACTTTTCTAGGAATGACTGGCTTCAGTGCAGATTGGATAGAAGATTATGCAATAAAAACAGCTCCATTGAGAGAAATCATGAAACAAGCAGGACTACAAAATTTAAATAATCAATTGAAATGGAATACAGATGCTATGATAGCATTTGAATCTATAAAAAAGGAATTACAAAGGGCACCTGTAATTGCAAATCCTGATTATACTAAACAATTTCATTTATATGTATCAAACAGGACTGATGGCTATGCCTCAGCTGTTCTGATGCAAGAGACTTGCAGTGGCAGGAAAAAACAGCCCATAGCTTATTATAGCACCAAACTGGACAATGTAGCTCAAGGCTACCCACCATGCTATCAACAAGGCCTTGCAGCAGTGTACTATGCATATGAAAAAGCATCTACAATAACTATGGGGTACCCAGTAACTATTTATGCACACCATAAGATTGTAGAATTAATCGAACAAGGAAAATTTGTGTTAACTCAAGCTCGTATTCTAGCATATTCATCATTACTTACGTATCCAGATGTTACCATTAAACGATGTGATACAGTGAATCCAGCAGAGTTAATTCCTTTGGACTATGAAGGGAAGCAACATGATTGTGTGGCCAATTCATTGGCATTCACCAGATTAAGACCAGATCTTGAATCTACACCAATAACTGAAGTAGAAGTAATTTACTTTGTAGATGGTTCTAGTTTTAAAGATTACCTGGGAAATCATACAGGATATTCAGTGGTAAGAAAAGACAAAGATGAATTTGTACCAGTAATATCCCAACATTGTGTACAGCCTTGTTCTGCTCAGTTAGCAGAATTAAAAGCTCTCACAACTGCATGTCAATTAGCAAAGGGACTGACAGCAAATATTTTTACAGACTCAGCATATGCTCATGGTGTATGTCATTTGTTTGGTGCAGTATGGAAACAAAGAGGTTTCAAAAAGAGTGATGGAACTCCAATCCAACATGCAGAACAAATAGGTCAATTAATTTCTGCTATGATGCTACCAAAACGATTGGCAATCATCAAATGCCAGGCTCATAAAAAAGGAAATGACTTTGTCATTAAAGGTAACAACGTAGCAGATTTAGAAGCTAAAAAAGCATCAGGATGTCAAGTAGCAATATTAAATCCAGTAGTTCTAATAGAACCACAACCTCAACTGGAAGATATTGTTCGAATTCAACAAGAAGCAGGCCCTTATGAACATTCAATGTGGCATCAGAGAGGGGCTAAAAAAGATGCACAAGATATTTGGCGTTCACATGAAGGACAAATTGTGGCACCAACTGCATTTTTAAATATTCTCATGGCGGATTCGCATGGTTTTGACCATTGCGCGAGAGGGGAAGTGATTAGGAAGATTAAACAGCAAGGATATTGGTCTCCATATTTGTATGCAATGGTGGACAATTTTCTGTCCACATGTGAAATTTGTGCCAAGAACAATGTTAGGAAAGGAACAGCGACACCAATAGGCCACATACCAGTACCAGAAGGACCATTCAGACACTTGGTAATGGATTATGTGGACATGATAAAGCGAGTACAAGGCAAAAGGTACATGCTTGTGATAATAGATCGATTTAGCAGATGGGTAGAGGCAGTACCATCAGCGGATGAGGGATCCGGAACAGTGATTAAATTTTTGACAAGAGAAGTAATCCCAAGATTTGGAATACCATCAGAAATAAGTTCTGATAATGGGTCAGCATTTATTCAAAAGACTGTAAAACAAGTTTTGCAGCAATTAAGAATAAAACAAAGATTAGGCTGTATTTATCATCCGCAGTCGCAAGGGATAGTTGAGAAAATTAATGGTACCCTCAAGACCAAACTCAATAAAATATGTGAAAGTACTAAACTTAATTGGGTTGATGCTTTACCAATTGCACTAATGAGCTACCGCATGCAAACTAACAGAATCACTCATCTAACACCGCATGAGATGCTTACGGGTCGACCCATGCCTGTGCCGTATTGCAGAGGTCCCTACAAAGGACCGCCGTTGGAACAATTGCAACTGGAATTAAGATCCTATATGAAAAAACTAACTGCAATACATAAAGCTATATATTTACAGGAATCGAGAAAGCAGCCCAGTGAGGAGACAGAGACACATTGTCCGGTAGTTCCAGGTGATCTAGTGTATCTAAGGGTGTTCAGGAGAAAGTGGAACGAGCCCAGGAGAGAGGGTCCCTACAAAGTAGTGACAGCTACTCCGACAGCAGTCCAGGTGGAAGGAAAGACCACCTGGTATCATCTGAACCACTGCACAAGAGTTCCAAAACAAAGACAGGAAAGAGAAGAAAATACACGTGGAACGGAGAGACAGGACGAAAGCGTGCAGAATATTGAAAGCTCAGAACAACAAGTCGGTGAGCAAGGTAGAGAAAATCATCAGACTGAAAGAAATGAGTCCAATAATGCGTCTGATAATGATCCTCACATGCTTACTGTATCTGATACTGCAAGTTCAAGCTTTAAGCATCAGCACCCAAACCTCCTTTCAAGTTCAAACTATAGACAACACCACCCAGACTTCCCTACAATTGACTTCTTATCCCTCAATAATTAGTGACAACTTAGCAATAACCTCAACAGAACAAGAAGTTACTGAAGAGCAAAAGCTATCAAAACAACGTAGAAATATTGAAGATGAAAACATTGAGGGAGGTAATGAAGGAGATATTTTATGGGAAACAGCGCAGAATAATGATTGGTATAAATGGGCAACGTTTACAGCAAGAGAAATAGGCATGAGCAATTGCTTAATGTGCTCTAAATCCCCCTTGAATAAGGTAATAGTAGTTCCAAATCCACATGACTACGTAAAATGTGCTGTGTTCAATAGTCACTTTTGTCATACAAATGACTATTTTAGACCTTACTGCTCAGCTGAATGTTTAGCTTTTTCAGGAAATTCTGAATTGCATGAACAATTTAATAGACCACATTGGGGAACCTGGTGTCAATATTGGGATGTAAATTCAAATATTAAAATAGAAAAAGGAAAAGTAGAAATCCCAAAATGGTACAGTATAGACTACACTCAAGAATATGAGTGCTTTAATAAATCTACAGGAATTCATAATTTAGGAGAATTTGATGGAAAGTGTGATACAATATGGAACCTAGACAAAACAAACGCTTGGCAATCAAATATACCTGTAAGAGCCCCAGAACTTCAAGCACTAGGAACTAAAAAGGGGAAAAAGATAAATCCAGAACAAGAATGTAAAAACCAAACTATAGCATTACCGTCAATAGAGCTATATGAAGATCAAACATTGGTAGTAGCAGATTTCTTTTGGGCTTGTGGAAAAGGACGGCTTTTAGCATCCTTGCCGCTAAAATGGAAAGGAATATGTGCTAGGGTAAGATTAATTCAAGAAATTACTATTGCACAGTGGGAACCAGAACAAAATGTAAAGGAAGACAAGAACAGAAGTAAGAGAGCTTATCAACCAGATCCTAATGTAAGTTTAGATTCAATAGGTCAACCTAGAGGTATCCCTAATGAATTTAAAGCTAGAGATGAAGTTAAATCAGGGTTTGAATCAATATTTATATGGATCACGCAAAACAAAAATGTTGAATGGATCAATTATATTTACTATAATCAGCAGAGATTTATTAATTACACTGATGATGCATTATCTGCATTAGGAGAACAACTACGTGAAACAAGTAAAATGACATGGCAAAATAGACAAGCCCTTAATTGGCTATTGGCAGACAAAGGAGGAGTATGCGTTATGTTTGGAGATCAGTGTTGTACTTTTATACCAAATAATACCGCTCCAGGAGGAAAATTTACTGAAGCTATGCTTAAGATAAAAGGATTAAGAGCAGAAGTTAAAGCAAATGCAGGAAGAGATAGCCAAATGTGGGACTGGTTTGATTTAAACTTTGGTGCAATAGGAGCATGGTTTGCAAAATTAGGAATGTTTTTAGGTGCTGCAATATTAATAGGAGGATTATTATTCTGTTGTGTACTTCCAATATTACGATCGCTTGTAGTTAAAACCACAGTTAAACAAATGGAGGTGCTAAAGTGTCAGGATTGCCCTGAAAAAACAAATTGGATATTACAAGCATTGGACAATGAATCAAGTACCTCAAATGAGGACGAAGAAGATGATTGATGAGCCAGACCCTGGGTGTATGTGCTAGCCTAACCTCTGGCCCAAAAAGGGTGACCCTCTACGATGCGCAAAGTGTCTGGGTCGAAGAGAAAGTCTACACCTCAAGAAAAACTTTGGATAGTATAATGCATGATTTGATGTTTGATGTGTTCTACATAACTGTGACAACCACAGGCAAGGCTGAACAAAATACACGCTCACGCTTATAACAATGTTTGATGTTTGATTAGGGAGGATTCGGGTCTTTTACTTTCTCCATTGAAAGAAAAACAACTGAAAGAAAGAAAAATGTATGGAGAAAGATGTTTGGCTCGATTGCTCCTCGGAGTGTGGTGGCATAATTTCAGTCATTGGAAATAAGAATGAGTGACTTAATTTAGTCACTAGGTAGTATAACTGAGGGGACTGGATTTTGAAACTACACTCTGGAAAAGGGAAATGATTGTGGGGCTTGAGTAAGCCCCAGAGAGGGGAATGTTGAAGATTTTATTATTTAGAAAATAAGTAATTTAACTGTATTTTTGTACACTATTATCTCCTTCTGTGTGTCTTTTGATTGACTTTGGATTGACTTTGGAAGCCTGAGAGCTGTGCTGCTGCAGCAGTAAATTCTATTTCAGTAATGTCACATGGTACAAAACTATTTCTCAAAATACCTATAGAATGTATTACCATCATGTATTACCATATTTGGGAGAAGGATGTAGGTATATACGTTTGCTGGACAATCGTGCAGGAGGCGTCTTTCTGCAGAAGGACGTTCAGACTTTGCTTGTGAAATAAAGTCTAATCTTTCTGGCATCTGAGATCTTTGAGAAGTAATTTCCTCGATTGCACCTCAACATTGGCACTACAACAGCACTAGTTTTAATAGAAAGCGTCTGTCGTTAGGGAGCCGCACTCCCTGGCAGACAGCGATTCTGAGTACGTTCTGTGCAAGGAAATAAACGCTTGTCGTCTGGCTGAATCTTGGCTCTGTTGTAGTACAGATGAACTCAAGCAGCAGTAAGGATTTCAAGAGCACAACAGTTTTGAGTTCGGCTCAGTGCTGCAAAGGAATGAGCCAACTGGCTGCTTGTTCTGAAACTGCTGGGCTCGTCCGGGATTTGAACCCGGGACCTCTCGCACCCGAAGCGAGAATCATACCCCTAGACCAACGAGCCTGATTAATGAAGGTTTGGGCTACTTGCGTACACTTGTACAGTCACTGAACGCTGGCCTTTAACAGAATGGGCAGGCACTAGTTTTAATACAATGTCGTTAGGGAGCCGTACTCCCTGGCAGGCATCGATTTTGAGTATGTTCTGTGAAGGAAATAAACACTTGTCATCTGGCTGAATTTTAGTACAGATGAAGACAAACAGCCTTAAGGACTTCACAGCAGTTTTGAGTTTGGCTCAGCGCTCCAAAGGAGGGAGCCAACTGGCTGCTTGTTCTGAAACTGCTGGGCTCGTCCGGGATTTGAACCCGGGACCTCTCGCACCCAAAGCGAGAATCATACCCCTAGACCAACGAGCCTGGCTGATGAAGGATCGGGCTACTTGCGTACACTTGTACAGTCACCGAACGCTGGCCTCTAACAGAATGGGCGGGCACTAGTTTTAATAGAAAGCGTCTGTCGTTAGGGAGCCGCACTCCCTGGCAGACAGCGATTCTGAGTACGTTCTGTGCAAGGAAATAAACGCTTGTCGTCTGGCTGAATCTTGGCTCTGTTGTAGTACAGATGAACTCAAGCAGCAGTAAGGATTTCAAAACCACGACAGTTTTGAGTTTGGCTCAGTGCTGCAAAAGGATGGAGCCAACTGGCTGCTTGTTCTGAAACTGCTGGGCTCGTCCGGGATTTGAACCCGGGACCTCTCGCACCCAAAGCGAGAATCATACCCCTAGACCAACGAGCCTCGTCGGAGGGAAGTCTTTCGGGAGGGCGCCACAAATTCAGTGAAGTTCACCTCAAAGACGGAACCCGACCTGGCGTCGAGATACTAGAGTGTAGTTGTTTGAGCGTCAGAAACCACTTGAAGTCATATTACAGATCAAAGGCAAAGCTTGCCAGACAAGGCCTAGTGGCCTAATGGATAAGGCGTCAGCCTCCGGAGCTGGAGATTGTGGGTTCAAGTCCCACCTGGGTCGTCTTTGATGGGCTTTGTTTAAGTTGGCCGTTCGACGAATTCAAGGATGGTTTGTTCAAAGCAACGCTGTAGCCATGATGAGCGCAAGATCTGAATTAGCATAGAACCGACAAACTTCTGATATCTGTGGTGGGTTTTTGTGTGCATCATTCTGTCCTGCCCTGCCCGTGCATGCGCCCTATCAGGCTGAAATTACACAAAGCACCCTGCGCAAGAGGCCCAGTGGCTTAAGGGGAAAAGGCCACTTTTTGCTTTTGCACCGGACCTACGACGGAGGCTTTGCGTACGAAAGCAGAGAGGCAGATTACACACAAAACAAGTGGGAAAGAGTCATGAACTATAAATTAATCTAGACATACAAAAACATCATTGATACCTTTGTTTTGACCATAGAACCAAAATGGCGGGCTCTAAATGTAAACAGCCTCATAGAGGCTACGTCGTAGGCTTGACTTTGAACCATAGGACATCAGCCCCCCACCTAGGGCGTGCTTGTTGAGCTAGCTCTAAGCCGATGCTGCAAAAAGTCAATGATAATTTGTTCAAAGAAACTCCACAGAACAACAAGTATACCCGTGCTTAGCGTTTCTGCAAAAGAGCCACGGTGATTCAACTAAGAGCGAAATAAAATGGTTTGAATCCCACTACGGCATCTACAGGCCTGCAAAAAGTTCAATTTGGCCGAAGCGTCAGCCTCTGATGCTGCAGAACGTGACGTCAAGTACTATGTGGGTTGCAGTAAATGTGGGGCCAGATATGAAGTGGTTGATAAAGAAAAGCAGCAGAAGCAAACAGAGTCAGAGAACCCTTGAACTCATACTAAAGCTGAGAGGGCTCGTCCGGGATTTGAACCCGGGACCTCTCGCACCCTAAGCGAGAATCATACCCCTAGACCAACGAGCCTGACTGTTGAAGCTTGGGACTACGTGCGTACACTTGTACAGTCACCGAACGCTGGCCTCTAACAGAATGGGCGGGCACTAGTTTTAATAGAAAGCGTCTGTCGTTAGGGAGCCGCACTCCCTGGCAGACAGCGATTCTGAGTACGTTCTGTGCAAGGAAATAAACGCTTGTCGTCTGGCTGAATCTTGGCTCTGTTGTAGTACAGATGAACTCAAGCAGCAGTAAGGATTTCAAGAGCACAACAGTTTTGAGTTCGGCTCAGTGCTGCAAAGGAACGAGCCAACTGGCTGCTTGTTCTGAAACTGCTGGGCTCGTCCGGGATTTGAACCCGGGACCTCTCGCACCCGAAGCGAGAATCATACCCCTAGACCAACGAGCCTGATTAATGAAGGTTTGGGCTACTTGCGTACACTTGTACAGTCACTGAACGCTGGCCTTTAACAGAATGGGCAGGCACTAGTTTTAATACAATGTCGTTAGGGAGCCGTACTCCCTGGCAGGCATCGATTTTGAGTATGTTCTGTGAAGGAAATAAACACTTGTCATCTGGCTGAATTTTAGTACAGATGAAGACAAACAGCCTTAAGGACTTCACAGCAGTTTTGAGTTTGGCTCAGCGCTCCAAAGGAGGGAGCCAACTGGCTGCTTGTTCTGAAACTGCTGGGCTCGTCCGGGATTTGAACCCGGGACCTCTCGCACCCAAAGCGAGAATCATACCCCTAGACCAACGAGCCTGGCTGATGAAGGATCGGGCTACTTGCGTACACTTGTACAGTCACCGAACGCTGGCCTCTAACAGAATGGGCGGGCACTAGTTTTAATAGAAAGCGTCTGTCGTTAGGGAGCCGCACTCCCTGGCAGACAGCGATTCTGAGTACGTTCTGTGCAAGGAAATAAACGCTTGTCGTCTGGCTGAATCTTGGCTCTGTTGTAGTACAGATGAACTCAAGCAGCAGTAAGGATTTCAAAACCACGACAGTTTTGAGTTTGGCTCAGTGCTGCAAAAGGATGGAGCCAACTGGCTGCTTGTTCTGAAACTGCTGGGCTCGTCCGGGATTTGAACCCGGGACCTCTCGCACCCAAAGCGAGAATCATACCCCTAGACCAACGAGCCTCGTCGGAAGGAAGTCTTTCGGGAGGGCGCCACAAATTCAGTGAAGTTCACCTCAAAGACGGAACCCGACCTGGCGTCGAGATACTAGAGTGTAGTTGTTTGAGCGTCAGAAACCACTTGAAGTCATATTACAGATCAAAGGCAGAGCTTGTCAGACAAGGCCTAGTGGCCTAATGGATAAGGCGTCAGCCTCCGGAGCTGGAGATTGTGGGTTCAAGTCCCACCTGGGTCGTCTTTGATGGGCTTTGTTTAAGTTGGCCGTTCGACGAATTCAAGGATGGTTTGTTCAAAGCAACGCTGTAGCCATGATGAGCGCAAGATCTGAATTAGCATAGAACCGACAAACTTCTGATATCTGTGGTGGGTTTTTGTGTGCATCATTCTGTCCTGCCCTGCCTGTGCATGCGCCCTATCAGGCTGAAATTACACAAAGCACCCTGCGCAAGAGGCCCAGTGGCTTAAGGGGAAAAGGCCACTTTTTGCTTTTGCACCGGACCTACGACGGAGGCTTTGCGTACGAAAGCAGAGAGGCAGATTACACACAAAACAAGTGGGAAAGAGTCATGAACTATAAATTAATCTAGACATACAAAAACATCATTGATACCTTTGTTTTGACCATAGAACCAAAATGGCGGGCTCTAAATGTAAACAGCCTCATAGAGGCTACGTCGTAGGCTTGACTTTGAACCATAGGACATCAGCCCCCCACCTAGGGCGTGCTTGTTGAGCTAGCTCTAAGCCGATGCTGCAAAAAGTCAATGATAATTTGTTCAAAGAAACTCCACAGAACAACAAGTATACCCGTGCTTAGCGTTTCTGCAAAAGAGCCACGGTGATTCAACTAAGAGCGAAATAAAATGGTTTGAATCCCACTACGGCATCTACAGGCCTGCAAAAAGTTCAATTTGGCCGAAGCGTCAGCCTCTGATGCTGCAGAACGTGACGTCAAGTACTATGTGGGTTGCAGTAAATGTGGGGCCAGATATGAAGTGGTTGATAAAGAAAAGCAGCAGAAGCAAAGAGAGTCAGAGAACCCTTGAACTCATACTAAAGCTGAGAGGGCTCGTCCGGGATTTGAACCCGGGACCTCTCGCACCCTAAGCGAGAATCATACCCCTAGACCAACGAGCCTGACTGTTGAAGCTTGGGACTACGTGCGTACACTTGTACAGTCACCGAACGCTGGCCTCTAACAGAATGGGCGGGCACTAGTTTTAATAGAAAGCGTCTGTCGTTAGGGAGCCGCACTCCCTGGCAGACAGCGATTCTGAGTACGTTCTGTGCAAGGAAATAAACGCTTGTCGTCTGGCTGAATCTTGGCTCTGTTGTAGTACAGATGAACTCAAGCAGCAGTAAGGATTTCAAGAGCACAACAGTTTTGAGTTCGGCTCAGTGCTGCAAAGGAACGAGCCAACTGGCTGCTTGTTCTGAAACTGCTGGGCTCGTCCGGGATTTGAACCCGGGACCTCTCGCACCCGAAGCGAGAATCATACCCCTAGACCAACGAGCCTGATTAATGAAGGTTTGGGCTACTTGCGTACACTTGTACAGTCACTGAACGCTGGCCTTTAACAGAATGGGCAGGCACTAGTTTTAATACAATGTCGTTAGGGAGCCGTACTCCCTGGCAGGCATCGATTTTGAGTATGTTCTGTGAAGGAAATAAACACTTGTCATCTGGCTGAATTTTAGTACAGATGAAGACAAACAGCCTTAAGGACTTCACAGCAGTTTTGAGTTTGGCTCAGCGCTCCAAAGGAGGGAGCCAACTGGCTGCTTGTTCTGAAACTGCTGGGCTCGTCCGGGATTTGAACCCGGGACCTCTCGCACCCAAAGCGAGAATCATACCCCTAGACCAACGAGCCTGGCTGATGAAGGATCGGGCTACTTGCGTACACTTGTACAGTCACCGAACGCTGGCCTCTAACAGAATGGGCGGGCACTAGTTTTAATAGAAAGCGTCTGTCGTTAGGGAGCCGCACTCCCTGGCAGACAGCGATTCTGAGTACGTTCTGTGCAAGGAAATAAACGCTTGTCGTCTGGCTGAATCTTGGCTCTGTTGTAGTACAGATGAACTCAAGCAGCAGTAAGGATTTCAAAACCACGACAGTTTTGAGTTTGGCTCAGTGCTGCAAAAGGATGGAGCCAACTGGCTGCTTGTTCTGAAACTGCTGGGCTCGTCCGGGATTTGAACCCGGGACCTCTCGCACCCAAAGCGAGAATCATACCCCTAGACCAACGAGCCTCGTCGGAAGGAAGTCTTTCGGGAGGGCGCCACAAATTCAGTGAAGTTCACCTCAAAGACGGAACCCGACCTGGCGTCGAGATACTAGAGTGTAGTTGTTTGAGCGTCAGAAACCACTTGAAGTCATATTACAGATCAAAGGCAGAGCTTGTCAGACAAGGCCTAGTGGCCTAATGGATAAGGCGTCAGCCTCCGGAGCTGGAGATTGTGGGTTCAAGTCCCACCTGGGTCGTCTTTGATGGGCTTTGTTTAAGTTGGCCGTTCGACGAATTCAAGGATGGTTTGTTCAAAGCAACGCTGTAGCCATGATGAGCGCAAGATCTGAATTAGCATAGAACCGACAAACTTCTGATATCTGTGGTGGGTTTTTGTGTGCATCATTCTGTCCTGCCCTGCCTGTGCATGCGCCCTATCAGGCTGAAATTACACAAAGCACCCTGCGCAAGAGGCCCAGTGGCTTAAGGGGAAAAGGCCACTTTTTGCTTTTGCACCGGACCTACGACGGAGGCTTTGCGTACGAAAGCAGAGAGGCAGATTACACACAAAACAAGTGGGAAAGAGTCATGAACTATAAATTAATCTAGACATACAAAAACATCATTGATACCTTTGTTTTGACCATAGAACCAAAATGGCGGGCTCTAAATGTAAACAGCCTCATAGAGGCTACGTCGTAGGCTTGACTTTGAACCATAGGACATCAGCCCCCCACCTAGGGCGTGCTTGTTGAGCTAGCTCTAAGCCGATGCTGCAAAAAGTCAATGATAATTTGTTCAAAGAAACTCCACAGAACAACAAGTATACCCGTGCTTAGCGTTTCTGCAAAAGAGCCACGGTGATTCAACTAAGAGCGAAATAAAATGGTTTGAATCCCACTACGGCATCTACAGGCCTGCAAAAAGTTCAATTTGGCCGAAGCGTCAGCCTCTGATGCTGCAGAACGTGACGTCAAGTACTATGTGGGTTGCAGTAAATGTGGGGCCAGATATGAAGTGGTTGATAAAGAAAAGCAGCAGAAGCAAACAGAGTCAGAGAACCCTTGAACTCATACTAAAGCTGAGAGGGCTCGTCCGGGATTTGAACCCGGGACCTCTCGCACCCTAAGCGAGAATCATACCCCTAGACCAACGAGCCTGACTGTTGAAGCTTGGGACTACGTGCGTACACTTGTACAATCACCGAACGCTGGCCTCTAACAGAATGGGCGGGCACTGTTGAAGATTTTATTATTTAGAAAATAAGTAATTTAACTGTATTTTTGTACACTATTATCTCCTTCTGTGTGTCTTTTGATTGACTTTGGATTGACTTTGGAAGCCTGAGAGCTGTGCTGCTGCAGCAGTAAATTCTATTTCAGTAATGTCACATGGTACAAAACTATTTCTCAAAATACCTATAGAATGTATTACCATCATGTATTACCATATTTGGGAGAAGGATGTAGGTATATACGTTTGCTGGACAATCGTGCAGGAGGCGTCTTTCTGCAGAAGGACGTTCAGACTTTGCTTGTGAAATAAAGTCTAATCTTTCTGGCATCTGAGATCTTTGAGAAGTAATTTCCTCGATTGCACCTCAACATTGGCACTACAACATTTGGCACCCCAGATGGGACCCCTTAGGAGCTGGTGACGAACTGCGGCGGGCTGTGTTGGGACGAGCGGCACAAACTCTATTCTTGGCCAAGGTAAGCAGTTTTTGCTTAAGTTTGTGTGGTTCGCCCAGACATTTGTCCGTTACGGTGAGGCACTTAAAAAAGCTTCTTTAAATTTAACGAACTAAAAAAGAATTTTTTTTGAATGAAAAACTCAGACTCCAGAAATTATGCATGAAGTGTGATTTCTAATAAGAAGGCCTTGAGGATATCAAATGATATGGTAAAAGCGCAGGGAGCTCCAATAGACTTTGCCAGTGCTTGGAGTAATTCTGTGTGAATTATTTGAAGTACTGGTACTGCATATTTAGCGCTGAGAGTTTTTGACGTACGTACGTAAAAGTTTTGTGTTTGTTCATCAAGTGGGCCTTGAAGGATGATGAGCAAAAAGCATGCACACAGAGGGTTTGAATTTATTGATAAGGATATCAATTATTAGACTGTGGGTTCTTGTAAGTGGGCCTTGATGGATACAAGAATAGCATGAACACAGTAGAAGTTAGGTCTTATTTCACTCTGTTGTGTTGAGGAAGTGAATCACAGAGGTTTATGGAATAGGATAGTTATGTCTTACTTGTCAAGTGGGCCTTGATGGATGACAAGCGTACTGATATAAGGATATCAGTTATTGATGTTTTATACCTGTAAGTGGGCATTGATTGATACAGGTGTAGTTTAGCTTATATAGATGGTTGATCTGCAGACATTTGTAAGAGGGCCTTGAAGGATACAAATGAGCATGATTGCAGATTAAGTCAATTTCCGGGTACCTTATTACTCTAATAAGAGTTTGCTCAGGGGAATTAAGATCATATATGACTCTTTTCTGTTGAGGGAGTGAAGAGGTATATGAATAAGATAGTATAAATAGAGGTTTTAAAAGTGTATTGTTTTTCACTGTTTTAAGTAAGGCTGACAGGGAGTGGAGTAAATATTTGTGTGTGAGTGGGCTTTGGATGCTTGTGGTTAAAAATAAGCTCTGTCTCTTGTGGAGCATGACCCCTTGCTGACCTCACAGACTGTGGTCTGGTGGTGAGGGAGTTGTTCACTCGAGCAGAGATAAAGGAATGAGTGTATGAGTCCCGGGGATGAACAGCAATAAGCCCTGAGGAACAAGAATGAAAGAATAAAAATTGTCCCCAATCAATAAAGGACTTTTGGGAATGAATGAATGTTGAATGACTGTGAATGTGAGAGAAATTAAGTTAGAAAATTAGCTTTGCAAAAATAGATTAATATAATAAAGTATATAAGATATCCAATTCAGTGGTGTTAAATAATTAGTTATTCTGTTTATGCAAAATTTAATAGATGATAATAGATAAATACTATAGTCGAAATAAAAAGGTGGTGGTTTTCAATGATTGGTGATATTTGAATAAGAATTAAATAAATACAGAAAAATTTGTGTATGAGTAAACATTCAAATACAAGTTAAAGAAGGATAGAGGGAAAATAAATTAAACAGTATATTGGGTTCCTGTTGAGAGGAGAAAAGAAAAAAAGATTTGGAACTTGGAATTTGTTTCTTAAAATAAATTGATTAAAGAAGAATTATGGCCTCTCCAGTGGAAATGCTGGGGTTAAAATACCCTTTGTGTAAGGAATTAATTGATAAAATGTCAATTAAATGGCAAAAGAGAACTCAAGATATGATGACAAAATGGCCAAAAGAAGGAACATTTGACGTAACATTATGCGAAGAAATGGAAACTTTGATAAAAAATCATAAGATAAAGAATAAAAGCCTAAAAAGAAAAAATAGAGAAGCTAAACGAGAAAAAGAACAGGCAGTGCTGGCATTGTTCAAACAAGAGGGAGAAGATTTATTGAAAAGCATAAAGCAAGCAAGGAAAATAATAAAAGAGACAGACAAAGAAACAAAGAAAAAAGAGGAAATCTTTGCCAAACCACCTTCAAAAGTAATACCAGAAGGTCAGTTTCCAATACTTAAGGGAATAGTAGAAGTATTAGGAGAAATGAAAATGGAGGGACAAGTGGAATTAGAAAAAGAAAAAGGAACAAAACAATATGTAAGACAAAAAATGACTCAAAATAAAACATCTAAGCAAAGCTTGCCCTTAGATTGTTATAAACAAGCACGGACAGCATTAGAAAAAATAAAAACACAATATGAGGGAAAGCAAATAGAAAAGGAAGAGGAGGAGATAGCACAAATAGAGGATGAAATAGAGGAAAGAATTAAAGAAACAGAACAATTAATAGATGATACAGATAAATTAGTCAAAAGCAGAAGTAGACTATTGGACAGTTTAAATGAAGGAAGTGAACAGGAGTTATCATTTGATGAGGAAAGGTGGACACAGGGAAGAGAAAAAGGAAGGCTTAGACCGATGGCAAAACAACTCCCAATTCTGATTAAGGGTACAGAGGGTCAATATGTGCCCTGGGCCTCACAGGACCTTGAGGGGTTAGTCACTCGCCTCCCAAACATTCATGAGGGGGCTGGAAAGTGGATCAGAGTGTTTGAAGAAGAAACAATGGGCAAATTGTTATCTGTGGGGGACATTAAAGCACTTCTGGCAAAAATCATAGGAGGATCAAAAATGGAAGAAATCCTCCAAGCGTCTGATTTAGACAGAGCTGTTGACTCTTATTACATGGATGGGACTGTTTTTGATGCATTCCGTCCAGCAGTATGGCAAGCGCTGCGTGACGAGTATCCAACCAGAATAGACCCTAAATCACTAAAGGGGGAACAACTGGGAGATACAGAAAGCCCAATTGAATACATACAGAGACAATTAAAAAGATGGAAGCAAGAGACTGAAGGGAATCCAGAAGGAGACCCATTAATGGCTACACTTTTCAGAAATGCTGTGGTAGATGCTATGCCGCAAACAGTAAAGAGCAAGCTGGAGGATGTGGTCGGTCTAAATTCCAAAACACACAAGGAGTTTTGTGATTATGTGACTCATGCTGTAGAACAATACAGAAAAAATGAACTAAGACTAAAGATTCAAGAAAAAGAACTGCAAAGAAAACTGACTCAGTTACAGATTGAGCAGCTGACAAGCAATAATAAGAAAAAGATTCAAGCTACTGTAAAAAGAGAAGAGTCAGATCAAATGACAGTAATGGCTCCTATGGCTCCACAGACACCTATGCAGCTGCCCCCGCCTGTAGCAATACCTCCAAATGTACAACAGATCCCTGCACCCACTGTCAATGTCTATGCTCCACAGCAGCAGCCAATGGGATGGAAAAGATATCCACCACAAGGGGGACAAAGAGGAAAAGGCAGGCCTGATAATATCCAAGTATGCTGGGGATGTGGAAATCCAGGACATAATAGAGACAATTGTCTCATCAATCCATGGTCACAGCCACCGAGGAGTGGAAGGGGGGGGAGATGGCAGCGCCCTTTTCGGGGTCCGAGTCAAGGCCCAGTAAACCCTTGGGGAGGTCCAAATCAGGGATATTAGGGGTGCCCAGAGAATCCTAAAGGGGATAATCAGCTGCCAATTTTGACAACTAATGCTGATCAAGAACCAATGTTAAAAATTAAAATAGAAGGTAAAACTACACCCATGCTAGTAGATACAGGAGCTGTTTATACATGTGTAAATTCAAATTATGCCTCACATCTCCCCTTGTCTGGAAAATTTGCAAAGACAATAGGATTCTCGGGACAAACGCAGCTAATTCCTATGACTGCTCCAGTTTGCTTACAAACTAAAAATAAAAGTGTGACACTACCTGTCCTCGTATCAAATCAGACTCCTGTTAATTTGTTAGGAAGAGATGCATTATGTAAATTAGGGCTACAAATTTGGTGTTCTCCAGAAGGAGTGTATATAGACCTACAGGGAATAAGAACTCAAATGATGATCTCTGAACCAAAAGCAAATGTATACTGGATAGGACAAATAGAAAACGAAGTGAGACAAATAATTAATACATGGGGAAAGTTCATTGAAGCACAGATTTTTGAGGCACAGTTTCCAAAATCAGAATTTCATTGCACTATGATATATGACCCCGAAAGAGATGAAAAGATAGAAAAAGCATGGCAAGAGAAAACTGAAAACCAAAAGATTGAACTAAACGTAAAAGACATTATAATTGGTAAACAGGGAGCAGCAATGAGTATAACAGAAAATGAATTTATAAAAAATTGGTTTAATGTACCAAACTCTGTTCCACATGTGTCCTTGTATGCAGGAAAGAATTGGGAGACAAAAGATTTAGGGCCAATGATGAAAAAAGCAGAACAATGCCAGTGGGAGCCAACAATAAATCCGTCAATTTTTCATTCGGTTGACAAGAATTTCATTAAAATTTTGTATACAACAAAATTAATGGGGTCTCCTCAGGAGATTGTCATTGATCAAGAAATACAAAAACAAATGATAACAACCAACAAATCGATAGAGACTATTGATGAGGAACTATTTAAGGAAGTTGAGCAACAAGTACCAACTGAGTTATGGTCTCAACATGACACTGATGTGGGATTGGTAAAGTCAGCTAGCCCAATAACAATACAACTCAAGCCAGGTGTACACCT
Organism: Rutilus rutilus; assembly: GCF_951802725.1. Taxonomy (NCBI): domain Eukaryota; kingdom Metazoa; phylum Chordata; class Actinopteri; order Cypriniformes; family Leuciscidae; genus Rutilus; species Rutilus rutilus. The sequence goes on from NC_140223.1 coordinate 40,222,547, forward strand.
GCCTCGTAAGTCACAGTACCCTTTGAGGCCTGAAGCAGAAGCAGGCATTAAAGATACAATTGAAGGTTTAGTAAAAGCAGGAGTGCTAATAGAAACAAATAGTTACTGTAACACTCCAATTTTGCCTGTAATTAAAGCAAACAAATCAAAATGGCGCCTTGTACATGATTTACGTGCAATTAATGAAATAACAGAAGATTGGCCAGCTGATGTTCCAAATCCACATACGCTGTTAACAAATGTGCCTCCTGATGCAAAATATTTCACAGTAATTGATTTATGTAATGCCTTCTTTAGTATTCCCGTGGATGAAAACAGTAGATATTTATTCGCATTTTTATATGCCGGAAAAAAATATACTTACACAAGAATGCCTCAGGGATTTAAACACTCTCCACATATTTTTAATCAAGTTCTTAAAGCTGATTTGGAAGACCTTGAGATAGATAGCACTTTGCTGCAATATGTAGATGATTTAATGATTTGCTCAACAACACGAGAACAATGTCATAAAGATTCTATAAAGGTACTTACAAAATTAGCCCAAGGAGGTCACAAAGCATCTAAAACCAAGCTACAATATTGTCAGCCTCAGGTTGAATATTTGGGTAGGTTAATTTCATATGGAACAAAAGCGATAGCTCCAAATCAATTAGAAGGCATAAGTAAAGCACCATTGCCACAAACAGTAAAACAAATGATGACTTTTCTAGGAATGACTGGCTTCAGTGCAGATTGGATAGAAGATTATGCAATAAAAACAGCTCCATTGAGAGAAATCATGAAACAAGCAGGACTACAAAATTTAAATAATCAATTGAAATGGAATACAGATGCTATGATAGCATTTGAATCTATAAAAAAGGAATTACAAAGGGCACCTGTAATTGCAAATCCTGATTATACTAAACAATTTCATTTATATGTATCAAACAGGACTGATGGCTATGCCTCAGCTGTTCTGATGCAAGAGACTTGCAGTGGCAGGAAAAAACAGCCCATAGCTTATTATAGCACCAAACTGGACAATGTAGCTCAAGGCTACCCACCATGCTATCAACAAGGCCTTGCAGCAGTGTACTATGCATATGAAAAAGCATCTACAATAACTATGGGGTACCCAGTAACTATTTATGCACACCATAAGATTGTAGAATTAATCGAACAAGGAAAATTTGTGTTAACTCAAGCTCGTATTCTAGCATATTCATCATTACTTACGTATCCAGATGTTACCATTAAACGATGTGATACAGTGAATCCAGCAGAGTTAATTCCTTTGGACTATGAAGGGAAGCAACATGATTGTGTGGCCAATTCATTGGCATTCACCAGATTAAGACCAGATCTTGAATCTACACCAATAACTGAAGTAGAAGTAATTTACTTTGTAGATGGTTCTAGTTTTAAAGATTACCTGGGAAATCATACAGGATATTCAGTGGTAAGAAAAGACAAAGATGAATTTGTACCAGTAATATCCCAACATTGTGTACAGCCTTGTTCTGCTCAGTTAGCAGAATTAAAAGCTCTCACAACTGCATGTCAATTAGCAAAGGGACTGACAGCAAATATTTTTACAGACTCAGCATATGCTCATGGTGTATGTCATTTGTTTGGTGCAGTATGGAAACAAAGAGGTTTCAAAAAGAGTGATGGAACTCCAATCCAACATGCAGAACAAATAGGTCAATTAATTTCTGCTATGATGCTACCAAAACGATTGGCAATCATCAAATGCCAGGCTCATAAAAAAGGAAATGACTTTGTCATTAAAGGTAACAACGTAGCAGATTTAGAAGCTAAAAAAGCATCAGGATGTCAAGTAGCAATATTAAATCCAGTAGTTCTAATAGAACCACAACCTCAACTGGAAGATATTGTTCGAATTCAACAAGAAGCAGGCCCTTATGAACATTCAATGTGGCATCAGAGAGGGGCTAAAAAAGATGCACAAGATATTTGGCGTTCACATGAAGGACAAATTGTGGCACCAACTGCATTTTTAAATATTCTCATGGCGGATTCGCATGGTTTTGACCATTGCGCGAGAGGGGAAGTGATTAGGAAGATTAAACAGCAAGGATATTGGTCTCCATATTTGTATGCAATGGTGGACAATTTTCTGTCCACATGTGAAATTTGTGCCAAGAACAATGTTAGGAAAGGAACAGCGACACCAATAGGCCACATACCAGTACCAGAAGGACCATTCAGACACTTGGTAATGGATTATGTGGACATGATAAAGCGAGTACAAGGCAAAAGGTACATGCTTGTGATAATAGATCGATTTAGCAGATGGGTAGAGGCAGTACCATCAGCGGATGAGGGATCCGGAACAGTGATTAAATTTTTGACAAGAGAAGTAATCCCAAGATTTGGAATACCATCAGAAATAAGTTCTGATAATGGGTCAGCATTTATTCAAAAGACTGTAAAACAAGTTTTGCAGCAATTAAGAATAAAACAAAGATTAGGCTGTATTTATCATCCGCAGTCGCAAGGGATAGTTGAGAAAATTAATGGTACCCTCAAGACCAAACTCAATAAAATATGTGAAAGTACTAAACTTAATTGGGTTGATGCTTTACCAATTGCACTAATGAGCTACCGCATGCAAACTAACAGAATCACTCATCTAACACCGCATGAGATGCTTACGGGTCGACCCATGCCTGTGCCGTATTGCAGAGGTCCCTACAAAGGACCGCCGTTGGAACAATTGCAACTGGAATTAAGATCCTATATGAAAAAACTAACTGCAATACATAAAGCTATATATTTACAGGAATCGAGAAAGCAGCCCAGTGAGGAGACAGAGACACATTGTCCGGTAGTTCCAGGTGATCTAGTGTATCTAAGGGTGTTCAGGAGAAAGTGGAACGAGCCCAGGAGAGAGGGTCCCTACAAAGTAGTGACAGCTACTCCGACAGCAGTCCAGGTGGAAGGAAAGACCACCTGGTATCATCTGAACCACTGCACAAGAGTTCCAAAACAAAGACAGGAAAGAGAAGAAAATACACGTGGAACGGAGAGACAGGACGAAAGCGTGCAGAATATTGAAAGCTCAGAACAACAAGTCGGTGAGCAAGGTAGAGAAAATCATCAGACTGAAAGAAATGAGTCCAATAATGCGTCTGATAATGATCCTCACATGCTTACTGTATCTGATACTGCAAGTTCAAGCTTTAAGCATCAGCACCCAAACCTCCTTTCAAGTTCAAACTATAGACAACACCACCCAGACTTCCCTACAATTGACTTCTTATCCCTCAATAATTAGTGACAACTTAGCAATAACCTCAACAGAACAAGAAGTTACTGAAGAGCAAAAGCTATCAAAACAACGTAGAAATATTGAAGATGAAAACATTGAGGGAGGTAATGAAGGAGATATTTTATGGGAAACAGCGCAGAATAATGATTGGTATAAATGGGCAACGTTTACAGCAAGAGAAATAGGCATGAGCAATTGCTTAATGTGCTCTAAATCCCCCTTGAATAAGGTAATAGTAGTTCCAAATCCACATGACTACGTAAAATGTGCTGTGTTCAATAGTCACTTTTGTCATACAAATGACTATTTTAGACCTTACTGCTCAGCTGAATGTTTAGCTTTTTCAGGAAATTCTGAATTGCATGAACAATTTAATAGACCACATTGGGGAACCTGGTGTCAATATTGGGATGTAAATTCAAATATTAAAATAGAAAAAGGAAAAGTAGAAATCCCAAAATGGTACAGTATAGACTACACTCAAGAATATGAGTGCTTTAATAAATCTACAGGAATTCATAATTTAGGAGAATTTGATGGAAAGTGTGATACAATATGGAACCTAGACAAAACAAACGCTTGGCAATCAAATATACCTGTAAGAGCCCCAGAACTTCAAGCACTAGGAACTAAAAAGGGGAAAAAGATAAATCCAGAACAAGAATGTAAAAACCAAACTATAGCATTACCGTCAATAGAGCTATATGAAGATCAAACATTGGTAGTAGCAGATTTCTTTTGGGCTTGTGGAAAAGGACGGCTTTTAGCATCCTTGCCGCTAAAATGGAAAGGAATATGTGCTAGGGTAAGATTAATTCAAGAAATTACTATTGCACAGTGGGAACCAGAACAAAATGTAAAGGAAGACAAGAACAGAAGTAAGAGAGCTTATCAACCAGATCCTAATGTAAGTTTAGATTCAATAGGTCAACCTAGAGGTATCCCTAATGAATTTAAAGCTAGAGATGAAGTTAAATCAGGGTTTGAATCAATATTTATATGGATCACGCAAAACAAAAATGTTGAATGGATCAATTATATTTACTATAATCAGCAGAGATTTATTAATTACACTGATGATGCATTATCTGCATTAGGAGAACAACTACGTGAAACAAGTAAAATGACATGGCAAAATAGACAAGCCCTTAATTGGCTATTGGCAGACAAAGGAGGAGTATGCGTTATGTTTGGAGATCAGTGTTGTACTTTTATACCAAATAATACCGCTCCAGGAGGAAAATTTACTGAAGCTATGCTTAAGATAAAAGGATTAAGAGCAGAAGTTAAAGCAAATGCAGGAAGAGATAGCCAAATGTGGGACTGGTTTGATTTAAACTTTGGTGCAATAGGAGCATGGTTTGCAAAATTAGGAATGTTTTTAGGTGCTGCAATATTAATAGGAGGATTATTATTCTGTTGTGTACTTCCAATATTACGATCGCTTGTAGTTAAAACCACAGTTAAACAAATGGAGGTGCTAAAGTGTCAGGATTGCCCTGAAAAAACAAATTGGATATTACAAGCATTGGACAATGAATCAAGTACCTCAAATGAGGACGAAGAAGATGATTGATGAGCCAGACCCTGGGTGTATGTGCTAGCCTAACCTCTGGCCCAAAAAGGGTGACCCTCTACGATGCGCAAAGTGTCTGGGTCGAAGAGAAAGTCTACACCTCAAGAAAAACTTTGGATAGTATAATGCATGATTTGATGTTTGATGTGTTCTACATAACTGTGACAACCACAGGCAAGGCTGAACAAAATACACGCTCACGCTTATAACAATGTTTGATGTTTGATTAGGGAGGATTCGGGTCTTTTACTTTCTCCATTGAAAGAAAAACAACTGAAAGAAAGAAAAATGTATGGAGAAAGATGTTTGGCTCGATTGCTCCTCGGAGTGTGGTGGCATAATTTCAGTCATTGGAAATAAGAATGAGTGACTTAATTTAGTCACTAGGTAGTATAACTGAGGGGACTGGATTTTGAAACTACACTCTGGAAAAGGGAAATGATTGTGGGGCTTGAGTAAGCCCCAGAGAGGGGAATGTTGAAGATTTTATTATTTAGAAAATAAGTAATTTAACTGTATTTTTGTACACTATTATCTCCTTCTGTGTGTCTTTTGATTGACTTTGGATTGACTTTGGAAGCCTGAGAGCTGTGCTGCTGCAGCAGTAAATTCTATTTCAGTAATGTCACATGGTACAAAACTATTTCTCAAAATACCTATAGAATGTATTACCATCATGTATTACCATATTTGGGAGAAGGATGTAGGTATATACGTTTGCTGGACAATCGTGCAGGAGGCGTCTTTCTGCAGAAGGACGTTCAGACTTTGCTTGTGAAATAAAGTCTAATCTTTCTGGCATCTGAGATCTTTGAGAAGTAATTTCCTCGATTGCACCTCAACATTGGCACTACAACAGCACTAGTTTTAATAGAAAGCGTCTGTCGTTAGGGAGCCGCACTCCCTGGCAGACAGCGATTCTGAGTACGTTCTGTGCAAGGAAATAAACGCTTGTCGTCTGGCTGAATCTTGGCTCTGTTGTAGTACAGATGAACTCAAGCAGCAGTAAGGATTTCAAGAGCACAACAGTTTTGAGTTCGGCTCAGTGCTGCAAAGGAATGAGCCAACTGGCTGCTTGTTCTGAAACTGCTGGGCTCGTCCGGGATTTGAACCCGGGACCTCTCGCACCCGAAGCGAGAATCATACCCCTAGACCAACGAGCCTGATTAATGAAGGTTTGGGCTACTTGCGTACACTTGTACAGTCACTGAACGCTGGCCTTTAACAGAATGGGCAGGCACTAGTTTTAATACAATGTCGTTAGGGAGCCGTACTCCCTGGCAGGCATCGATTTTGAGTATGTTCTGTGAAGGAAATAAACACTTGTCATCTGGCTGAATTTTAGTACAGATGAAGACAAACAGCCTTAAGGACTTCACAGCAGTTTTGAGTTTGGCTCAGCGCTCCAAAGGAGGGAGCCAACTGGCTGCTTGTTCTGAAACTGCTGGGCTCGTCCGGGATTTGAACCCGGGACCTCTCGCACCCAAAGCGAGAATCATACCCCTAGACCAACGAGCCTGGCTGATGAAGGATCGGGCTACTTGCGTACACTTGTACAGTCACCGAACGCTGGCCTCTAACAGAATGGGCGGGCACTAGTTTTAATAGAAAGCGTCTGTCGTTAGGGAGCCGCACTCCCTGGCAGACAGCGATTCTGAGTACGTTCTGTGCAAGGAAATAAACGCTTGTCGTCTGGCTGAATCTTGGCTCTGTTGTAGTACAGATGAACTCAAGCAGCAGTAAGGATTTCAAAACCACGACAGTTTTGAGTTTGGCTCAGTGCTGCAAAAGGATGGAGCCAACTGGCTGCTTGTTCTGAAACTGCTGGGCTCGTCCGGGATTTGAACCCGGGACCTCTCGCACCCAAAGCGAGAATCATACCCCTAGACCAACGAGCCTCGTCGGAGGGAAGTCTTTCGGGAGGGCGCCACAAATTCAGTGAAGTTCACCTCAAAGACGGAACCCGACCTGGCGTCGAGATACTAGAGTGTAGTTGTTTGAGCGTCAGAAACCACTTGAAGTCATATTACAGATCAAAGGCAAAGCTTGCCAGACAAGGCCTAGTGGCCTAATGGATAAGGCGTCAGCCTCCGGAGCTGGAGATTGTGGGTTCAAGTCCCACCTGGGTCGTCTTTGATGGGCTTTGTTTAAGTTGGCCGTTCGACGAATTCAAGGATGGTTTGTTCAAAGCAACGCTGTAGCCATGATGAGCGCAAGATCTGAATTAGCATAGAACCGACAAACTTCTGATATCTGTGGTGGGTTTTTGTGTGCATCATTCTGTCCTGCCCTGCCCGTGCATGCGCCCTATCAGGCTGAAATTACACAAAGCACCCTGCGCAAGAGGCCCAGTGGCTTAAGGGGAAAAGGCCACTTTTTGCTTTTGCACCGGACCTACGACGGAGGCTTTGCGTACGAAAGCAGAGAGGCAGATTACACACAAAACAAGTGGGAAAGAGTCATGAACTATAAATTAATCTAGACATACAAAAACATCATTGATACCTTTGTTTTGACCATAGAACCAAAATGGCGGGCTCTAAATGTAAACAGCCTCATAGAGGCTACGTCGTAGGCTTGACTTTGAACCATAGGACATCAGCCCCCCACCTAGGGCGTGCTTGTTGAGCTAGCTCTAAGCCGATGCTGCAAAAAGTCAATGATAATTTGTTCAAAGAAACTCCACAGAACAACAAGTATACCCGTGCTTAGCGTTTCTGCAAAAGAGCCACGGTGATTCAACTAAGAGCGAAATAAAATGGTTTGAATCCCACTACGGCATCTACAGGCCTGCAAAAAGTTCAATTTGGCCGAAGCGTCAGCCTCTGATGCTGCAGAACGTGACGTCAAGTACTATGTGGGTTGCAGTAAATGTGGGGCCAGATATGAAGTGGTTGATAAAGAAAAGCAGCAGAAGCAAACAGAGTCAGAGAACCCTTGAACTCATACTAAAGCTGAGAGGGCTCGTCCGGGATTTGAACCCGGGACCTCTCGCACCCTAAGCGAGAATCATACCCCTAGACCAACGAGCCTGACTGTTGAAGCTTGGGACTACGTGCGTACACTTGTACAGTCACCGAACGCTGGCCTCTAACAGAATGGGCGGGCACTAGTTTTAATAGAAAGCGTCTGTCGTTAGGGAGCCGCACTCCCTGGCAGACAGCGATTCTGAGTACGTTCTGTGCAAGGAAATAAACGCTTGTCGTCTGGCTGAATCTTGGCTCTGTTGTAGTACAGATGAACTCAAGCAGCAGTAAGGATTTCAAGAGCACAACAGTTTTGAGTTCGGCTCAGTGCTGCAAAGGAACGAGCCAACTGGCTGCTTGTTCTGAAACTGCTGGGCTCGTCCGGGATTTGAACCCGGGACCTCTCGCACCCGAAGCGAGAATCATACCCCTAGACCAACGAGCCTGATTAATGAAGGTTTGGGCTACTTGCGTACACTTGTACAGTCACTGAACGCTGGCCTTTAACAGAATGGGCAGGCACTAGTTTTAATACAATGTCGTTAGGGAGCCGTACTCCCTGGCAGGCATCGATTTTGAGTATGTTCTGTGAAGGAAATAAACACTTGTCATCTGGCTGAATTTTAGTACAGATGAAGACAAACAGCCTTAAGGACTTCACAGCAGTTTTGAGTTTGGCTCAGCGCTCCAAAGGAGGGAGCCAACTGGCTGCTTGTTCTGAAACTGCTGGGCTCGTCCGGGATTTGAACCCGGGACCTCTCGCACCCAAAGCGAGAATCATACCCCTAGACCAACGAGCCTGGCTGATGAAGGATCGGGCTACTTGCGTACACTTGTACAGTCACCGAACGCTGGCCTCTAACAGAATGGGCGGGCACTAGTTTTAATAGAAAGCGTCTGTCGTTAGGGAGCCGCACTCCCTGGCAGACAGCGATTCTGAGTACGTTCTGTGCAAGGAAATAAACGCTTGTCGTCTGGCTGAATCTTGGCTCTGTTGTAGTACAGATGAACTCAAGCAGCAGTAAGGATTTCAAAACCACGACAGTTTTGAGTTTGGCTCAGTGCTGCAAAAGGATGGAGCCAACTGGCTGCTTGTTCTGAAACTGCTGGGCTCGTCCGGGATTTGAACCCGGGACCTCTCGCACCCAAAGCGAGAATCATACCCCTAGACCAACGAGCCTCGTCGGAAGGAAGTCTTTCGGGAGGGCGCCACAAATTCAGTGAAGTTCACCTCAAAGACGGAACCCGACCTGGCGTCGAGATACTAGAGTGTAGTTGTTTGAGCGTCAGAAACCACTTGAAGTCATATTACAGATCAAAGGCAGAGCTTGCCAGACAAGGCCTAGTGACCTAATGGATAAGGCGTCAGCCTCCGGAGCTGGAGATTGTGGGTTCAAGTCCCACCTGGGTCGTCTTTGATGGGCTTTGTTTAAGTTGGCCGTTCGACGAATTCAAGGATGGTTTGTTCAAAGCAACGCTGTAGCCATGATGAGCGCAAGATCTGAATTAGCATAGAACCGACAAACTTCTGATATCTGTGGTGGGTTTTTGTGTGCATCATTCTGTCCTGCCCTGCCTGTGCATGCGCCCTATCAGGCTGAAATTACACAAAGCACCCTGCGCAAGTGGCCCAGTGGCTTAAGGGGAAAAGGCCACTTTTTGCTTTTGCACCGGACCTACGACGGAGGCTTTGCGTACGAAAGCAGAGAGGCAGATTACACACAAAACAAGTGGGAAAGAGTCATGAACTATAAATTAATCTAGACATACAAAAACATCATTGATACCTTTGTTTTGACCATAGAACCAAAATGGCGGGCTCTAAATGTAAACAGCCTCATAGAGGCTACGTCGTAGGCTTGACTTTGAACCATAGGACATCAGCCCCCCACCTAGGGCGTGCTTGTTGAGCTAGCTCTAAGCCGATGCTGCAAAAAGTCAATGATAATTTGTTCAAAGAAACTCCACAGAACAACAAGTATACCCGTGCTTAGCGTTTCTGCAAAAGAGCCACGGTGATTCAACTAAGAGCGAAATAAAATGGTTTGAATCCCACTACGGCATCTACAGGCCTGCAAAAAGTTCAATTTGGCCGAAGCGTCAGCCTCTGATGCTGCAGAACGTGACGTCAAGTACTATGTGGGTTGCAGTAAATGTGGGGCCAGATATGAAGTGGTTGATAAAGAAAAGCAGCAGAAGCAAACAGAGTCAGAGAACCCTTGAACTCATACTAAAGCTGAGAGGGCTCGTCCGGGATTTGAACCCGGGACTTCTCGCACCCTAAGCGAGAATCATACCCCTAGACCAACGAGCCTGACTGTTGAAGCTTGGGACTACGTGCGTACACTTGTACAGTCACCGAACGCTGGCCTCTAACAGAATGGGCGGGCACTAGTTTTAATAGAAAGCGTCTGTCGTTAGGGAGCCGCACTCCCTGGCAGACAGCGATTCTGAGTACGTTCTGTGCAAGGAAATAAACGCTTGTCGTCTGGCTGAATCTTGGCTCTGTTGTAGTACAGATGAACTCAAGCAGCAGTAAGGATTTCAAGAGCACAACAGTTTTGAGTTCGGCTCAGTGCTGCAAAGGAACGAGCCAACTGGCTGCTTGTTCTGAAACTGCTGGGCTCGTCCGGGATTTGAACCCGGGACCTCTCGCACCCGAAGCGAGAATCATACCCCTAGACCAACGAGCCTGATTAATGAAGGTTTGGGCTACTTGCGTACACTTGTACAGTCACTGAACGCTGGCCTTTAACAGAATGGGCAGGCACTAGTTTTAATACAATGTCGTTAGGGAGCCGTACTCCCTGGCAGGCATCGATTTTGAGTATGTTCTGTGAAGGAAATAAACACTTGTCATCTGGCTGAATTTTAGTACAGATGAAGACAAACAGCCTTAAGGACTTCACAGCAGTTTTGAGTTTGGCTCAGCGCTCCAAAGGAGGGAGCCAACTGGCTGCTTGTTCTGAAACTGCTGGGCTCGTCCGGGATTTGAACCCGGGACCTCTCGCACCCAAAGCGAGAATCATACCCCTAGACCAACGAGCCTGGCTGATGAAGGATCGGGCTACTTGCGTACACTTGTACAGTCACCGAACGCTGGCCTCTAACAGAATGGGCGGGCACTAGTTTTAATAGAAAGCGTCTGTCGTTAGGGAGCCGCACTCCCTGGCAGACAGCGATTCTGAGTACGTTCTGTGCAAGGAAATAAACGCTTGTCGTCTGGCTGAATCTTGGCTCTGTTGTAGTACAGATGAACTCAAGCAGCAGTAAGGATTTCAAAACCACGACAGTTTTGAGTTTGGCTCAGTGCTGCAAAAGGATGGAGCCAACTGGCTGCTTGTTCTGAAACTGCTGGGCTCGTCCGGGATTTGAACCCGGGACCTTCGACGAATTCAAGGATGGTTTGTTCAAAGCAACGCTGTAGCCATGATGAGCGCAAGATCTGAATTAGCATAGAACCGACAAACTTCTGATATCTGTGGTGGGTTTTTGTGTGCATCATTCTGTCCTGCCCTGCCTGTGCATGCGCCCTATCAGGCTGAAATTACACAAAGCACCCTGCGCAAGAGGCCCAGTGGCTTAAGGGGAAAAGGCCACTTTTTGCTTTTGCACCGGACCTACGACGGAGGCTTTGCGTACGAAAGCAGAGAGGCAGATTACACACAAAACAAGTGGGAAAGAGTCATGAACTATAAATTAATCTAGACATACAAAAACATCATTGATACCTTTGTTTTGACCATAGAACCAAAATGGCGGGCTCTAAATGTAAACAGCCTCATAGAGGCTACGTCGTAGGCTTGACTTTGAACCATAGGACATCAGCCCCCCACCTAGGGCGTGCTTGTTGAGCTAGCTCTAAGCCGATGCTGCAAAAAGTCAATGATAATTTGTTCAAAGAAACTCCACAGAACAACAAGTATACCCGTGCTTAGCGTTTCTGCAAAAGAGCCACGGTGATTCAATTAAGAGCGAAATAAAATGGTTTGAATCCCACTACGGCATCTACAGGCCTGCAAAAAGTTCAATTTGGCCGAAGCGTCAGCCTCTGATGCTGCAGAACGTGACGTCAAGTACTATGTGGGTTGCAGTAAATGTGGGGCCAGATATGAAGTGGTTGATAAAGAAAAGCAGCAGAAGCAAACAGAGTCAGAGAACCCTTGAACTCATACTAAAGCTGAGAGGGCTCGTCCGGGATTTGAACCCGGGCCCTCTCGCACCCTAAGCGAGAATCATACCCCTAGACCAACGAGCCTGATTAATGAAGGTTTGGGCTACTTGCGTACACTTGTACAGTCACTGAACGCTGGCCTTTAACAGAATGGGCAGGCACTAGTTTTAATACAATGTCGTTAGGGAGCCGTACTCCCTGGCAGGCATCGATTTTGAGTATGTTCTGTGAAGGAAATAAACACTTGTCATCTGGCTGAATTTTAGTACAGATGAAGACAAACAGCCTTAAGGACTTCACAGCAGTTTTGAGTTTGGCTCAGCGCTCCAAAGGAGGGAGCCAACTGGCTGCTTGTTCTGAAACTGCTGGGCTCGTCCGGGATTTGAACCCGGGACCTCTCGCACCCAAAGCGAGAATCATACCCCTAGACCAACGAGCCTGGCTGATGAAGGATCGGGCTACTTGCGTACACTTGTACAGTCACCGAACGCTGGCCTCTAACAGAATGGGCGGGCACTAGTTTTAATAGAAAGCGTCTGTCGTTAGGGAGCCGCACTCCCTGGCAGACAGCGATTCTGAGTACGTTCTGTGCAAGGAAATAAACGCTTGTCGTCTGGCTGAATCTTGGCTCTGTTGTAGTACAGATGAACTCAAGCAGCAGTAAGGATTTCAAAACCACGACAGTTTTGAGTTTGGCTCAGTGCTGCAAAAGGATGGAGCCAACTGGCTGCTTGTTCTGAAACTGCTGGGCTCGTCCGGGATTTGAACCCGGGACCTCTCGCACCCAAAGCGAGAATCATACCCCTAGACCAACGAGCCTCGTCGGAAGGAAGTCTTTCGGGAGGGCGCCACAAATTCAGTGAAGTTCACCTCAAAGACGGAACCCGACCTGGCGTCGAGATACTAGAGTGTAGTTGTTTGAGCGTCAGAAACCACTTGAAGTCATATTACAGATCAAAGGCAGAGCTTGCCAGACAAGGCCTAGTGACCTAATGGATAAGGCGTCAGCCTCCGGAGCTGGAGATTGTGGGTTCAAGTCCCACCTGGGTCGTCTTTGATGGGCTTTGTTTAAGTTGGCCGTTCGACGAATTCAAGGATGGTTTGTTCAAAGCAACGCTGTAGCCA